>NW_006159505.1:4132104-4183913 GCF_000334495.1 Tupaia belangeri chinensis | reverse complement strand
TCTGTCTCTCTTTGTCTTTCTGGCGAGCTCATGCACTCTATAGCAAAAACACCTCTCCAAAAAAAAAAAAAAGAAAGAAAAAGATGGGCTAATGAGCTAAACAGACAATTCTCCAAGAAAGGTGTATGAATGACCAAAAGGTATAAGAACAAATGTTCAACATCTCCTATCATAATGAAAATGCAAGTCAAAACCACAAGGAGATACTACTTAATCTCAATCAGGATGGCTAAGATTAAAAAAATAACAACAACAACAAAAATGCTGATGAGGCTGTGGTGAAAAGGAAACCCTCCTAAACTGTTGGTGGGAATGTTAATTAGCACAATCACTATGGAGAACAATATGGTGGTTCCTCAGAAACCTGCAAATAGAATTACCATAAGGTGCAGTAGGTTCACTCTTAAGTATCTACTCAAAGGATAGGAAAACACTCAGCTGAAAAAAAAAACACTTGCACGTCCATGTTTATTGCAGCATTATTCACAATTGCTAAGATTTGGAATCAACCCAAATAAGTGTCCAAGAACAGATGTGTAGACTGAAAAATGTGGCACATGTACACTATGGGATACTACTCATCCATTAAAAAAAATGGGACCCTGAAACTTGATACAAAGTGGATAAAATGGAAAATTTAATGCTAAGCAAAGCAAACCAGACTATGAAAGACAGGCATTGTATGTCCTCACTTGGTATATACTGAACGTCTGCACTCTATAGCAGAAACTGGAAGACTGGAAGATATAATAGCAAGGAGGGCAACTCTAGATACTAGAGACAGTATAGGAGGAGGTGGGTAATAGGGAGTCAGAGAGTGGGGATCAGGGGAAAAAACAATCAAATAAAACATTTAGTAGACACAAAAATGAAAAGATCTGTTGGTGATAATGTATATGGTAATACCTTCGACTTGACTAATATGCACTGTATTCATGCTGGGAAAAACTATTGTACATTGTAAAAAATACTTTTGGAACTTAAATACACACACACGCACACACAAAATATATAGTGTAAATAAAATAAACAAACCATTGCCTAGCACCAGGTTAAGAAAAAAGAAGTTAGCATTTAATCAAATGCTACCAATTTCCCGTATAAATTCTTATATTTTTGGCTTTAGGTATCACTTCTTTATTGACCACTATTCATGTAACAGCAGTTTGGGGAGGAGGAGGTGGGGCCTTGGAAAGATTGCATAGGAAAACCACTAACTGCTCAGTCCAGGAGTGGTAATAGTGTCCATGTTCCTGCCCGATAGGAAGAATTCATTTTCAGCATGGATGCCCACCAACAAGTGATGACTTCTGCCTAAGGAGTTTAAGCCTCATTTCCCCTCACACATCACACAAGGATTAGAGCAAGGATGAGCAGAATGACTGTGCCTCCCAATCAGGCAGAAAGAAAAACCATTGCTAGGAGAGAGAATGGGACAGGAAGCTGGCAACTTGCAGTGCATACTGTAGGAAAGTAAATCTCCCTTAGCACACTGTGATAAAGGCTCAGCACTTAACTGGAACACTGAATAAATGAATGACAAGAGAGAGAATTCTTCACAAACCTGAGGAAATTATATCCTACAGACCCATGTGCAATAAGAATATGGGACTTATAGAACTAGACTAAATGAGAAAATAGGAGTATAAGCTAGTCTGCTCTATTTTCTCAGAGCCAAGGAATTTCAGTGGTTCTTGGCCAGGGTAAATCACAGTTAGTATTTTCTTCAGATTTGGTGGCATAGTTTATGCCTAGGTCAGCAGTATGGCAAATGACATGTATTCTCAGTTCAGAGAATGGGTTCAATCATTCTCAAACTAACTTCAAACTATCTCTGAAATGTCCCAGTTAAAGAAGTAACCCAGTTGCCATAGACAGATTTCTGCACTGAATGAAGACAATCCAGACTTTGTTGTCAATATTCTGATGCCCAAGGTAAAACAGATGGAATAACCAGTCATTCTACCTCCTTAAAGAATATCCTCTTAGCTAGAATTGCATCTGTTAAGACATGATACCCACCATGTTAGCAATGGCAAGGAGGAATAAATAAGGTGAAAATATATATCAACTGAGAAATGTGGAAAACCCAACTAAGTTTAGATTAAAAATTTCCTTTTCAATGATACATGTGTTCTTGGTTGTAATTTTATATGCATAAGAAGGTCCTATTCCCTGAAGGAGCTTGTACCTCATGAATATGACAAGAAGAAATGCCAGTACATCAGTGGGGAAGCAGTATGGTTTTTGCCCTCACCTGAACACATCTGAAAACCTGAACCACATTTTAACACCATAGCTCACCCACTGAGACCTGTAAGACTTGCCCAATGTCACGTAGCAAGTCTGTCAGAGCCAAGACTCAAACACAGGTCTCTTGATCTCTCAGACAGTAGTGCTTCTGGTATATTACAATGCCTGAACTAGACTTGGGAAAAAGGTGACCTCAGGGCCAATTCGATGGCTCAGTGGTAATGCACTGCTTAAGAGAACCTGGATCCCACATGGTGACCATGGTTCAAATCCCCAGCCAGATCAACCTGAAACATGTGAGGCACACATTTGAGTGTCCAACATCTAATGGGCTGGAGGACTAGAAGAAGGCTATCACAGTATGACCAGATTCCACAGAGAGTGCTCATCCCCTTCTCTCTCTCTCTCTCTCTCTCTTTCTCTCTCTCTCTCTCTCATGTGCACCCCAAGGGGGATGTCCATGCTATAATCCCTTCTCTTCCATTCTCCTCTAGGACTTTGGGTACCCAGGCATATGCACCCGGCATGAGTTTTAAGCTGCTGGGTGTGGGATCTGTACTGCAGTTGACCATGTGGGAGTCCAGCAACATAACCATTATGCCATCTGCTGGTCCCAACAAGTTTCTCTTTTTCTTCTAAGCCAGAAGAATGGGTTGGGGAGCAAAATGAAAGAGTTTCTCTCTCTTCTCACTCACTTATTCAATGTCCTCTACTTCTGTGTTTTGCAACATGGTGTGCATAGCAAGAGATTTGAGTTCAGATTCATGAAGATGAGTTTCTCCTTTTCCAGAGTTGAGGTTTTCTATGATCCAAAAAGTATTCAGATATTTGGCTACTGTGCATCTAGACCTGTCTACATACTCAATGTGTGGAAGCTGAGAAGCAAACTGAGAAATTCAGGTAAAAGAAAAAAAAAAAGAAGGAAAAAAAAGAAACAAAGGGGAAAAGACAAAAAAGAAAAATATATATAAAGGAAAAAAATGTTAATAAAGACAAAAAGTAAACATGTGGAGCACTTACAAAAGAAGCAGGGTCAGGCCCATCTTATATGAAAACTGATTCTGAAATTAGCAAGATAAAGGAGAGGTCAGAGACAAGAGCCAGGACTTACAGATTTTTTAAAACAACAACAAAATATATATATACATATATATATAAAAGAAAAATTTCTAGGAGAGATAGACAGAGACAGAAAGAACACAGAGATTGTCCTACCTCACTTGGGTGTTGGGCTGAAAGGAGAGATTTCAAGCAAAAGATCTTTGGTTAAAAAAGCAGAGCTAGGCCAGCCTCAGATGAAAATGGACGCTCACTTGGGTGTTGGGCTGGAAGGCCTAATTGCTTAATTTTTGTCTAAATGACCTATCCAGTGGTGAGAGTGCAGTATTAAAATCCCCAACAATTAGTGTGTTGCAGCCAATCTCTCTTTAATTCTACCAGTCTTCATTTGTATGAATTTTGGTGTTCCAATGTTGGGTAAATAAATATTTATAATTATTATCTCTTCATGGCAAGTTAATCATTTTAATACTCATAGTGAACTTCTTTATCCTTTCTTTACTGATTTTAGCTTGAAGTCTACTTTGTCTGATATCAGTATCACAACTTCAGCTTTTTTTTTTTTTTTTGGTTTCATTTGCTTGAAATGACTTTCTGGCAGTTCACTTCCAATCTATATATATCTTTACCAAGTAGGTGTTTTTCTTGTAAGCAGCATGTAGAGGGCTCTTGTTTTTGTTGCTTATTTGTTTGTTTGTTTTGTCTTTATCCATTCAGCCAATCTGTGTCTTTTAACTGGAGAACTTAATCTATTTACTTTCAGCATTATCATTGATATAAACAGACTTTTACCTATGATTTGTTAGTTATTTTCCTAGTTATTTTGTGTTTTGTCATTTATATTTATCTTCTTTTTATTTCCTGATTTATTATTCCCTTAAGTATTTCTTGAAGAGCTGGGCTAATGTTAGTGAATTAATTCAGTTTTTGCTTAACTGAGAATGATTTTCTTTCCTCTTCCAATTCAAAGAATAGTTTTTTTGTTTGTCTTTGTTTTTTTGGTTTCTTTTTTGTTGTTTGTTTGTTTGTTTCTTTTTTGGGGGGGGGCAGGTATATTATTCTTGGCTGAAACTGTTTCTTTCAGACTTTTGAATATGTCTTTCCATTCCATCCTGGTGCACCTGACTTCTGCTGAGAGCTCTGAGGTTAATCTAATTAGGCATCCTTTGTAAGTATTTCTTTGTAAGTAACTTGATACTTTTCTCTCACCATTTTTAGGATAGTATCTCTGTCTTTGACTTTTGCTATTTTGACTATGATGTGCCTTGAAAAGGATCTTCTCATGTTGAATCTATGTATGTCCTTTGTATTTCCTGGATCTGGATGTCTGTATCTCTCTCTTTAGACTTGGAAAGTTTTCAGAAACTATCTTAAATAGTCATTCTATGCCTCTACTTGTCTCTTTGCCTTCTGGGATACCAATTATGCAGCTATTTAGTCACTTAATGATGTCCTATATTATTCTACGTTGTCTTCTTTTTTTTTTTTTGAGAAAGATTTTTCTATAAGGCATGTGCACTTGCCAGAGAGACAGAGAGGCAGAAAGCTAAAAATCACTTCCCAGGGGGGATGGCCACATCACAATCTCCTCTCCTCTCCTCTCTTCCTGGGATTCTGGGCACACATATGCACACATTCCACATGAATTTCAAGCCACCAGGTATTTGAACTGTGGTCAGTCACATGGGAGTCCAGTGCCTTAACTTCTATGCCACTTGGTGGGCCCTGTTGTCTTCATTTTTAATGGATATATATATATATATATATATTTATTTTGGCAACTTGAATAAAATAAAATATTCTCTCTTCAAGCTCAGAGACTCTTTCTTCTGGCCTAATCTGCTGTTAGTACTTTCTACAAAGATTTTTTTATTTTTATTTCCTGCATTGAATTCTTCATTCCCAGAAGTTATTTTCAATTATTTTTAAAGATCTATCTTTTCACAGAATTCTTCCTTCATGTCATGGAATGATTTTCTCATCTCCTGGGATTATTTGTCTGTCTTCTCTTGCATCTCATTCAGTTTTATCATAATTAATATTCTAGATTCTATTTCTGACATTTCTGTGATTTTATGTATTTTATTCATTGTTAGTGAAGAGTTATTGTGTTCCTTCGGGAGAGAAATATTCTCTAGCTTTTTCATATCTTTTGTCTCCATCCATTGATTTCTTCTTGGCTTATGGAATAGATTATGTAACATTCAAGGGTAGACCAGACCTCAAAACCCAAATGTGACCCAAGAAAATTGGTACAGGAAGGGCTGAAGACAGTTGTTCTTTGCCATACTTGGAAATTTTCCTGTCATTACCTCTTTGAGTATTTTTTTTTAAATCCCTTCCTTTTTCTTCTCTTCTTCTGGAACTGCAATAACACTAGCGTTAGATCTTCTGCCTGACGCTCTGTTGATTTTTTAAGATCTACTTATCTCTACTCAAATTTGGTATTGTTTTCCTTCTAGTTATTTGTTGAGATTTTCTAAATTTTTATTTGTTTCCAATGTGTTTATTTTTGCTCATCAAAGTATTTTTTGTTTCTGTTTTTATATTTGTTTATAAGCCAAAAGGCACATGCACTCACCAAACAGTCAGAGACACAGACAGAGGTGAGGAAAAAAGTTCCTTGGAATAGAACATGGCCATGTTGTTATTCCTTTTCCTCCATTTCTCCATCTTGACGGGAATATGAGCACACCATACACACATGCTCAGTATATTTCTCAAACCTCTGGGGCCAGGATTTGAACTGCATGTTGAGTCATGTGAGATTAAGCTCCTTAACCGTTAGACTATGAAGCTATCCCTAAAACATTTTTATAATGAGTGCTTTAAAATATTTGTCAGGTAATTATTTTACATTATGGTGCATAGGGGAGGAAATGGGGAAATTTTAAGTGCCTCATTTTAAGCTGGCACAAGTGAAAATCTAAGTTCCTCATTTGGCCTTTGCTGAGGGTGGGAGTGGGAATGGGGCCACAGTTTTCTTTTCTGTGGTATTTGGCAAGTGTACAGGGATTATTTTCTGAAAGTTTCCTATTTTTTAGATGTTCCTCTTCTGATCTTTCAGCTAGGCAGAGCAATCTATTGTTATTGTTGTTGTTTTCCTTTTGTCTGTGCCTATTGGAATTTCCAGATTGTCAGATTCTTCAGTTTCATGTCTGTGTTTATGAAGCCAAAGAAAAATCCCAGAAATCCCTACTATATTGTTTCTTGGGTTTCAAGGTCCTTAGTCATTTTGCCTTTCATAGTCTTCTTTTGTTTTTAAGTTATTTATTTATTTATTTACTGAGCATGAGAGTGAGAGAGAGACAGAAAGAAAAGCATTCTCAGCAGGATCTTCATGCCACAATCCACTCCAGTCTCAGCTGCCAAATCATGGGTGTGTGTGCATGCAGCATGCTCAAGGAGTTCCTGGATGTGAACCCAGGACCTTCTCTATGTGGGTCCAGTTGTGTTAGCACTGTGCCACCACCTGGTTCTTCTTTTGTTAGTTTTATTTATAATGTCCAGGGATTTTAGTTTTACTTAGCATTAGGAATAGGGAAAAGTACATATGCTTCATCTTTCTGAAAGCAGAAGTCTACATTATTTAATTGGTTTTTTTATTTTAAAGGTTTTTTTTAAGTCCATCATCATATGAAGAATAAAAAATTCACTTCTACATCCACTACTGAGAAAGTTTTTTAAAATTCCAAACATTTCCAGAAAGATAAAGCAGATTACCTTCAAAACAACAAGAATCAAATTTATATCAGACATCCTAGGAAGAGCACTGGAAACAAAGACACACAGAAGCAATATTAGCAATATTTTAAAGTTTTGATGAAAAATAGCTTTAATCTACAATTTTATACCTAGCTAAAAGTTTATCAACAATAAAATAGCTAAATACATTATTGTATATTTACACAATCTTAGACTATACATTGTAAAACTACCAGCATTCATCAACAATGTGGATAAATATTATAAACATAGTATTGACAAAAGGCCAAACACAGAAGGGTAAATACTGTATGTACATGTCACTGTGGGTACTCCATCTAGTTGCCATGAATGCTTGCTGCTATAAACTCACAGTTGTATCATTCTCTATAGAATTGCCCTCAATAAATGGGAGCCTTCCACTGGAAAAGCCTAGCAGATAACATCCTTTTCTCAGAAGTAGTCCATAATGGTCACTATCTCAGAAGGAAATGTAAAAGGTCAGCCATGTCTTCCCTAATTTTCACACACATCTCTAAGGTGGGACAACTCTACCATGTCTTTTGCACTCCAAAACACCTGTGGAATCAGGTATGACTTCAACTAAAACTTATTTCTGCCTAACTTCTTTTGTCCTTTGCCCTTACTCCTTTAACAGTTTTCACCTGAGAGAACTCGTTCAGTAAATCACTTGCACAAGAATTCCTTCTCTTTGGTTCTGCTTCTGAGAAACCCAGCCTAAGATAGTTCGTGTAAAGAGTGGTTCTAGAAAACAGACTCTAAGGATGAGATTCCGTAATTGGACTACTTACAATCTGGATGGCAATGAGGATCCTATAGACAGATTGTTGCCTATGCTATAGTAGTGTGGTTGCTAAGACTTTCACCTGTTTTCAACTGGATGCGCTCTAGTTGACAAAGGGGGATGCAACAATTTGTGCATAGTCTCTAGTGGTTTAGAGTCTTGAAAAAAGTAGAAACCATAAGAACTGTGGAATTGGTAGATGTTTCTAAAGAAATATTTATATACATAAAAAAAGGCAGAGGGAAGACAAAAAAACTCAGATTTATTCATTGCCAATGCAAATCCAAGTGTTGGAGTTAGATTATCTTCCTTTTTTGGGGGGTGGGGGAGAGGTTTTTGCTATAGGACTTGTGTGATCACCAGAAAGACAGAGAGACCAAAAGCAAAAAATCACCCCCCAGGGGGGATGGCCACACTGCAATCCCTTCTTCTCCATTCTCCTCTCAGGATCTTGGGCACACATGCACATGTGCCTGGCGTGAGTTTAAGCCACCAGGTTCAGGACTCAAACCACAGTCTACTACATGGGAGTCCAGCGACATAGCCATTACACTATCTACTGGTCTCTATATCATCTTTTTAACAGCATCTCCTGCAAATGGCAGACTGAGCTGAAGACTATGCAAAGGATTCATTGAAAAAGTGTTAGAATTTTATAGGAAGCTCAATTCTTAGAGCATCCACAGCAAAAGGGGCACTAAACAATCAATTGGACAGAATGAGTTTACTAGCTGTCAGCTGGCCTCTTGGTGCATGTAGAATGGGCTCATGAATGGTGTAGCTATGATGGTAAAGATAAAGGTATGAGGCCAGTCCCATAGCCTAGTGGCTAAAGGAGCCAGATGCCACATGGCCTGCCACAGTATAAATCCTGGCACCAACAGCTTGAGGAGCACACCAGACACATGTGTGAACACCCCAAGTCTTGACAGGCTGAACGAATGAAGAAGGAATTGCAGGGTGATCATGCCCCATTAGGATATGCATTTTCCCTCTTCTGCTCTTCCTCTTTTTGTCTCTCTCTGGTGAGTATATGTGCCATCTGGGAAAATAGATAAAGAGAAATGTGTGTCTGGGTTCAATGTCATGAACCCTCTTGCCAAAATTAATCTATCAATAGTTACTGCCATTGCTGATTATCCAACTTTGCTAACAGCAGAGACAAATACTGAGCCTCCAAAATGGTGTATACACTGAATAGACCCGTCATGTGGTGGCAAATTGGATACATCAGACCCTTTTATACTGAAAGGTGAGTGCTCATCCTAGTGGGATTGACAGGTATACTAGGCATGGGCTTAACTGTCATATGCCTACAGTACTTTGACAGTATCCTATCCAAGTGCTCAAAGACTATCTGTCTTACTGATATGGAATCTCACACAACTTCTTAGGCAGGCTAAAGGATTAACTTTACTGCAAAGGAAGAAGCAGCAGACACATGACCATGGACCCCACTAATACCATCACATACTGTGCTCTCCAGAAATTGTCTGATAATGTGACAGATTGACCTCTCGAAGACACAGTGAAGCATCAGCACAGAAATTATAACTTGTAATGATGGGGTGATAGTCTTTAAAAATTAGTATATACCCCGAACCACTGGCCATTATATGATACTGTGTCCCCAACAGGTAGAATACAGGGCTATGAGAACCAGTGGGTAGAAGTTAGATATATTCTAAGTATTAAGGGACAAACAATTTCAACCAAGAATACTGTACCTGGCAAGATTATCCTTCACATGTGAAGGAAAGACAAGAACATTCTCAGATAAACAAAACCTGAAAGAATTTACCAACACGATATAAATAGACCAGCTCTCCAAGAAGCTCTGAAGAGAGTGCTATACTTGAAGGGAGTGCTATAGGAAAACTAGATACAGACACACAGAATTCAAAAACAATTAAGAGAGGGAACCAGCAGTTAGCGTAATGGCTATGTCGCTGGACTCCCACGTAGTCGACTGCAGTTCACATCCCGGACCCGGTGGCTTAGAACTCACGCCGGGTGCATGTGTGTGCATGTCCAAGATCCCGAGAGGAGAATGGAGGAGAAGGGATTGCGTTGTGACCATCCCCCCTGGGGGGTGATTTCTCGCTTTCTGTCTCTCTGTCTCTCTCTGTCTGTCTGGCAAGCGCATGTACCCTATAGTGAAAACCTCTCAAAAAAAAAAAAAAAAAAACATTAAGAGAATGGCCGACTTAATGGTAGAGACAAGTCTGGAGTTGAATGTTATCTCCCAGAATTTAAATGGGAAGATTGGACCACAACAGAAGATAGATTAAGTATATGAGATTGAACTGGTGAAATAGAATCTTATAACTTTTGACTAAAAAAATTACTTATTTTCTTCTATGCTTTGTTTTCCAGGTTTCAGGATTTTTGTCTTGTCTTCAGCTGCTTATTCACCCATAACTTGCAATTTAGTGGCCTGACAAAACAAGTGAGACAATTCAAAGTTGGATATTCAACTACAGTTTCTCAAGTATTGGATATAATAATAATCTAAATAGTGACAATGCCAAAACTTTCTTAGTATAGTATTGAACAAGGGCTCTGAGGCTTTAGGAAACTGGATATTTAGAATGGTTTATCAACTTCAGACTACTGAACACATTACATAGTTATGTTCCTATGGAGAACCAAAAGGACAGTTCTTTAACTCACCTCTGTGACTACAATTAATGGCTGAAAATGCTGCATAGAACTGGAATCCATAATCTAACCGAGGATGTTAGGATATTAGAATGGTAGAGATCAAACAGTGAACTGTCAGAGCCAGGGTATTTGTAGGTTCCTTCATGAGTCTTAAGACATGGCTGGCAGCCAGAGTGTCTTGACCCACAAAGATCTGTGGTAATAGCTAATACAACACTGTGTTTTTAAACATGAAAGAAATAAGACCATAGTGTTGCTTAATTTGCATAATTACAAAAATCTAGATAGTGAGTAGAAAACTGCTATCAGGGGGAACACTGAAAGTTTGCCATCTCTAGCTCAGTATCCTCATCTACTTCCATTCATGAATCTAGAGCCCATTGATTAAAATGAAAGCCAGTTACCGTGATGACGGTCACTGCAATTGTCTTTGTTAAGTACACATTTAATCTTTCACCTATAGGGTTGGAGTCCTCTTCAGAATAACCATGCAGTAGAAAATGGGAATAATCAGACTCTTGAAGATCTTGTGATCTGAGCTAAATTAATCATAAGAGACCAGGGGCCAACAGGTGGCCTGGTGGTTAAGGGTACTGGACTCCCACATGGCCAACCGCGGTTCAGGCCTTGGACCTGGCAGCTCACTTTCTCATTTTACCTCTCTCTTCTTTCTCTCTGTGTCTCTCTCTGGTCAAATTAAAATAAATAAGTAAATAAAATAAATAAAGTTCAATAAAATAATTCTTTAAAAAATAAAATAAATAAAATGTGAGGAGGAAAAAAGGAATAGAAAGCAACTATAGACACCAGACAGTGTGGAAGGAGGGTGGGAAATAGCAGAGAGTGAGAAATGGGGGGTATGAATATATATATATATATATATATATATACACACACACACATATATATATGAAACAAGAAATGGAATATTATTTGTTGATGATCAAATGCATGATTAAGCCACTATACAGTGTATTCTAGATGGGAAATCACATTTTGTATGCTGTGATGATGCTCAGTGAATGAATGTAAAATAAATAAATAAATTTTTTAAAAAAGGAAGTTAGAGAGGCTCCACTCAACACCACCCAACAGTGATACAAAGCTGTATCACTAAATTTAAAATTACAATGACTGGTCATTTTAAGTCTACTGTGCAAGTAGGTCAGCAGGTAAACGAAAGAAGTTACCATACTTGCAAGAAAATTGGTCCTGATATTCAGGAGGATGTAAGTTGGTTTCTATGTACAGAAGTTTGGAGAAATACGAAGCACTTAGGCACATGGGTATTTGTTCTTCCATTACCAACTACACTTGTAAATGGGCAATCAAAGCAAACAGAGCCTGATGGGGCAAACTTACCAGGGGCTCAGAACTGTCAGGGATGAGGATCTGGGTCATGCTACCAGGGAATCTATCCAGATCAGCTGACATAACTGAATAGAAAGGGAAAGGAGAATGGACTCTGGAATGGTAGAGAAGAGAGATGTTGAGTATCGGTTTCAGCTGGGACAGTGGTTCAGACAACTAATTCTTCTCTTCTCATTTTCCCTTGAAATTTTCCTAATCAGAATTCAAGAGACTTTATGTCCAAATGGAAAGAATTTCACGTGCTAGTGAATGGAGCTGAAAGGTAGAGGGATAGACTGTGTAGACATAGTCAGTGGCATGTCCTCTAAAGCTGAGTGTTGGCCACTAAGAGTTCACATGCATGCACTCTAAGATACAAGTATTTGACCTTGACCCTGGCCCTTATTGCTTTCCTTTTTTTGGAGAATGTGTGAAGGAAACGTTATGAAAAGAACAAACCAAGTACTAGGTACTAAGGTATTTAAGCTTAGGTGCCAGCTGTTGAGTGAAGCTTCTAGAAAGGCTGGCTGCTTGGCATCTAGAGACCCGTGAAATGTGCCCCTTCTCCTGCAGGGCAGAGACACTATCCGTCCCTTGAAAAACTAAATATACCAGCAGCCCCCTATCCTCTGTTCATAGAGACAAAAATTCCTGGAATAATTTTTAAATACCATGTTTCATTCCAAGCACCTACATTCCTTATCTCACTAAATCCTCTCAAAAATCTATGGAAATGGGATTGGAAGATATAATAGCTGGCATAGCAACTGTAAAAACTAGAGACAGTATTGGAGGAGTTAGGCAATAGGGAGTGGGAAGGAGGGGGGTCAGAGTAAAAACCAAACAAAACATTTAATAAACATAAAAAGTTATCTGTTGATGATTGTGGAGAGCGGCTAATCTGAGCAAATATGGTGGCCATCAGACACATGCAGAAACATGGTTCGGTAAGTGATCATTTGCAGGGTGATAAAAGCAATTAACATTCCAGTATCAGATTAAAGGAAGCCACATGTGTTTATCAGAATTGGCCCCAAAAGATCAGAGAAACTACATGGCACCAGTTGTCTTTGCATCTTCAGTCTATTAACATCTGAAAACAACTGGCTTTGCATTCCATTTTTCTTCCCCCATTTTCTGCCCTTAACAAATAAACCTGGGATGGACTCAGGGTTGTGGCTATCTCCATTGAACAAGTCGGGCCCACCTGATCCTAGCTTTTCTATACTTGCATATCTTTGAGTATTTATTTTTATGTTTATTTCTAATCCACAGCACCCGCCCCCTCAGAAAACTGCATTCTGCTTAGTGAGTTCCAGCAGAGTGGCCGCTCATGGAACCCCCTTTCTACATGTGTCTAAAGGTCATCATGTTTGCTCAGATTGGCCACTGGCCACAGATGGTAACATATATGGTAATGTCTTTGACTTGACTAATATGCATTGTGTTCGTCCTGGGAAAAAACATGGTGTACACTGTAAAGATATATAGTGATTAAATGTAAATTTTTAAAAATCTATGAGAGAGGTAGTATTTTTAAGCCCTACTTGCAGAAAGAGAAACTCTGACTCAGAGAAGTTGAGTAACTTATCTAAGGTGACGTAGCTGAAACATATTGATTTTCAAATCCAGGACTTTCCAACTTCAGACTCTAGCTTTTAACCACTATGGAATGCTACAGGGCACAAGCGTGGAAATGAGTCTCTGGATCTGAATTACAGCCCTGGTACTAAACATTTGTGTTCGCACTGGCAAGGCATTTCCCTTGTCTGTGCCTTCATCTCCTCCTTATGGGCTGTCTATCTCCCCAGTCTGTTCTGAGGACCAGATGAAATAATGTCAATAAACACTGCCCTATTGGTCGTAAAGTTGTGGAACCCATGAGGATTGTTAACGACAGTGTTCTTGTTATTATTGACAGTGTTCTTCCCCTTAGGCAAATCCTAAGGGGAAATCTCCTCCCATAGCTTGATTTATGAGGGCCCAAGAAGTTGTTCCTGGGTGACTAGAGAGCACAGTGCCCCAAAGTAGCACCATCGTCAGGGAGAAAGTCCCAGCAGACCTGGCTGAGGGAGGGAGGGGATAGAGGGTTTAATGGGCCACAGCTTGGTGCCTGCTTGGTTCTTCCATGTAAGGCCAGGCTTGGAGACAAAAAGAGGACACCACAGGAGACACCCCAGTAGACAACTCTTGGCAGGTGAGTAGGCTAGGGGAAAAGTACCCAGAGCTCATCAAAGACTGGGGTAGTGAGACAGGCAGAGAGGTGATAGAATGTGGAGCCTGGGACAGGGATCCAGAAAGACCCATTGAGTGTGTACAGAGGCAGGTGTTCAGGATCCAGGTGCATGTGTGGGCTGTGGAAACTTGGCGTAGATTTTCCGGCAGGCCTGGGCAAAGAGGTATGATAACAGATAGATAGAATTTAAGTCATCCTGGCCCAGGCCTTCCACAGGAAGACAAGGCTGATGACAGTGGGAGCCACTGAAAAAACTAACAAGCTTGGAACTCTTTCATGCTCCATGCTCTTTATAAGCATTATCTTAGCATTCTTCTCATAAAGAAATCTCTGTGAGGTCACAGACAGGGGAAGAAAGGTTCAGACACAGGAAAGTGGCTTGCTCAAGATCACACAGCTGGACACAGGAACTGAAATTGGAATCTAATCCTTTGTGACTATGAAGTCCGTACACTTAACCATTAATGAAGGTGAAGAAGTTGACTTTGTAGCAGGTGCTCATTAAGTGGGAAAACTCTCACCTTTTCTCTAGGAGCATGGACAATATGACATCTGTCTCTGAACCCCCCACTTGCCAAACACAGAGGGGGCACTCAAGAAATGGTAGAGGTCGAGAAGGAGGGAATCAAGAGAAAAGGAAAAAAAAGAAATAAAACATATAAGAAACACAAAATGGAAAATTATCTATTAAAGGTATTATGTACGGTAATATCTTGACTGAGCCAATGTATAGTGTATTCTGGATGGGAAAATCCATTTTGTATGCTGCAATGATATATAGTGAATGAATGCAAAATAAATTAATTTAAATTTAAAAATAAATAAATACAAAAAAATAAAATGACTCACTAAAGTAGAAACTCCTCAAAGATCTTTTCCTCAGACCGTCACTGTGCAGGCGGAGAAAACCCAACTCAGACGCCCAGTCACAGTGGGTGACAGAGCTGGTTCAGGAACCAGAACTCTTGGGTCCCACATGGGGCTCAGCACTTCCTAGCAGGCAGATTTCAGAGCAGCCTCTGCTCTCCCACCTCACCTGCACTGCCCTTGGGTTGGACAAGACCTTCTCACCTGTCCCACCAGTTCATTATTGATTGAAAGGAGGGCATAACCCACTCCCTGGCAGGGTTGTCTGATGAGAGGAGATGATGTACATAAAGTGAAGTTGGACATTTGAGTGGTTGGTTTTCTGTCCTTCTGTCTTCCTCTCTGGGCACTACAACTGATAGGCAATACTGACTGGGAAAGACCCCCTGGGGCAAGCTCTCTGCCCTGGAAGACTGTCCTTTCTGCCCTAAGGACAGAGCTGCATTAGTAGAGGTAGCATATAATTCAAAATGAAATAAGAATGCTTCTCTGTAAAGAAACATAATGAAGACTAGCCAAATTCTGATATTTCCTATAATGGACAATTTTATGGTTCTCTGAAATATAAAATCTTAAATTCTTCCAATTTTTTTTAAAGCCTTAAAGATGCTTGTATTTGCACTCATTCCTCCTTTTGATGTTCCTGCTTGCTATTGATCTGCACAAGTGTCTTGTCTGCCTGGTGGACAGTCTGGCACAGCTTGTCCATAGAATGCCACATGTCACTTGACCACTGGGGTCTCATTATTCACGTCCATAACTGCAAAGCAGCAGACAGAGGAGGAAGAAAAGGACAGCTGAGCTTGATATTGTCATAGTGTACTCTGAGTCTCTGTGCTCCAAACTCTCAAGTCAGCCTTACCTTGGGTCTGTCAGTCCATAGTTGCCTCCCTGAAGGCAGCCATGTCCAGGGCAGTGTAGTGTGCTACCTTTGGGTGCAAGGGAAACCCAGCTACCAGATCTGTTCCTATGGGATTCTGCTTAAAGAAAGTTAGCCCTTTTAAATATGACAGTCCAGGTTCACCCTCTTGCTCCATCATGGGAATGACTATCGAGAGTCTCTTTTAAGGAATACACACACAGGAGGGCCTTCTGTCCCATTTTTGTTGACAAAATATTTACCAGTTGTGAATCCAAATCTAGGAACCAGGCTGCAGAATCTAAGTCAATCACTCAATGGACTAGGATATTTAGCAACCAGGAAATAAAGGGCAGATAGGAAGTATGAGGGAGGAAAGTCACATTGGAAATGAAGATTAAGAAAAAATATATATATTTTTAAAAAGTTCTGATGCTATGGTTTGCATTCCTTTAAAATCATGTGTTGAAATTTGGTTCAGATAGTATTAAGAGGGTGAAAACTCAATCTAGGGACCAGCAGTTGGTGTAATGGCTATGTCGCTGGACTCTCATGTAGTCGACCATGGTTCAAGTCCCAGACCTGGTGGCTTAAATTCATGCTGGGCAAATGTATGTGCATGCCCAAGATCCCGAGAGGACTCTGCTCTCCCACCTCACCTGCACTGCCCTTGGGTTGGACAAGACCTTCTCACCTGTCCCACCAGTTCATTATTGATTGAAAGGAGGGCATAACCCACTCCCTGGCAGGGTTGTCTGATGAGAGGAGATGATGTACATAAAGTGAAGTTGGACATTTGAGTGGTTGGTTTTCTGTCCTTCTGTCTTCCTCTCTGGGCACTACAACTGATAGGCAATACTGACTGGGAAAGACCCCCTGGGGCAAGCTCTCTGCCCTGGAAGACTGTCCTTTCTGCCCTAAGGACAGAGCTGCATTAGTAGAGGTAGCATATAATTCAAAATGAAATAAGAATGCTTCTCTGTAAAGAAACATAATGAAGACTAGCCAAATTCTGATATTTCCTATAATGGACAATTTTATGGTTCTCTGAAATATAAAATCTTAAATTCTTCCAATTTTTTTTAAAGCCTTAAAGATGCTTGTATTTGCACTCATTCCTCCTTTTGATGTTCCTGCTTGCTATTGATCTGCACAAGTGTCTTGTCTGCCTGGTGGACAGTCTGGCACAGCTTGTCCATAGAATGCCACATGTCACTTGACCACTGGGGTCTCATTATTCACGTCCATAACTGCAAAGCAGCAGACAGAGGAGGAAGAAAAGGACAGCTGAGCTTGATATTGTCATAGTGTACTCTGAGTCTCTGTGCTCCAAACTCTCAAGTCAGCCTTACCTTGGGTCTGTCAGTCCATAGTTGCCTCCCTGAAGGCAGCCATGTCCAGGGCAGTGTAGTGTGCTACCTTTGGGTGCAAGGGAAACCCAGCTACCAGATCTGTTCCTATGGGATTCTGCTTAAAGAAAGTTAGCCCTTTTAAATATGACAGTCCAGGTTCACCCTCTTGCTCCATCATGGGAATGACTATCGAGAGTCTCTTTTAAGGAATACACACACAGGAGGGCCTTCTGTCCCATTTTTGTTGACAAAATATTTACCAGTTGTGAATCCAAATCTAGGAACCAGGCTGCAGAATCTAAGTCAATCACTCAATGGACTAGGATATTTAGCAACCAGGAAATAAAGGGCAGATAGGAAGTATGAGGGAGGAAAGTCACATTGGAAATGAAGATTAAGAAAAAATATATATATTTTTAAAAAGTTCTGATGCTATGGTTTGCATTCCTTTAAAATCATGTGTTGAAATTTGGTTCAGATAGTATTAAGAGGGTGAAAACTCAATCTAGGGACCAGCAGTTGGTGTAATGGCTATGTCGCTGGACTCTCATGTAGTCGACCATGGTTCAAGTCCCAGACCTGGTGGCTTAAATTCATGCTGGGCAAATGTATGTGCATGCCCAAGATCCCGAGAGGAGAATGGAGGAGAAGGGATTGCAGCGTGGCCATCCCCCTTCAGGGGTGAGGGTGATCTCTCATTTTCTGTCTCTGTCTTTCTGGCAAGTGCATGTGCCCTATAGCAAAAACAACAACAACAACAACAACAACAAAAACTCCCAAAAACTCAATCTAACTATGAGGTTAAGAAATAGGGCCTTTGGGTTGTGATTAGGATTAAGTAAGGAAACAGGGTGGAGTCCTGTGATTGAATATTGGTCATTTTATAGGAAGAGAGAGATGAAAGAAGAGACATATAGACACAGACACATACTTGTTCTGGCTCACCATGTGATACTCTGAGTAATCTCAGGTCTCTGCAGCAAGCCCCATCAGCAAGAAGACCCTCACTCTATAGTTCCTTTACCTTGACCTAAATAATAAGCTAAATAAATCTCCTTACTTTTTTAAATAAATCACTCAGACTCAAGTATTTCTGTTATTAGGAACAGGGACTAGAATGTAAAACAGAAAATTGCTACCAATACTGGGGAGTTGCTAGTAACAAATATCTGAAAAAGTGGAAGTGGTTTCAGAATTGTGTTATGGGCAAGAATTAGAAGAATTTCGAAAAGCATGCTAGAAAAAGTCTAGGTTAAGTGGCTGTGATCAGAATGCTAATGAAAATATGGAAAGTAAATGTCATTCTGTGGAGATCTCAGATGAAAATGAGGACTATCCTATTGAAAAATTGAACATCCTAGCAAAGAATTTGGCTGCCTATCTCTATTCCCTAAGGCATTGTAGAATGACAAATTTAAGAGTGATAATTATTGAAAAAAATTTCTTTTTAAAACTATTTTATTTATTAATATTTTCTTCAGATTTGCTATAGGGCACATGCACTCACCAGAGAGAGGCAGAGGGAAAGTAAAAAAGCAAACCATTAGGTCCAGGACTCAAAAGAAAGTAAAAAAGCAAACCATTAGGTCCAGGATTGAAAACATGATTGACCATATGGGAGTCCAGCACCTTAACCACCACACCACATGCTGGCCCCAGTGAAAGCAATTTATAAGTAAAATATGGAAGAATCTGTATGGTTACTTTTAACAGTTTCCAGTAATGAGAGAGAAAATAGGTGATTTTAATATAGAACTGATAATTAAATGGTCTGAGCCTGGTGGAGCAATTGGTAGTAAATTAAACTACAATGCTGGAAGCCACATGGTGGACTACAGGTTCAGATCTCTGAGTCAGTTTGAATACAATGGGTGTTTGGATACTTAGCCAAAATCTTGATGAGCTGGAGGGCCAGAGAGGATTGTAGCTGATAAACAGTGTCAAGAGTCTCTCTCTCTCTCTCTCATATCCATGTGCTTTCTATAATTTTTTTAGAGATTTTTGTTATAAGGCTTGTGTACTCACTGGAGAGATAGACAGAGAGACAGAAAGTAATAGGTCCCTCCCAGGGGGATGGCCATGCTGCAATTCCTTCTCCATTCTCTTCCTGGGATTTAGGGCACACACACACACATCTGGTGTGAATTTCAAGCACTGGATTCAAGACTTGAACCATGATCGACAATGTGGGAGTCCAGTGACAGAACCATTACACCGTCTGCTGGTCCCTGTGCTTTCTATCATAAGCAAAATAAATAACTTTAAAAAACTTATCCCTTTAAATAACTTGATAATTAAAAGAGAAGCAGAGCAGAAAAAGTTGGAAAATTCAGAGCATGTCCATTTGGTAGAGAATAAAAGAGCATTTTCAGATTGGAAAATGAGATGTGGCCCAGTGACTTTTTGCTAAAGAGATTAGCAAGGATAAAAGGGAGTTAGGTGCTGTTCAATAAGATAATGGGGGAAAGGCCCTTAAGGCACTTCAGAGACCTTCAAGGCTACCCTTCCCATCAGTGGGCCAGAGGTCTAGGCAAGCAAAGGATGTCATAGGACTGGCCTGAGGTGCTCTTCATGGGCTTGTTGCCCAGGGTGGCCTCAAGACTCTGCTAACCATATCCCAGTGCAGAGCTCATCGTTCCAGGCTGTGGTTCTGTTGGTCCCAGATATGGCTTCACCCACTGTTAAGGCACCACTGTTAAGGTCCTACTCACAACCCTGGAACTTACAAGTGACACACCTCAGTGGTAATTCTGCAAAAGTCTAGAGCCATGGAGGCATAGGGGATCCCACCTAGATTTCAAATAATGTCTCAGCCAACCTGGAAGCTGAGTCAGAGACGTCACAGTAATAGACAAATGTGACAAATGTGGGGCCCAACCTGTTACAGAGATTTCCCACCACAGTAATTCCTAGTGGAGCCACAGAGATGAGGCTTCCTTTACAACCCCAGAACTTTAGAGCTGCCACATGCAATACAAGCCTGGCATGAGACTCCAAACCAAGATAAATGAAATCTTGTCAAGGTCATACAGACAAGGCTGACCAGTGTGTCCAGGAGGCAGCACATGGAGTGAAAGATTATTCTGTTTTGTCTGCACTGCTTGGGGTCTGTTACTCCTTTCTTCTTGTGGAATGGAAATGTCTACCTCATGCCTATCCTGACATTATATTTTGGGAACATGTCATTTGTTTTGATTTCACATGCTCACAGCTTGATTTTGGACTTTTGAATTGGTATTGAAATAAAATAGGACTTTGGGGATGATAGGGATGATTTTGCCTGTGAAAAGAACATGAATTCAAAGGATCATGGTGAAATGCTATGGTTTGAATGTTCCTCTAGAATTATGTGAAAATACTTTACCTTAATTTTTTTTTTAATTTTAAAAATGAAAAGACAGAGAGTAACAGGAGGATATGGGATTGGGGGGGAGGGGCTATCACTTGTGAATGGGGTTGGAGGGTGAAGTCTCAGCTGAAAATCTTCAGTCCCTGAAAGCACTAGTTCTAGCTCCAATAGTGGAGTCTTTGCCTCTCCTAGATGAGAGGGAGGAAAGGTGGCATGTTGACACTTGGTTGTGATGATGTTAAGAGAGTGGAAATTTAATCCAATTAAGAGGTAGAGCCTTTGAGAAATGATTAAAATTAAGCAGGGTCATCAAGGCACAGTACTTATGATTGAATCCTGTGACTTTTTTCCACCAGAGAGCATGTGTGCTCACCAGAGAGAGAAAGAAATCTAGAAAGAAAGCAACCTTAACAGGACATGGTCATGCACAATTCTTTTTCCATTCCCTGGCTACAGGTAAACTGAGCCAGCAGTATGTTGCAGAAATACTGGAGAAATCTGCTTTCCCTAGTTATAGTGCTACCTTAGTAGAACCTTAAGCAACTGCAAAAGAAAATGTAGGAGTCAGGAACAAAGGGATCTAAAATATCACACAAAATCTGATACATACTGTGAGATGTGAAACAGACCTGACAGAAGCTCTTTCAATGCAGAGATCATAGCTGTAACTACATTAATTCATGACTGGTTTTTAAAAGTAGGGTCCTTATACTAGAATTTAAGCCCTGTGAATGAAGGGGCTTTGAATGCTTTGTTTACTTCTCATAGTTTTGCTCATTGTATTTAATTCCTAAACACCTGGTTGAAGAAGATAGAAGTGTAAATTCTGGATTAAGTTGAAAGAACCAATACAGAGTGTCATGATCAATCCTCTAACCTAGATTGCAAATGTTTTAAATTGCAGTGATTATATAATGAACTGTTTGGACTTCTCACTCCACAGTCCTGGTTTTTCTGGTTTCCAGGTGATCAGGCTGTCACCCTGGCATCCAGCTCTGTACCGTCATGGATGACTCAGCCTGTAATGGATCAAAAGATTCTTCACCCATCTTCTACCTGGTGGGCATCCCCTCTCTACAGGAGTTCCTCTTCCTTCCTTTATTTCTAATCTTCTTGTTCTTCTACCTCCTCATTCTGGTGGGTAACGCCCTGATCCTGGTGGCTGTGGTGGCAGAGCCCAGCCTCCACAAGCCCATGTACTTCTTCCTGATCAACCTCTCAGCCCTGGACATCCTTTTCACCACATCCACTGTACCCAAGATGTTGTCCCTACTCCTTCTTGGGGACCACTTCCTCAGCTTCCCTGCCTGTTTCCTGCAGATGTACCTCTTCCATAGCTTCTCCTGTTCCGAAGCCTTCATCCTGGTGGTCATGGCCTATGACCGCTATGTGGCTATCTGCCGCCCACTGCACTACCCTGTCCACATGACCCCACAGACCAATGCTGCACTGGCGGCCAGTGCCTGGCTCACTGCCCTCCTCCTTCCCATCCCAGCAGTGGTACAGACCTCCCAGATGGCATTTGACAGCACCGTTCCCATATACAACTGCTTCTGTGACCACTTGGCTGTGGTCCAGGCCTCCTGCTCTGACACTACACCCCAGACGTTCATGGGCTTCTGCATCGCCATGGTGGTATCCTTCCTGCCCCTCCTCCTAGTCCTTCTCTCCTATGCCCACATCCTGGCCTCAGTGCTTCACATCAGTTCCCGAGAAGGCCGCTCAAAAGCCTTTTCCACCTGCAGTTCCCACCTTCTGGTAGTGGGCACCTACTACTCTTCAATTGCCATAGCCTATGTAGCCTACAGGGCTGACCTGCCCCTTGACTTCCACATCATGGGCAATGTGGTGTTTGCCATCCTTACACCTGTTCTCAATCCTCTTATCTACACATTGAGGAACAAGGATGTCAAAGCAGCCATCACCAAAATGGCATGTCCCCAGGAGCCAGGGTGTTCTCCTGCCCCTTGACCCTTAGATGTAGTTATTTCTGCTCCCAGCTTCCACTTCCCTAAGAACAAAGAATGCCATCAAAAAAAAAAAATTGAGGCAAAGAATAACTTTTAGCAACACCAAAAGCAACATTATTGGGAATTTCATATCCATTAACTATAGGCTACATTATGAAATCAACTGTTCTGTGTAAAGAAATAAAAGCATCAGGAAAATATTAAAAATATATACTTAGAATCATTAGAAAAATTTCAATATAAGGTTGAAACAGTAACAAAGGTGAGAAAACAGAGGCAAATTATTAAAACAGGAGTAGACAGATAGACCAATGAAACAGACTCTAGAGACCAGAAACAAACCTGTGTATATAGGAATGATTGGCAGATGAAAGAAGTCAGTATGGTATATGGGTAAATAATAAATGGCTTGAGGATTATTGATCAATAATACCCATAGGTCAAAATATGGGAACCAGCAGTTAGCGTAATGGCTATGTCACTGGACTCCCACGTAGTCGACCACGGTTCACGTCCCGGACCCAGTGGCTTAAAACTCACGCCGGGCGCATGTGCGTGCGTGCCCAAGATCCCGGGAGGAGAATGGAGGAGAAGGGATTGCAGTGTGACCATCCCCTCTACGGGGTGATTTCTCGCTTTCTGTCTCTATGTCTCTCTCTGTCTGTCTGGCAAGCGCACACGCCCTATAGCAAAAAAATCCTCTCCAAAAAAAAAAAAAAAAAGTAGAATTAGCCCATTACCAAAAGGAAATACCAAAATCGATCTTATTAAAAACCTAAATATGAAAAGCAAAACTATAAACCTATATAGGAGAATACAGTCCTGATCTCAAAACAGGAACATATTTCTTAAATAATATTTTAAAAGCTTGAAGCCTAAAGGAAAAGTATGGATAATTTTGACTTCTTTAAAATGTAGACTCTCAGAATGGCTCCTTATTGTAGTGTTTAAGGAAGCCTGATTCCACATGGTCAACTGTGGTATGAATCTTGGTCCTGACAGCTTGAAAAACATGCTGGCCATGTGTGTGTACCTGCTATAAATCCCAACAGGATGTAGAAAAGAAGAAGGGATTATGATGTAACCTCACCCCACTGAAGGGTGTATATTGTCTGTCACTCTCTGGTGACCACAAACACAGTCCAGCAACTAAACAAAAATAGATACATATACCAAGATTGGAGAGGATATGGTCAGTGGGAACTCTCATACATTGATAGTGAGGTTGTTTATTGGTACGAGCACGTCGCAAGACACTTACCACCATATTTCAGTGTTGAAGGCACGTACCTCATGCTCCAGTACAGTGGTTTTTTCTAATATGTGAAATGTTCATAAAATTTAACATTATACACCAATTAAAAATGAAGGAATTACATATATGTATGTGTACAACATTGTGGAGGAACGTCAGTCGTATGGTATTGAGCAAAAGAAATCAAGGCTCAAAGTAATACACATAGTATGAATCCAGTTACATAAAGTCTAAACATAAGTAAAACGAAACCATATTTTTATCAATGCACACAGAGGCCATAAACTGAAAAAAAAGAGAACATTCGTGGTCAAATCAGAATCATGGTTACTTCTGTGGGGAGGGAGAGGATCATAATCAGGGAGAGGCACTGGGAGCCTCTGAGGCGTTGTCAATGTTTCATTCTCTTCTGAACTGTGATGACATAGGGGTTTGCTTTTAAATGAACTGTATATTGGGACCAGCAGATGGTGTAATGGTTACGTTACTGTACTCCCACATAGTCGACCACAGTTCAAGTCCCAGACCCAGCAGCTTAAAACTTGCCGGGTGTATGTGCATGTGTGCCCAAAATCCTGAGAGGAGAATGGAGGAGAAGGAATTGTAGCGTGACCATCCCCCCTGGGAGCTGATTTCTTGCTTTCTGTCTCTCTCTGTCTCTCCAGTGGGCAAACATGCCCTATAGCAAAAATCTCTCAGTAAATAAATA
The DNA here is from genome assembly GCF_000334495.1 of Tupaia belangeri chinensis. Classification (NCBI taxonomy): domain Eukaryota; kingdom Metazoa; phylum Chordata; class Mammalia; order Scandentia; family Tupaiidae; genus Tupaia; species Tupaia belangeri. The sequence goes on along the minus strand of NW_006159505.1, from coordinate 4,159,480 downwards.
AATAAATAAACTACATATTAAGGCTTTACATGCAAAGGTACTTCAAAAAGATCATGAAAAGTGGAATTAAAGTAAGAGTTTATTTTGGCACACAAAAATTTGAAATCTGTGTGAGTTTTTTCTTTCAAAATATGGATTTTCCATGAACTCTTTGAAGCCCCTTGTATCTTTGTTCTGTTTTTCTTTCTTTTTAGATTGTATTTTATTTTATAATTTCTTACTTACATTTAGTTCTTCATCTTTATTACTTACAATATGGCGTTTCAGAGCATGCATGCTGTATGAGAAATCAAAGACATCACCTATTGGTCATGTCGGAAAAGTCATGATGTATTTTTGCATTAAAAAAAAACAGAAAAAAAATATGTCATGACTTTACCAACAACCCAATACATCATTTTCAACAAAGAACTGTACATTCTTACGTCTGTTAAACACTTTTGTATTTTGGTTCTGTATGAATATTATGTCTGATAACCAACACTTGGTTGAGGAGAAGGGATTGTGGCATGGCCTTCCCCCTGTGAGGGGTGATTTCTCACTTTCCCTCTCACTGTCTCTCTCTGTCTCTCTTGAGCAAACACACACACCGTATGGCAAAAAAATCTTAAATGGAAAAGCAATCAGCAGTTTACGGAGATAAAATTTTGTTTTGCTTTGTCATATATTTTTGCTATAGGGCGTGTGTACTTGCTGAAAAGAGAGAAAAAGTGAGAAGTCACTCCTCAAGAGGATGGCCACACCTCAGTCTTCTCCTCCATTCTCCTTTTGGGATTTTGGGCACAGATGTACATGCACCTGGTGTGTTTTTCAAGCTACCAGGTCCAGGACTCACAATTGGGTATTTAGCCATGTAGAATTCATGCCTTAATCACCATACCACCTGCCGGCCCAAAATAAAGACTTTGAGGAAAATGTGAAATACAGTGTATTTGTACACTGATGGGAATGATTCCATAGACCACAAAACTTGGTGATGGAGGAGTAAGGGGGGGTGAATTATTGGGGTGGCTGGCTTTAAACAGGAGCATGAAGAGTTTACCCATGGGGATAGTAACAGGCAGGAAGGCAGAGGATGGGGTGTAGAGGCTGGTAGGTGGGTACATGTGGGATGGCAATCCGTGGGAGTTCCCTCCTCCTTGCTGGAGCAATGGTGGGAACACGTATTGGTGGGTTAAGGAGGGAGGAGAAAGTCAACTTTGAAGGACCTGGGAACCAGCAGTTAGTGTAATGGCTATGTCGCTGGACTCCCACGTAGTCGACCGCGGTTTGCATCCTGGACCCAGTGGCTTAAAACTCACGCCGGGCACGTGTGCGTGTGTGCCCAAGATCCCGAGAGGAGAATGGAGGAGAAGGGATTGCAGCGTGACCATCCCCTCTAGGGGATGATTTCTCGCTTTCTGTCTCTCTGTCTCTCTCTGTCTGTCTGGCGAGCGCATGCACCCTGTAGCAAAAACCTCTCAAAAAAAAAAAAAAAAAGAGGATTTGAAGGACCAGAGCAGGGACATATGGGTGCCTGGCAGTGTTAAGGCCCCATGTGAGGTAGGTTTATTGTCTGAGGAGGTCTTTTACATTAAATTCAGAAGAGGCACACTTAAATCAGGAAAACACTTTCCTAAAATTTATTTCATTTGTACCTCAGAGGGCAGTGCTCATCCTGAGGCATGGAGTCCCTGACTACTGGCCCCAATGTTTGAATCCTCCCCAGAGAGATTTTTATTTAATATAAAACAGTGGAGTTATTGTATAACCCACCTTGTTTTAAAGGCAGCAATGATCTGAATGTTCCACCTAATCCTTGATCTGTCCTCATACATGGAACCTGACTTCCTAGTGACAAAATAGAAACTGTCAACTACATGACAAAGTGTCGTTTATATATGAAATACATATGTCATGAACCTACTGTGGGCTATATTTTATTATATATCTCCATGTGGCTGGGTAGAGAGGAAAAAGAAAGCTATAAAGACAAAACCTAAGGAGGAGAAGGGATTGCGGCGTGAACATCCCCCCTAGGGGGTGATTTCTCGCTTTCTGTCTCTATGTCTCTCTCTCTCTCTCTGTCTGGCGAGCGCATGCGCCCTATAGCGAAAACCTCTCAAAAAAAAAAAAAAAAGACAAAACCTAAGATCTCGAAAGTTAGTTTAAAACATTTCTAAACTCCATTTAAAGTTTTCTAGGGACCAGAAGGTGGTGTGGTGTTTAAGGCACTGGACTACCACGTGGCTGACTGTGGTTCTAGTACTGGCTTTCTTCCCTTCTCTTTCTCTGTGGCTCTCTGGCTAGTCCATGAGCCCTCTGAAAAATAGAGGATAAAATGTTACACAATATGTATAAAATAATTCAATATATATTAAAAGAAAAAGCACACCCATGTGCACTTAGAAACACTGGAAGAAACACATCAAATCAGAAAATAGTGATTGCCTCTGGAGTAGGGGGAGAAGGGGAATATGAAGAAGGATAGGTGTGAAAAGAACTTTCACTTTTTATCCCCCCCCAAAGGTGTGTTGATTAAAATCTTTTGCAATGAATATCTATGTGAAATTTTTAAAAATTGTACACGCAGTAGTAATGGAGTGACAGAGTCAGAGACAGAGAGCCTTCGAGTCAAAGGAGAGACTCAAAGTTTGAGGTGACTTGGGGTGGTCTGTGACTCAGACTTTTTCCTGCCTGGAGTGGGGCAGAGATTTCCATTCTCACATTCTTTCCACGGAATCTTTGCAAGCTCCTCATACCACACCCGCAGTAGTATATCACAATCATGCAGTGGGGTTTTACTACTTTGGTCTATTAAAACAATAGCTCCCATTATATGCTTTTAATAGGGATCTTAGGGCTGAGCACCTTAATCTGCACATTAGACTCATGAGATCCCTAGTGTTGTTATTTCCCTTTTATAGATGAGGAGATGAAGGCTCAGTGAGGTTAAGGGCTTTGACCAAGGTGATATATCTGGGGAGAACTTAGGTCTCAGCCATTGAACAAGATATTGCTGAATTAGATCCTTGGGGCCATGTCCCAGCTTTGTCACCAACCACTCTTATGACTTCGGGCAAGTTCTTGGATCTCAGTTTCTTCAAGTGAAATAGTGGGATCCACTGTGACTGCCTGTCTTCCATAGCTGTTGAGAGGACCAGATGGAAAAACAAAAATAAAAATACTCCCCACCAGGGTAAAGTCCTGGGACCCAGGAGTGTCATTAATAATGCTGTTTTATTATTGGCAAAGCCCTGGGCCAAGTGTCCCCACCCTCCCCCCAGCCTAGGAAATGGGGTCCCAGAGGAGAGCCAGCTTGAGGGAAGAATCCCAGCAGGCCTGGTTGCGGAAAGGAGCCTGGAGGTTTAATGGGCTGGGGCTCTTCCTACAGAGGCCAAGCGCAACAACTCTTCAGAAGACTATGAGGTGGATAAGTCTCAGCAGGTGAGCAAGGCTGAAGATGGAGTGCCCAGAAAGAAGGAAAGGCTGTGGTCAGGGGACAGGCTCATGGAGGTGGGTGAAGGTCAAGCAGAGTTGGGGGTATATCTTGAGAGAGCTGCATGGTCTGGGGCTGGTAGTAAAGTATAATGACCTAATGGCTATACAAATCAAGCATGTAACAGGTGCTCAGTAAGTAGGAGAGCCCTCGCTCTCCCCTGTAGAGGCTCAGGCCATGTCACATCTATGTCGAAATCCTTCACTAGTCCAAACACACAAGTGGACACTCAAAAATGTTTACTGAGTGGGAAAAGACCATTTCTTCTAAAGCCCCTATTTTATAGATGGGAAGAATGAAGCTCAGATATTGAAAGTCATAACAAGGGAGCAGCCAAGCTGGTCTGGGAGCTGGTCTGGTATCTACAAGGGAGCTAGAGGGAGCTCAGTGCTTTAGGTACCAGAGGGGGCTCAGTGCTTTGCAGCAGTAGACTTTAGAACAGATTCTCTCACCAGCTGTGACCTTGGTGGCACCCTTTTCTTCTCTGACCCTCAAGTTATTCATTAGGTAAAGGGTATAAACATCGCCTGGCAGGTCATGAGATGAGAGGTGATTACATAAAGTGTTGTGTCAGGGTGGACATTTGGGCAGTTGGCTTTACCGTCCTCACTCCCACCAGTACCGTAACTGGCAATGGACAATCCCAAAAGCAAATGGTCCCCTATTAATACCTATAGGGACCCAAAACACTGGAAACACCCAGTAATAGTAATTCAAAATAAAAGCACTTCATTTAAGCTACAAAATAAATATAAATATACCTCTCTTTTTCATTTTTATCATGATGCCACATTAATATTTTTAAAATAGCAAATATTAAATTCTTTCAAAAACATTTTGTAGTGCTCGTATGCAATGGGCGCCCTAAACATACACGTTCTTTGTCACATGGGCACATCTTCCGGAATAGCAGTGTGGGGAAAGAAGTGTTTCAGTGCCTTTGGGATAAGCACAAAATCCTCAACTGGTCAGTCATCTAGTGGCCCACCTAGTGGGAAGAGCAGCCTGGGCTCATGGCTGAGTTGTCCCTGGCTCAAGGCAAACTGGTAGCCCAGCCCTACTGATAGTCTAGCTCTAGTTCTATGTCCCACTTACTGTGTGACCTTGGGAACAACGCAGCTAATTTCTGAGCCTGGCTTCTATGTCCTCATCTATATAATAAAAGGGTGAGACCAAAACTTTTCATCGCTAATGGGTCGTTTATTCCTATTTAATGATTCATCAGCAAAACAAGACAAGTGGAGGGAGATGCATTAGGTCTTCTGTCTCTGGAGCACTGAGTTCCTGGGAAAGGTTATGTTGTGTTATGAAATAGAAACATCAGGCCCCATTACTGTCCCGAAAGTGCTCCTGGTCCAGCGAGCCATAGACACAAATAGACAGGCACAACCCACCATAATGACGACAAAAGTAAGCACCAAAATTTCAAGATCCTAGGAAGAAGGCCCTGAGCCAGACAGGACAAGCAAAGGTCTCTTGGAGGAGGTAATATTTGAGCTGAGTTTGGCAGAAGCACAGGGTAAGAGTAAGGAAGTGCCATTTGAATAGAACAAGGAGAAATAAGCCTCCGAATAGATGGGCTTTCAATGACAAGCTTGGGAATCATCTCCTTTTGAGAAAAATCTTATCAACACTTGAGTGGGAGACAGGACACTGGGTTTAAGACCTAGCTCTCCTACGAAACTGCTGATTGTCTTGAAAAGACATTCACTACTTCTGGACTTCAAACTTAGCGTCTAACCCCTCCTGCTGCTTAATTGAAGTAAGACAGAGGAGAGGGGAGGGATCCAATGGGGTTTGTTGGCTCTGAATTTTTGGCCTTCAAACTCCAACATGGTCTAATTCAGTGACGTTCAATCTACAATTGACTTCTGTGAGTTTTAAGAACATTCCTTAAAGTGTGGTTTGCCTGTCCTTTAGTATTAGAAAACCCTAGTGATTGGCTTAGACAAGTAGGGTTTGGTTAACTGGGGGTTAACTCTTTGAAGCCAAGGTGTAGCAGGTGTAGTTTTGCTTTCCTTCCTGGGTGATAGGAACTGGTCTCCAGAATATTCTTTCATGGGAGCATCCACAATGGCGTGATCTCTGAGAAAGGTATTTTGTCAGCCCTCACTCTCTAACTCAGAACCAGCCTACCCCACACTTAGGAGACGAGAGAACATATTCTAAAATTTATGGCTGCTTTTGACAATATCAGCCAAAGAAAGGGAGAAGAGGGGAAATCTTTGCCGCAATCTCTCCTGACTTGAAAGCTGAGCTTCTAAATTCTCCAAGGAGCAGTTATAGAAGGCAGAGTGCAAAATGCTTTTTTTCAAGTATTAGGAAACTTATCAGAGCCTGCCCCAGATTCACTCTGGATGAATGTTTCTCAGCCCCCTCATTCTTTCCAAGCTAACAGTCCCAGGGTTCAGTATTTGGTGTGCCTCAGGGTTTGTTATTTGGTGCTCCATTATTTTTGTTTTGTCTTCATCGCAAATGCCTGGAACTAAATCATAAAATGTTACTCTAAAACACACATAAGAAAGGGGCAGGCTTGACATTGTGCGTCAGGAATTAGGGTCATCTTGTGTTGGAGCCGGATGCACTCACAGAAACAAGATGGCGTCTCACTGAAGTGGGGGAGGAAGGACTTCGAAGTCCACTTGAGATAAAGGCTGTGGATATTTTCTACAATTCTTGGATGAAAGATACCTAGTACATCTTACATCATAAAAAAAAGTACATTTTTTTTTCTTTTTAAAAGAAGGCAGAGAGCTGATCTACAAGTCAGAGACCTGAATTCCAGTCCTAACTTTATGACGGACTGGCCATGAGAGTTTGGTCAGTCCCTTGCCCTTTTGGTCTTTTTGTCCTTTTTGTAATGAAAAAAGTTGGCTGGACATTTCCAGATCTGGCATATTTATGACTCTTGGCATGAATGATGTTTAAATAGAGGTAAGAGAAATGGTACAGTTCTGTGAAAATCAGGGCAGGGGTAATATTAGGATCATCAGGATTGAAGACACAATGAGACAAACATGAACGCAGGCTTGTTCCTGGGTCATTTATTCAGAAAGGCATGCCCAGCATAATAGGGGAGTCAATATTTTCCCTCAGTTAAAGACCTCCAGTTCTAGGACTAGCAGTTAACATAATGGCTATGTTGCTGAACTCCCACATGATCAACTGCAGTTCGTGTCCTGGACTCAGTGGCTTAAAACTCATGCCAGATGTGTGTACGTGTGTGCCCAAGATCCCGAGAGGAGAATGGAGGAGAAGGGATTGTGGTGTGGCCATCCCCCCTGGGAGTGATTTCTTGCCCCTATAGCAAAAACCTCTCAAAAAAAGTAAATAAAAACAAAACAAACAAACAAACAAAAAACAAAAAAGCCTCCAGTTCTGTGGGCCAACAAAAGCATACAAGGGGAGAACAACTTTTAGAATAGGGCTTTTGCTTTAGGGCCCTTGTCACACTTGCTCTTTTCTAAGCAACAATAGCTCCCAGGACTCCCAAGTTTCTACATGACTATACCACCTTCGTATCTGCAGCTAGAGAAGTCTACAGGATAGCAGACATGAAGTGCTTCATCAGGAACGTGAGCGTTACATCCTCCACAGGGGCAGAAGTCTGGGCACCTGGCTTAAATGGAGCCAGGAAGAAGCACTCTCAAGGCACACAGGAGAAAAGCGAACCTAGTAAATACGTGAGCAGCAGCACATTTCAGGGCACCTTGAGGAAGAAGCCCCTAAGCAACAGGGTGGAACCTGGAGAGAAAGCAAAGGTGAACGTAAGGACTGGATTTAGGAGACCTAATGACCCCAACCACACAGAGTGGAGCCTGAGATAAAAACGGGAAATCTTTCCAAAGCATTTTCATAATCATAGTTTAATAATGAATAGTTTAGCTCTGATTTTTCCAATAAAATGTAAACTCCAGGAAGACGGGAACTACGTCTGACTTCATCACTTGTATTACCCACACACAGCGTAACGACTTCCATTTGGTAGGTTACGAAGAATTAATACTTAAAGATATGGGGTTCATACCACAGCCCACCATCAGTTCTCCACAGTTGCTTCTAAATAACGGTGCCTTTATTAACTATCGAGTAAACCTTATAGAATGATCACTCCAACATTCTATGTTCCCAGATGTTCCAGCTGTCCATCTCCCTGAAACCCTGCTCTGTCCCACTATGGAGGCCACAACCTGTAATGGATCAGTGGATGGCTCACCAGTCTTCTACCTGGTGGGCATCCCCTCTCTGCCAGCGTCCTTCTTCCTCCTGGTGTTTTTTATTTTCCTCCTCTTCTACCTGCTCATCCTTATGGGTAACGCCCTGATCCTGGTGGCTGTGGTGGTAGAGCCCAGCCTCCACAAGCCCATGTACTTCTTCCTGATCAACCTCTCAGCCCTGGACATCCTTTTCACCACAACCACTGTCCCCAAGATGCTGTCCCTATTCCTGCTTGGGGACCACTTCCTCAGCTTTTCTTCCTGCTTATTGCAGATGTACCTCTTCCAAAGCTTTACATGCTCTGAAGCCTTCATCCTGGTGGTCATGGCCTATGACCGCTATGTGGCTATCTGCCGCCCACTGCACTACCCTGTCCACATGACCCCACAGACCAATGCTGCACTGGCGGCCAGTGCCTGGCTCACTGCCCTCCTCCTGCCCATCCCGGCAGTGATACAGACCTCCCAGATGGCATATAGTGATATCGCTTATATCTACCACTGCTTCTGTGATCATCTGGCTCTGGTCCAGTCCTCCTGCTCTGACACTACTCCCCAGACCCTCATGGGCTTCTGCATCGCCATGGTGGTGTCCTTCCTGCCCCTCCTCCTGGTGCTTCTCTCCCATGCCCCCAGCCTGGCCTCAGTGCTTCGCATCAGTTCCCGAGAAGGCCGCTCAAAAGCCTTTTCCACCTGTAGTTCCCACCTCCTGGTAGTGGGCACCTACTACTCATCCATTGCCATAGCCTACGTGGCCTACAGGGCTGACCTGCCCCATGACTTCCATGTCATGGGCAATGTAGCATATTCCATTCTTACACCAATCCTCAACCCTCTCATTTACACCCTAAGAAACAAGGACGTCAAGGCAGCCATCACCAAAATCACATGCCTCAAGACCAAGGCCACGACAGGAATGCTTGACTTTTAAATGCTGCCAATGATTCTGCTCTCAGTCCACCAAATAGCAGTGCTTAGTACAGAGCAGAAACCCAGTAAATATTTTTGAGTGAATAAAACAGTGAATTAGAATGGAGAAAGAAAATCAGGTGGGTAGGTGACTCCAAGAATGGCTCTCATACTTTGGTTTAGGGAATAAAGTTCATCTGTACTCTACAAGAATCTTAAATTGCACAGTATAAACATTTTACTGCTTAAAAATTCAGGAAAACTTTACTAAAATTGAATTAAAAAAAAAACTTCGAAGCCAAAAATTCTTTATAAACAAAGTCAGAAACAAATAAAAGACATTACAGAGAAAAGGTGAGTATTCATCATATATAAAGATCTCTTAAAGTTTTAGAAGAAAAAGTCTAACATTTAAATTAAAAAATGGACAAAATATGTCAGTAGAGAGATTGCCAAAAACTATAATGCCTAAAGCATTGAAATGTAATCTGTCTACTAGACAAAAAGAAGACAAATTAAAACTAGGCTGGAATGTCACTTTTTATTTACTCAGATTGGCCAAAAAATTCAATATTTTGACAATATGCATGTGGAAAAACAAAACTCTTATACCTTGCTTGTGAAGATGCAAATTGCTACTGACAATATGCATGTGGAAAAACAAAACTCTTGTACCTTGCTTGTGAAGATGTGAATTGCTATAACATTACTATAACATCTACCAAAGTATGGATGCATTTCCTCTTTGACCCAGTAATGTCACTTTTAGGGCTTTCTCACAAAGGTTCACTGGCAGTTATTCATTAGGTTAGTCATTCAATAAGGGGACCAGTTGGACCAGCTCAGAGTTGCAGTAATGCACTGTTCAGGTGAAGCTGGTTACCTGTGGAAGACCAATGGTTGGATTCTCTAGTCAACCTGTGCATGCTAGGCATGCACGCCCATGATCCTGTCTGACTGGGAAGGCTAAAGGGGATCATGAAGTGAGAACCTGATGGGGGTGCCTCTCTCTCTCTTTTTCCTTTCTGTGTCTCTCTTTCTCATGAAATAAATAAACTTTTTTTAAAGAAAAAAGTTATTTATTATTTTTATATTTTCTTTTTTTTAATTTGCTATAGGGCACTTGTGCTCACTAGAGAAAGAGAGAGAGAGAAAGCAAGCCACCAGGTCTGGGACTCACACTATGGTCAGCTATGTGGAAGTCCAGTGCCTTAACCACAACGCCACCTGTTGGTCCCATAAATAAACTTTTTTGAGGCCAGTCAGTGATGTAGTGGTCAAGGCAGCTGAATCCCACATGACTGATGGTATGCTTCAAGTCCTAGGCCTGGTGGCTTGAAAAACATGCCTGGTGCATGTGCGTTTTTGCCCAAAATCCAAGAGGAGAATGGAGGAGAAGGGATTGCAGCATGGCCATCCCTCCGGGGGGTGCTTTCTCACTTTCCTTTTCTCTGTCTCTCCTAAGAAAGTGCTCATGCCCTACTAGCAAATAAACAAAAAGAAATAAACTTTTAAAAGTAGAGAACTGGAGGGATCAGCAGATGGCACAATGGTTATGTCACTGAACTCGCACATAGTCGTCTGTGGTTCAAGTCCTAGATCCAGCAGCTTAAAACTCACGCCAGGTGCATGTGCGTGTGTGCCCAGAATCCCAAGAGGAAATCGGAGGAGAAGGGATTGTAGTGTGGCCATCCCTTCTGGTGGGTGATTTATCGGTTTCTGTCTCTTGGTTTCTCTGTCTCTCCAGTGAGCACATGTGTCCTACAGCAAAAACCTCTCTACAAAAAAATAAATAAATAAATAAATAAATAAATATATAGGACTGATTGAATAAACTATAAAAATATGCAACACAGTACAAAAAGGAAATGAGGAAGATCTCTATGTACTGGCCTGGTGTCATCAGTATGATGTGTCATTAGATGAAAAATGTAAGCTGCAAGACAGTGTTTTTGAAATAAAAGAGATATTTGCCTAAAATTTATAGAAAAGGTTAGAAAAAATAGCTTTTATGAACTAATAAAGATGATTTAAGGAGAGGGAGGGAATAGAGTAGAAGGGACAAGAATGGGAACAAGATCAACTTAAATGTACCTTCTGACTTTAGAAGTATGCAAATTGTTTATAAAGTTAAAATAAATCAAAGAGGAAAAAAAAAAAAACACAATTCTCCATATTTAAAATAAACACCTGACCCTGGCTGTTTCCCAAGTTAGTGAAATGGTGATGCAGAAAATTACTATTAGTGACTTTTAAACCATGCTCTGACTGTATAGCCTTTTTTTAAATTTGCCAGAGGATGCTTGCACTCACCAGAGAGACAGAGAGAGAGAAAGTGATGAAGCACTCCCCATGGAAAAGAGTCACACTGTAGATCTCCTCCATTTCTCCGTGCTTTCGGGATTCGGGGCATGGATAGAGAAGTGTCTAGCATGGTTTTCAAGCCACCAGGTCACAGACTTGAACTGTTCAGTCAGCCGTGTGGAATCTAGCCCCTCAAATACCACGCCACCGACTGGCCCTCACCATCCATCTCAAGAGGTATATAAGGGTTCTAAAACTCACATCTTAAACTACATTGAGGTTAAACTGATTTGTTTTTAAAAATCTATTACAGTTTGGGAACCAGCAGTTAGCGTAATGGCTATGTCGCTGGACTCCCACATAGTCGACCGCGGTTTGTGTCCTGGACCCGGTGGCTTAAAACTCACGCCGGGCACGTGTGCGTGCGTGCCCAAGATCCCAAGAGGAGAATGGAGGAGAAGGGATTGCGGCGTGACCATCCCCCCTGGGGGGTGATTTCTTGCTTTCTGTCTCTATGTCTCTCTCTGTCTGTCTGGCGAGCGCACGCGCCCTACAATGAAAATCTCTCAAAAAAAAAAAATCTATTACAGTTTTACTTCCTTAGTACAGATTATATAAAAAACACATATTTCTACAACCAAAGCCATTTTTGGCACTATGGCATGAGCAGCAGCAAAGACCAAGACTGAGTCCCTGCCCCTGCTATAAACCACTGCTCAGGGAATCTGGCCAGTTATGGTGGCAGGTTCATTGCACTAGGTCCCTTTCATCATTGGGTGATTTGGCTTTATTGGAATAGAAACCTATTGTGGATCTTAATTGCCTGTCCTGTTCACAATGTTTCTGACAGTATCACCTTTTATGAACTTAATAAATGCCTTAACCATCATGATATCCCATGTGGCCTTGCTTGTGACAGAGGAACCCATTTTATAGTAAAAGAAATAAAGCAGTAAGTCACACGCCCATTGGATTCCCTGATCTTACCACGTACCCCATCACTCAGAAGCAGGCAGCCTGGTAGAATAGAGGAATAACCTATTGAAGACTCATTTTTGGGTGTTGACTACCTTGTGGAGCTTGGGTGCTGCCTTATGAGTTGAAATACACACTATTAACCAGCATGCAATAGCAGTTTCCTGTCTGGCCAGAATATCGGTCTCAGAACCACAGTAAGAAATAGAAATACCTCCTTTTGCTACCTCTAAGAACCTAATACTTCCTCCTCCTCAACTTTGGATTCAGCTGGCTTAAGCATTTTCATTCCTAAAAGTGGACTACATCTACCAGGAACGGAATAATCATTGAATTGGAAGCTAGATTAGAACTCTGGGGCTTCCCACCCCACTGAATCAATAAGCAAAGAAGGGTATAACTCATATCTGATTAGAAAGGAAAAAACCTATTGTGTTCCCTGTGTAATGGGAAGGAGAGGTATTTCTGGAACCCAAAGACCTCTCTGGAGTGCGTATTAGTACTAGGTGCAAAGGTAAATGTTAATGGAAAACCAACAAACCAATACAGTAGGATTTTTATATTTAACAGCTCCATACTTCATTCCTTTGACCCCTGTGCCATCCTCTGGTAGTGGGTCAAAGCTCTAGTAGAAAACAGAGCCCTGGATCTGAATTCCACCTCTCCCCCTAAACACCAGTGTTAAAATAGGCAAGTTGGTTCACTTCCTGGACCTCATTTTACTTCTCTTGAACTTCCTGTATATCATATAGAATAATGAAAATGAAGGCTACACTGTTGGTGTACATTGCTGGGCCCTTGGGGACTGTTAGCAAAGATTTTCTCATTATTAGCAAAGCCCAGGGACAAATTCAACCCCATCACATTCATGCTCTAAAAGATCCCAGGGAGCTGATTGATCCTGAGGGATGTGGGTAACCCCCGGGGAGAGCCATCTTGAGGATAAGAACCCCAGAAGGTCTGCCTCTAAGGAGGGTTCTGAGGGCTTAATGGGCCATGACTCAGCCCCGGCCTATTATCTCCACCAAGGGCTCTCGTAGAGAAGACACCAGTGTGGACAAGTCTCAACAGGTGAATGTTGCTGGGGATGGGAGCCCAGAGATAGGCAGAGAAGGCTGAGATGGGGAGCCAGGGACAGGGAGCCAAGGACTACAAAGCTTGGTAAAGATCAGGAAGATGAGTTGTGTGAGCATGGAGGCAGGTGCCCAGGATCCAGGTGCTTGTGTGGGCTGTGGGGCCTTGGGCCAGATTTCCTGACGGGCCTGGACAAAGAGGTGCAATAACAGATGGAATTTAAGTTATGTTGGCCAAGCAAGGTCTTCCCACAGGAGGACCAGGCTGTTGATACAGGAGCCACTGGAAACACTAGCAAACTAGTATTAAATGTTTCCGTGTTAAATGCTGTTGGTAAGCATTGTCTAAGCATTTGCTCCATAAAGAAACCTCCATGAGGTCACATAGAAGGGGAGAAAAGGTTCAAAGATGGGAAAATGACTCTCTCAAAGTCACAGAGCTGGCAGTAGGAGCAGAAGTTGCCACCCTGTCCTTTCTGACTAAAGTCCACACTGCTTAACCACAATAAAGAACCTGGCTCTGAGGCAGGTGCTCAAGTGGGAGAACTCTCACCCTCTCCCTAGGAGCGTGGCCCATATGACAGCTATCTCTGAAACCTCCCCCTCCACTCTGCCAACACAGATTTTTTAAAGTTGCTCACTGAATTGGAAACTCCTCAGAGGGGGTAACTTCAAACCACTCACTGAGGTAGAGAAAACTCAATTCAGAGCCCCAAAGTTGCAGCAAGCAAAAGGCAGAGCTCCGGAAGTCAAGACTCTTGGGTACCAAGTGAGGCTCAGTGCTTTGTAGCAGGCAGACTCCAGAGCAGCCTCTGCCCTCACCCCTCACTCATGCTGCCCTTGGGCAGGGCAAGTCCTTCTCTGACCCTGCGGTTCAGATTGATTGGAGGCATATCGGTTCCCTGGCAGGGCTGTCTGATAAGAGATGATGTACGTAAAATGCAGTTGGAGAGTTGAGTGGTTGGTTTTCTGTCCTCCTCTCTCCCTCTCTGGGCACTGCAACTGGCTTGTATCCTGCAGAGGCAGACCCACTGGAACAAGTTCTCTGGCCTGGAAAAGTGTCCTTTCTGTCCTAAGCACAAAGCTGCATTAGTACGAGCAGCACATAATTCAAAATGAAGCAACAGTGCTCCTCCGTAAAGAAGTAAGGAAGTCCGGCCAAATTCCAATATTCCAGTATTTCCAAAAATGATGAGTTGGGTGGTTCTCTGGAATATCAAATGTTAAATGATTTTGGAAAGTGCTTTGGTGCCCCTGCTGGTTGGTGACTTATGCACATGTCTGGTCTTCCCGGAGGACAGTCCAGAACGATGTTATGTACCCTTGCTCACTGGGATCTCAGCATCCACGTCCCATCTGCAAGAAGCAGGCAGTGGAAGAAGAGTGAGTGCAGCTGCGATCGATGGTCTCTTAGAGTCCCTTTGGCTTTGCCCCTCTGAGTCTCTGTGCCTTGAACCTCAACTCAGCCTAACCTGGATATAGTCGGGCCATGACTACCTCCCTGAGGTCAGCACTATCCAAGACAATGCAATTTGCTGCCTTTGGGTGTGAGAGAAACCCAGCCACCTGATCTGTTAGCATGGGTTCCGGTTAAGGGTTCTCTTAATTTGAGACAAAGCAGGATCATTCTTTTGCCAGTTCCTGTGACATTATTTCAATGGAGCATTCACATTGTCAGACACCAATCTAGTTCCTGCCTATGAGACTCAGAGAAAAAAAGCTGAAATTTAGCACTGTCCAATATTATAAATGGAAAATACAAAAAGAGAAATAGAAATTCCTGTCTTAATATTCTGCCTTTGGAAATGAGCTTCCGAATTCTCTAGGAAACAAGGCGAGAAGAAAGAGCCCTATGCTGAGAATTGAAGACCTGGCCCAGTGTTCCTGGCTGTGTGGCCAGCTGGCTGTGGCACCTGGGAAAACCCTTCCCTTTCTGTGTGCAGTCTCTGGCCTATTAGGGGAGAATCAGTTGGACTTCAAATAAAACAAGTTTTTTCCAGCTCTTACATTGGTGATTTTATTCATGAGAGATATTTTGTTAGCATGGAAAATTAGAAGCAACTCTAGGAAAATAAGAGAAAACTGCTTCTGGAATCATCGGGATTAAGGAAGCAATAATACCAGTGTCAACATGGACCTCCCCAGGCATGGCTTAGTCCCAGGAACAAGCCTGAAGTAGAGGGTGAATCAGTACTTTCCTTCAGCTCAAAGTCTCCAGGTCTGTGGGTTGAAAACTCCTTTCCAATTCCTCTGGGTGGGGTTCTTGCCTTGGAGTAACCACTGTAATCAGATGTTGAGATCTTTGCCATCATCAGTGCCCCCTTGGCCTTCCCAGATCACCATGATACTGCTGACCAAGAACTAAGGAAGCCTGCTAGGCAGGGAGCATCCAGTAACTGGACGGGACCACCTGCAACAAGAAGGCAGGGGCATAGAATTGCACACAGACAGTCTTGGAGTCTCTGTTGCAGCCTCACTGTGGGAGAAGGCATTATCAGGACCCCAGTGAGGAGTGACTCTTCCCACAAGGGCATTTCAGTGTCACCTCCTTTGTTGCAACATGGAAAGATCTCTATGCTCAAGGACAGGACATAGGTGTACAACTTCCACAACTTAGATGGACACGGCAGAACCACTGTACCAGGCAGACCAGAGGAAGGGGCCTTTCCCTAGTGAATAAGTACTGCGGAAAGACAGCACATGGGAGTTGTTAACCTCTGAGGAACCAGCCCTCCTCACCAACATGGTGGCAAAGCTGACATTTTGTGTTTTGTTTTGTTTTGTCTTTCAGAGAGATTTTTGCTATAGGGCATGTGTACTTGCCAGAGAGACAGAGAGAGACAGAGACAGAAAACAAGAAATCAACCCCCAGGAATCCTTTCTCCT
This sequence comes from Tupaia belangeri chinensis, assembly GCF_000334495.1. NCBI lineage: Eukaryota > Metazoa > Chordata > Mammalia > Scandentia > Tupaiidae > Tupaia > Tupaia belangeri. The sequence goes on along the minus strand of NW_006159505.1, from coordinate 4,143,638 downwards.
CTATTCTCCTCTTGGGATTTTGGGCACACATGCAAATGCGCCGGCATGTTTGAAGCCACTGGATCTGAGACTTGAACTGCAGTCAGCCATATGAGTCCAGGGATGTAACCACTACGCCATCTGTTGGTCCCAAAGCTGTCATGTTTTATTATATATATATATAATTTAATGTATTTTAATTTGACCAGAGAGAGAGAAAGTGAGAAAGCAGGCCACAAGGTCTATGACTCGAATCATGGTTGGCCATGTGATATTCCAGCACCCCTAACTACCACAAAACCTGCCGGCACCCAAGGCTGTCATTTTTTAAAAAAACACTTAAAACAGTGCAAAAAGAGAAAGAAACATAGGGACCTACTTTAAGAGATCCTGCTTTAAAGGACTATTAAAAAGCACCAGGAGAAGCTCTTCCATAGCTCTTAACATAACTACAGTGACATAATCATGTGATTCATTGTTTAACATCTTTCTTTACTGCAGGAATTTTAGCCCCATCAATTAGTCTATTATACATCCAGATGATAACTTGTGGATTGAATATTGTAGGTAGTCTTTCCATAATTGACTTTAAAAGAAAAGAGGGAATTCTGAAATAGAATAAAGAATTTGAAAATATGAGTCTATCTTCTACCCCCTAGAGCCGGTTGTAGATAAATGCGGTTACATTAATTATACAGTGATTGCTATGTAATTCTCATTCTAGAATCTCTGGTTGTTCTGGTTTCCAGGAGGGCCAGGTTCTTGGATGTTCATACCACCCACCTCCTCAGCATCCAGCTGTAACCACCATGGAAAGCATAACCTGTAATGGATCGTCAGACTCCTCAATCATCTTCTACCTTGTGGGCATCCCCTCTCTGCCAAAATCCTTCTTCTTTCCTATCTTCTTTGTCTTTCTCCTCCTCTACCTGCTCATCCTTATGGGTAACACCCTAATCCTGGTAGCTGTGGTGGCAGAGCCCAGCCTCCACAAGCCCATGTATTTCTTCCTGATCAACCTCTCAACCCTGGACATCCTTTTCACTACGACCACTGTTCCCAAGATGTTGTCCCTACTCCTTCTTGGGGACCACTTCCTCAGCTTCCCTGCCTGTTTCCTGCAGATGTACCTCTTCCATAGCTTCTCCTGTTCTGAAGCCTTCATCCTGGTGGTCATGGCCTATGACCGCTATGTGGCTATCTGCCGCCCACTGCACTACCCTGTCCACATGACCCCACAGACCAATGCTGCACTGGCGGCCAGTGCCTGGCTCACTGCCCTCCTCCTTCCCATCCCAGCAGTGGTACAGACCTCCCAGATGGCATTTGACAACATTGCCCACATCTACCACTGCTTCTGTGACCACTTGGCTGTGGTCCAGGCCTCCTGCTCTGACACTACACCCCAGACGTTCATGGGCTTCTGCATTGCCATGGTGGTGTCTTTCCTGCCCCTCCTCCTAGTCCTTCTCTCCTATGCCCACATCCTGGCCTCAGTGCTTCGCATAAGCTCCCGAGAAGGCCGCTCAAAAGCCTTTTCCACCTGCAGTTCCCACCTCCTGGTAGTGGGCACCTACTACTCATCCATTGCCATAGCCTACGTGGCCTACAGGGCTGACCTGCCCTTGGACTTCCACATCATGGGCAATGTGGTGTATGCCATTCTCACACCTGTCCTCAACCCTCTCATCTACACATTGAGGAACAAGGATGTCAAAGCAGCCATCACCAAAATGGCATGTCCCCAGGAGTCAAAGAATACTGGGAAGCTGTGATTCAAAGGGGCAACTTGATCTTCTCTCATAAACACCGATAATAGTAGAAGAGTGGAAATTTAAGGCAGCCAGGTAATTGGAAACACAATTGTCAAAATACAGTCCTAGGTACTATATTCCTCCATTGTACAAATAATTCATTGTACTAATAATTTTTTTCTTAATTTATAAAAAAATGGATAGGATTTTTCTATTCCATTTTAAAGCTGTGAATCCTATATTTCATAAGACTGACTATAATTGAGGTGACATTAATATTAATTCAAAAACAACTTTGATTCTCAGAGACTGAAAATATTTAACTAGCAAGAAAATCAATCTTATCCCTTGGATCTCTTTTCTCAGTATTTTTGAAAATGCCTCACATTGATGGAACCTAAATGTGAATCCCTTTTTGCTGAAACACCCCCAAGAGAACAACTCCAAAGCTGCTACCATATCCATCCTTGTTGCCTAGAAATTTATTGCCACCACCAATATTTCAATGCCAGCCACATGAGAAATTTCTCTCTGCTGTCTAGGATCTCACTGTGTCTTAAAATCATATTATGCCCCTCTCCCAACTATGCTTAGACAAGGGATGGCCCTTAGCACACCTCTTTGGGCAAAAAAGCATTCCAGTTCTTGTCATTCTCAACACATCCTGTTTCCCCATCCTTGACCCTTGCTTGGTAAATAGAGACTTTCTCCTTATTAGTGGTATCCTGTTCCATGGCCACAACTTTCTCAAAATATAGTCCTACAGATTCCTCTTTCTGGCCTACTGGGTAGTCCAGGCCCCTTATTCCCTTTTCCTACGGTAAATGTTCTTTTCAATACCTGTCTGGTTTGTCCAGCCAGAGACATATAAAATAGTGAAAAGTGTTGGGGAACTTGAGTGACAGATACCTTTATCTCTGGCTCTTCACAGATAGTACCATTCTAATTTTCAATTTTTGCCAATCAAAGCATTAACTTTAACCATTTTCTCATTGCATAAGACTAGTGTAAAGGGGAACTCAACTAAGGATGGTGTAATTCAACAAAAGATATGACTTGGTAGGGGGGACAGCAGATGGCTTAGCAGTTATAGCACTGGACTCTCACATGGCCAACCATGGGTCCCAACCCAAGTAGCTTGAAAATCATGCTGGGCATGTGTTCACATGTGCTCAAGATCCTGGGAGAACAATAGAGGAGGAGGGATTGTGGTGTGGCCATCTCTCCTAGGGGGTGATTTCTGACTTTCCCTCTCACTGTCTCTGTCTCTGTCCAGCAAGCACACATGCCCTAAGGCAAAAACCTCCAAAAATATTACACTCAGATTTCAGCAGTCTCAGAGAACCTGAATGCTATGCTTCATGTGCATCCCCCAAAATTTCATGTGCTAAAATTTGGTTGCCATTGTGATGGTATTAAGAGAGTAAAAATTTACTACCATTTGATCCAGCAATCCCACTTCTGGGTATTTACCCAAAAGACAGGAGATCGTTCAGTCAGAAAAGTGCTTGCACATCAATGTTTATTGCAGCATTATTCACAATTGCCAAGACATGGAACCAACCTAAATGTCCACAAACTGATGAATGGATTGGAAAAGTGTGGAATATATACTCTATGGAATACTATTCAGCCATAAAAAATAACAAGACCCTGGCATTTGATAGAAAGTGGTCAGATATGGAGGATCTATTGCTGAGTGAAGTAAGCCAGGCTATGAAAGAAAGATATTGTATGTATCCACTCAATATATACCGACTATTCACACTCTATGGTAGAGAGCAAAAAGTTGGAGAACATAGATATGGCTTATTAACTGTTGATGATGACATGTATAGAATTCTCAACCGGATTGGTCTGAGAAGTACTTCACGATGGGCAAAGTATTTTTACAAGCAAAATGAGAAATAGCGATTGACTGTTTTAAAAAATAATTAGAATAATAATAATACTGATTGGGGAAAACATAGAAAAGATATTGAATGTTGAAGCAGGGAGATTAATGTCTCTGTATTGACTGACATGCATGGCATTCCCTTTTGAAAAAGCAATGTAATACACTGTAAAGCTATATGTAATCCAATGTAATATAAAGATTATGATGATAATAAAAAATAAAAAAAGAAAAAAAAGAAATGGAAAATTATGTGATGACAATAACACATATGTTGATGTGCTTGATTGAGCCAATATACAGTGTACTGTGAATGGAAAAATCCCATTTTGTATGATATAATGATGTACAGTGAATGAATGTAAATAAATCAATAAAAATAAATTTGAAAAAAATAAAAAAAAGAGTAAAAATTTGATGTGACTATGGTATTAAGAGGTGGGACCTATAAGAGAGGGAGAGATCAAACCAACACTTGTTCCTGTGCACGTACCATGTGATACTCTGCACCACCTCAGGACTCTGCAGAAAGTTCCTGCCAGTAAGAAGGCCCTCATCAAATGGGCCCCTCAATCTTAGACCTCCCTAATTATGAAATAAATAAACCTTTATTCTTTATAAATTACCTAGTCTGTGGTATTCAGTTGTAGTAACCGAGAAATGAACTAAGGCATTGCTATAGTCACAAAGGGCTTCCTAAGTGGAAGCTATATAGTGATATTAAGCCTCTAAATGTCCTTTTTAACTAACCCTGGACAACTGGGAGTGGGACTCATGTTCTTCTATTTAAACCTCATTCTTCCTGAAATATATCCATCCCTTGCTCCTTGAAATTGAGGGACCAGCAGTTGGTGTACTGGTTATGTCACTGGACTCCCATGTAGTCGACCGTGGTTCGAGTCCCGGACCTGGTGGCTTAAACTTCATGCCAGGCACGTGTGCGTGCATTCCCAAGATCCTGAGAGGAGAATGGAGGAGAAGGGATTGCAGCAGTGTCCATCCCCCCTGGGGGGTAATTTCTTTCTTTTTTGTCTCTGGCTCTCTCTATCTTTCTGGCGAGTGTACGTGCCCTATAGCAAAAACCTCTCCAAAAAAAAGAAAAAAAAAATTGACATATAAACCTCAGTTGGATCACAATCCTCTAGGTGTAATGAAGACAGTATAATAAGTTGCCTTGCCCCTGAATCCTATGAACTATTAGAATTTAACCTAAGGGGAACCAGCAGTTAGCGTAATGGCTATGTCGCTGGACTCCCACGTAGTCGACCGCGGTTCGCGTCTCGGACCCGGTGGCTTGAAACTCACGCCGGGCTCATGTGCATGCGTGCCCAAGATCCCGAGAGGAGAATGGAGGAGAAGGGATTGCGGTGTGGCCATCCCCCCTGGGGGGTGATTTCTCGCTTTCTGTCTCTATGTCTCTCTCTGTCTGTCTGGCGAGCGCACGCGCCCTATAGTGAAAATCTCTCCAAAAAAAAAAAAAAAAGAATTTAACCTAAGGATATAGGAAGGAATTTTGGAAAGGGAAGGCCCTATACTCCCAATACCACCCAATAAACAACTGCAGAAGTACTAACCCCCATATTACTTCTGAAGTTCTGTTTTGGGTCTCTCTGCTTAGACCATATATTCTGGTGTCAATTTCAGTTTCAGGACAGCACTTGGTTTTGTCGTGTCCTTCGATCATCTTTCATTGTCATTTCCCCTTCTATTGGGTCATTAAAAAAGTCATGACACATTTTTGCATAGGAAAACAGAATAAAATTTTTTCAGAAAAAAAATATGTTGTGATTTTGCTTTTTTTTTTTTTTTTTTGAAAGATTTTCGCTATAGGGCGCGTGCACTCGCCAGACAAAGACATTAGAGACAGAAAGTGAGAAATCATCCCCCAGGGGGGATGGTCACGCTGCAATCCCTTCTCCTCCATTCTCCTCTTGGGATCTTGGGCACGCGCACACACATGCGCCCGGCCTGAGTTTTAAGCCACTTGGTCCTGGACGTGAACCGCGGTCGACTACGTGGGAGTCCAGCGACATAGCCATTACGCTAACGGCTGGTTCCCATGTTGTGACTTTTCTGATGATGCAATAGATGGAACATAAAATTAATCACGTGGGGAGTGAGTGAATTGTACTGATATAGTTCTATCCCGACTCACTATTTTCTTGTGGCTTCTCCTGAACATTTATCACAGGTAGACATGAAATAAGAGCAGCAACAACAGTAAAAATGCTTTACACCTGTAGTCACACCTGCTAATTGGCAAAGGTTCTTTGTATGTTCCAATTAAAAAAAAATAGCTTCAACTGTTGTGCATCAAAGGACACTATCAAGAAAGGAAACAACAGAAACCAGCAGTTAGCGTAATGGCTATGTCGCTGGACTCCCACGTAGTCAACTGCGGTTCGCGTCCCAGACCCGGTGGCTTAAAACTCACGCCAGGCGCATGTGTGTGTGTGCCCAAGATCCCGAGAGGAGAATGGAGGAGGAGGGATTGCGGCGTGACCATCCCCCCTGGGGGGTGATTTCTTGCTTTCTGTCTCTATGTCTCTCTCTGTCTGTCTGGTGAGCACACGCGCTCTATAGTGAAAATCTCTCCCCTCCTCTCAAAAAAAAGAAAGAAAAAGAAAGGAAACAACTTGGAGCCAACAGGCACATAGTGGTTAAGGTGCTAGACTCCCACATGGCTGACCAGCTTGAATCCCAGGCCCAGCAGCTTGAAAATCAAGTCAGGCATGTGTGAATGAGTGCCCAAACTCCCAAGAGGAAAATGGAAGAGAAAAGGCTGTGGCCTGGCCATCTAACCTGGGGGGTGATTTCTCCTGTTCCCTCTCTCTGTCTCTCTCTGGTGAATGCATGCACAAAGTGGCCTCAGTGTCAGCTGACCTTTTGACAGATGCCCACCTCTGGACCTAGCCATGGTCAGAGGGAAATGTGAGGAATTCAAATCATATAGTTTAACAAGGACACTTAAGAATTAGTGGCAGGGGTAGACAGGTAGGTAGGAGGATTGGGAAGATGTTGGTCAAAATATATAAACATCAGTTAGATGTGAGGAATAAGTTCAAGAGATGTATACCATAACCTGGTGACCATAACTGATGACAACGTATTGTGTACTTGAAAATCACTGAGAGTAGATTTTTAAATGATCTAGCTACAAAAAAAGTATATGTTAATTAACATGATTTAGCCATTCCACAATGTGTGCATATAAATGTACGATTTCTATTTGTTGATATAAATAAATAAACTATTGGGTCATTGAAACAGTCACGATGTATTTTTCTATGCTTTTCTACGCAAAAATGCATCATGGCTCTTCTCATGATCCAATAATTAATTAATTATCTAAAAAACAAAAAAGAATCCATGGAGCAGGGTGGAAGAAGGGTGGAATGGCAGGCAATTGAAGCCCTATACACTTGGGAGAGTCATAGTGGTGGCCGTGACAGGCTGAGTGGTAATATGGAATCTCACCATTCCCCTCTCTCTACCTGCCCCAGCTCCCCACCCTCCTCACCTCCTGGGCACTGGTACACGACAATCCCTTCTCCTTTTCTGGACGAGCACAACAGTCTCTTCCTCAGTCTCTCTGCTTAGGTGTCCACCCTACAGTCCATAAAGTGGCCAGAGTGGACTCTGATGTACAGACCTGCTCACGCCACTCCACATGACTTAGAGGCACCCTCTGATCTGGCTCTAAATGATCTCTTCCACCCCATCATTGGCTCTCTCCAAGCAATTCTGAACTCCAGTTTCTCAATTGTGCTAGGTTGCCATTCTCACCAATAACAAAGTCTTCTCTTCCTGAAGCCCTCTTCCTCCTTGCTCATTTCCCCTGCTACCCCCGCCTCTCCTCAAGTGTCACCTTCTCTGAAGCGCCTACCCTGGCACCTCACCCTGAAACGTGAGGTATGCGCCCTTCTTATGCCTTTATAGTATTTTGTAATTCCCTTGACATGAATTTTATTTTTGTTTTAATTTTCCCAGGGGGTTATGGACTTGCCAGAGGGCGAGGAAAGAGAATGGGAAAGTATGAAAGAACGCCTCATGGAGAATGGTCAGGCAGCAATTTCTTCTCCTCCCCTTCTCTTTCCTTTCAGTATTTTGGGCAGGCACACACACATACCTGGCATGTTTCTCAAGCCACTGGGTCTGAATTGCATGGTCAACCACTTGGAATCCAGCCACCTTAACCACCAAGGTATGTGCTTTTTACCTTAGGAGAAAAGGACTCAGAGCTCAACTAATAATCCATGGTTGCTTTGTTTACTTTCCCCTTCCAATCATCTTTACCACATAAACATTATCATGTGCTGGATATAAGTTCATAAATATAAGTGCATTTTTGTAAAATATGTAGTGTTCTGTGCATTTTCAATTTGTTGGAAGAATCATGATGTATTTTTCTATGCTTTGCTTTGCAAAATTGCATTATGATTTTTTTTGACAACCCATTACAGAAAACGAATAGTCACGTCTTAATTTCTTTCTTTCTTTTTTTTTTTAATTTGCCAGCGGGCATATGTGCTCATTAGAGAGGGCATGTGTGCTCATGAGAGAGAGAGAGAGAAAAGGAATGTGAGAAAGCATTGCCCATGGGGGATGGTCACACAACAATCCCTTCTCCTCCATTTCTCCTTCCTGTTGGGATTTGGGCCACACACTCTGCCTGCTGTGTTTCTCAAGCTGCTGAGGCTGGGACTCGACTATGTGGTTGGCATATGGGATCTGGCTTCCTTAACCACTAGGCTAGAAGGCCGGCCTGTACTCCTCCTCTTAATGTTACATGAACTACAGCTGATAAGTTCTTACTCAATGACTAAAAACAAAATCAAAAGTCAATTTTCCTCTAGAGGCTTAAGGACCAGGAGGATAAATCATAGTGACATGGACGCCAAGATGCCTCTCCTATCATTCTCCAATCCTCTGCACCAGTGGAGGATTGGAGTGTAATGACAACCATGCCATGGGATTGTTAAAACACAGGTTGCATGGGCTCTGGCCTGAATTTTTAAGGCAGTAGGTCTTGATTGCAGCCTAAGAATTTGTCATTTCCAACACAAGAAAGCACAGAGAAAGCATCCAGCATTAGCTTTGACTACTGTGCAAAGCCAACATATTGAACTCAGAGCCCATCATATTAGAGCGTTGCCCTGTAACTTTCCTCTTAAATGCAGTGGAAGAAAAGAAGTTTGATCTAAAAAGCACTATTTTCTGGGTTGGGCCCATAGTACAGAGGTTAAGCGCTGTTCAGAGAAAGCTGGATCCTGTGTGGCCAGCTGCGGTTCAAATCCGGCCTCAATGGCAACACGCCAGTTGCCAAATGCATGCACTCATGTGTGTCCAGGATCCTGACAGGATGACTAATTGGAGGAAGAAGGATTGCAGCGTGACGAAGCTCTGTTAAGAGGTGCCTTTTCTTTCTCCCTCTTTTGAATGTATACATGTTCTCTACCACGAATCAAGGAAAGAGAAGGGGAGAAAAGATAAAAGCTCATTATTTTCCTTTCTTTTGTCAGGGGGTGAAATGCTTCAGACCCAGTCAAATTCTTTCTTGTCTTGGCTGACAGGAACGCGGAGCCTTTCTCATCATGTGCACCTCTCTTGTTCGAGCGCTTAAAAATATCTTTTGTTCTCCTTTCTCACTCTAAACTATTTTTTGTTATGTTTTGTCCTATTTTACTTTGTTTTCCATTTCCAACTTTGTCTCAGATACTTCTTAAACATAGGCTATAAACAGACATAGATGTGTTACATATAAACGCATAGATAACATTACAAAGACATCTGCTTAATGACAAGCAGAAAAAAATTAAGAACTAGATACTATTTTGTGTTGTCCTTTAGTCTCAGTAGATTGTCATGAGTAATGTCTAGTTTCAGAAAATTTTCCTGTCCCTGAACTATCTAACGAATACTCCTTGTGGAGAGGTGGTTGCCAGACGGAGTAACAGGGAGGAAGTGTCTGGCTAATGCTGGACACCAGGCCCTAGACAGAGCCAGCAGTTGCTCTTGGAGCATGTTGCGAGACCCTTGTGAGATTTCACTAGTATTTTTTCAAAGAGATTTTTGCCTTAGAGTGCATGCGTTTACCAGAGAGAGACTGAGACAGTGAGAGGGAAAGTGAGAGATCATTCCCCGGGGGGGATGACCATACCATGATCCCTTCTCCTCCATTCCCTTCCCAGGATCTTGGGCACATGCACATGTGTGAGTTTCAAGCCACCGGGTCCAGGACTCAAACTACGATCAGCCATGTGGGAGTTCAGTGACTTAACCACTAGGCCATCTGCTGGCCCCATCGCTGAGGCCTCCTTCAGGATGGATCCCTTCAGTTCCAGTTCCCAGTGGGCCAATATTCAGAGGAGGCTTCATTGCCTCCAGAAGGCTCAGTGGACACTGGGAAAAGGCCTAGAAAGGAGACGTTGTCCTCTCCTACTGGTTCATCTGCCAAGTTTTGGTTCTTGTTCTTGTAAGTGGTCACAAGAAAGGGCACAGTACCCCGAAGAGGAGAAGCAACCCCAAGGACATTCAGTGGCACGGGCTGAGTGTATGGCAGGAGCATGTTCTAGAGTCTAGGGGAGAGTGTGAGGTCAAGTCCAGGATGGGATTTCCAGAATGCAAACTGACCCGTGGTATCTAAATACACCCCATACACACACACCAGTGCTTCCTTAAAAGTCACCTAAAAGTCTGAGGTGCCACTTAAGGTTTCTCATGGCTCTTAAGTCCCTAACAGCTCAGAAGAGTCTAGGAGTCTGAGGGACCAGCAGTTAGCGTAATAGCTATGTCGCTGGACTCCCACGTAGTCGACCACGGTTCGCGTCCCGGACCCGGTAGCTTAAAACTCACGCCGGGCACATGTGCATGCATGCCCAAGATCCCAAGAGGAGAATGGAGGAGAAGGGATTGCGGCATGGCCATCCCCCCTGGGGGATGATTTCTCGCTTTCTGTCTCTCTGTCTCTGTCTGTCTGTCTGGCGAACACACGCGCCCTATAGCAAAAAACAAACTCTCAAAAAAAAAAAAAAAGGGTCTAGGAGTCTGAGCCCAAGCTTCTCTAATTCTGAAGACTTGTAACTCCTGAGATGAGATTCTGAAACATAAAGGCTCAGATATCCTGCTATTCTATTATCTTAAAACACTCTTACAGTATACAACGCCAAAATTCTCAAATTTAGGAGTCCATTGTTTAAAGTATTTTTTTAATTTATTGTTTATTATTTATTTTTAAGAGAGATTTTTGCTGTGGGGTCCATTGTTTAAAGTCTTTTTGTATTTATTATTTATTTATTTATTTATTTATTTATTGTCAACAAATCATTTTCCATTTATTGTTTTCTGTATATTTTGCCTTTTTTCCCGTCTTTGATTCCCTATCTCACCCTCTGCCATCTCCCACCCTCCTCCCACACTGTGTCTGGTGTCTATTGTTGCTTTCTATGCCTCCCCCAATTTATTGTTTCACTAAATATCTTAATAAATCTAAATATTTTCAATAGCAAGCACAGCTGATATGTACATATCCGTGAACACAAGTCTGACTTTAGGCATAAACCTCAGTGAATAGAATGAACATACTGTAAAGTAGCACCTAACTAGGGCTATATAGCTTAACTGCAGTCATCAAATAGGTATTTCTAATGCCTTTTTTTTTTTCTGAATTTTTTTTTATTAATTTACATTCATTCCCTGAGCATCATCACAACATTCTAAATGTGGTTTCCCATCTAGAATATACTGCATAGTGGCTTAATAATGCATGTTATCATCCATAATATTCCATTTCTACTTTCATATATATGTTTTTTACCCCATGTCTAGCCCTCTGCCCTACTCCACTCTCTTATTACACTATCTCTGCTGTCTACAGTTGTTTTCAATCCCTTTTCCCCCAACATTTC
>NW_006159505.1:4106584-4131058 GCF_000334495.1 Tupaia belangeri chinensis | reverse complement strand
TCAATTCCTTTCTCCTTCCTCTTCAGCAGTTCCTTGTCTCTCTTCTCTTCCATCTCTGTTAGCTTTGCCATTATGAATGTTCTGAATTCTTTATCAGACATTTCCATGATTTCCATTGAACTGTGTGTGGATAAAGAGGAGCTATCCTTTTCCCTTGTGGGAGAGGTATTTTCCTGCTTCCCCATATTTCTTGTGGTCCTGCAGCGATTTCTAGATCGGTTTCTTCCCAAACTTGGAAGTTCAATCACGCGAGTTTTGGATGCTGGAGGCCCAGTTATCAGTGGGACATCTTCCTTTCTCCCCAAATGGCTAGATCACAGGAGCCATGGAGCTGTCTGTCTCTTGAAGAAGGGCTGTTCACGCGAGTTTTGGATGCTGGAGGCCCAGTTATCAGTGGGACATCTTCCTTTCTCCCCAAATGGCTAGATCACAGGAGCCATGGAGCTGTCTGTCTCTTGAAGAAGGGCTGTTCACGCGAGTTTTGGATGCTGGAGGCCCATTTATCAGTGGGACATCTTTCTTTCTCCCCAAATGGCTAGATCACACTATTTATTTATTTTTAAGAGAGATTTTTGCTATGGGGTGTGTGCTCTCACCAAAAAGACAGAGACAAAGAGATAGAAAGTGAGAAATCACTCCCCCCACACCGGGTTGTGGGGTGACCATGCACAATCCCTTCTCCTCTATTCCTCTCTCAGGATCTTGGGCACACACGCACACACGCCCAGTGTGAGTTTTAAGCCACTGGGTCCGGGACGCAAACCGCGGTCGACTACATGGGAGTTCAGTGACATAATCATTATGCCATCTGCTGGTCCCAAGACTGTAAAATCTTAAAATTTGGAAATAGGGACAGCTAATGGCATGGTAGTTAAGGCAGCTGGCCAACTGTGTAGTTTGAGTCCCAGACCTGACAGTTCGAAAAACACTCCAAGCACATGTGCATGTGTTCCCAAAATCTCAAAAGGAGAGAGCTGGAGAAGGAGTTGTGATGTAACATCTCATTGGTGGGGATGGGGAAGAGTTTTCTCCCTCTTCCTCTCCCTCTCCCTCTCCCTGTCTCTGGGGAACACATGCACCCTCTAGCTAAATAAATAAATTAGATCATGGGACCTTTTCTGCCTGCCCTCCCTCCCTCCAGAGCACCACCGAGGTTGCAAGCAAGCTCTAAGCTCCCAGCTCTGACCTCCTGCTACGCCAGCACTGCCCTCGTCTCCCTCCAGCCGCCATCATGATGATCTATCCTGACCTCATTATCTCATGATGCAATGTTCTCTGACATAACAAGATCTGGGAGATTGAGGACAGGATGTGCCTGGAGGTAGAGGGAAAGATGATTGGTAGGATGGAGTAACACTGACGACTTGCTCCTTGGTGGAAGTGCTCCCCCAACGGCCCTGAGGGCAAAGGTACCGAAAGCACAGTAGTCACTGGTGTTGGCATTGTCAGGAACCATAACTTGCAGGAAACCAGCTTCACAAAAGAACGGACAAGAAGTACATGATTACATGAAATCAGTCAAAGGCAGACTTGAAGACCAGAGAACAGAAAGAGTCAAAACTTTTATGCCAGGAGCTACAGAACAAGTCAAGCACCCCCTCACTCATTGCAAAAACTGCCCTTTCTTTATTGGTGAAAACATGGATCCAAATGATGTTGCTCCACTAGACATCTTGAGGAGGGTGTAACCCCCCGTATGATTCTCTTTAAGGACAGTTTAGAGATGGGAAAATGTTAATAAATTTGGCCATTACTTTGGCTTCACCGCCGGTCATCATAACTGGCTGCTACCAGTCACTGCACAACACCAGGACCAAAGACAGATGGGACTCGTGTCATCTTGAGCTCTTCATTTATTTTGTGATTTGAAGCAAAAGAAAAGAAAAAGTCAAAAGACAACATGTCATGTGGGTTGTCTAAAAATAAAATGCACTTAAATTCATTTGAGAAAATGCTTGTGAATTTAACATATATTTATATTATATCCGACCTATAGTTTTCCTGGGGAAGCTAGAGCCAGGTTATAGACCACTACCAGAAAGCATAAGACTGTCTTTGGATAACTTCTACAGTGAAAAATACTTCTAGGACTTAAACACAAAAAAACAAGAATCAGAGAATCACCAGGTGGCATAATGATTAAGTCACTGGACTCCTATGTAATTGACCGTGGTTCAAGTCCCGGACTTGGCAGCTTAAACCTGCACCTGGCGTGTGCGCGTACACACCTCAAAATCCCAAGAAGAGAAAGGAGTAGAAGAGATTGCAGCATGGCCATCCCCCTTATAGGGCTGATTTCTTGCTTTCTGTCTCTTTGTCTCTCTCTGTCTCTCCAGTGAGCGCACACGCCCTATGCAAAACTCTCTCAAAAAAGAAAAGAAAAAGTTTTCATTCTGAATTGCAAGGAAAGGGAAGAGCTTGCTCATAGCAGAACCAGTATTTGAAGTGGAGTCTTACACATTTTATTACCTACAATGGAAGTCGTTATCTCCAGAAGAGAGTACCAAAATATAAAAAATACAACAAGACTAATTCAATTGGAAGCCAAGTATTGTCTGAGCTTATTTAACTTAAATCAAGTAGAATCAAGTCTCCTGGAATGAATGTCAAACTCCCCAGTAACTAGAACAGGGTTTGGCAAACTGGCCTGTTCTGCCACTTGTTTTGTACAGCTCCAAGGCAGTGGCTGCATTTTCAAATGATTGGGTTGTGGGAGGATCAAAAGAATACTTTGCATGATAGGGATGGGGGGAGGAAAGAGGGCATGTATGCAAATGAATGTAAAGACCCAAGCTAGGTGGGGCAGCCAGGTGGTTAAGATAGCTGGATCCCACATGGCCAACTGTATGATTCAAGTCCTGGATCTGGTGGCTTGAAAAACATGCCAAGCACACATGCGTGCATGCTCAAAAATCCCAAGAAGAGAATAGAGAAGAAGTGATTATGGTGTGGCCACTGCCCCCCCAACCCCAACCCAAGGGGTTATTTCTCACTTTCTCTCTCTCTCTCTCTCTCTCTCTCTGGTGAGTGCATACACCCTATGACAAAAACTGAAAAACAAACAAACAAACAAACCAGCAACAACCACCAACCCAGGAGCAGCCCCCTGTGAGCGCTCAGTGCAGTTACCCGGGATGACAACAGCATACGTCACACATTGCAGCACTCCAGCCCTGCTTTCAGATGATGAAAACAATGCTGTGATTATCTTCACACTTGTACTTTTACTGTAAGTGGACAGATAACTTTTACAATAAAAGCAGGCCCCTGAGATCTACCCATCCCTGGGTCCCAGCCCAGCACAGACTGATGGGCCTATCTTAAGAACTTATGTACATATTTACCTCCTCTCAAGCTTCCAGGTTACTTAATTGGTCTCCAAAGGGGAAACAAGTCTCATTGAAGGGTCCTAATTAATCCCTAGGAGTTAGGGTCCCCACACTCTACTCCCACCCACCCGAACTCCCCAGTTATTTGATCCAGACAAGAAAAAACTTTGCAGACTCCCTAAGGAAAGAGAGACCTTGGGAGAGGCCCACATGTGTGGTCGGGGCTGACTGTTGTAACAAGGCCTCAGGAGATGCTGCCTCATCAAGGCAGAGCCTGCACTTGGACAGTTAATGCTGACTGTCCATCTCTAGCACCCGTCAGGCAGTCTGGCTGCATGCCCACACCCATGCTGGTCCACGCTGAAGGCATTGTGTTCTCACCTGGCTTCCCCATGGGTATATCTATTCATTCAGCTCTTGACGGCCCATGGTTCTGGAAGAGCACTCGGGTCACTGCCCAGCAGGATGTCCCTGAAGGTCCTGCCCTCACAAGGGCCACCTTACAAGAACCACCTCACATGCAGCTGCTCACCTTGCAAAGCCCGTGGCAAATGCTCCACTGTGAAGTCTTGGCCAAGTGCTGGATAGGCCACCTCACCCTGCTGCGGACACCCGCAGTTTTATGGCTCTCGATGGAGCTCTTAGCACTGCAGGCCCTGGGGAACTGGTTGTATGTGTATCACCCTTCCCAGCCAGACCCCAGATGCAGAAGGTGGATGTAAGGCAGTGCTGCCCAGGGTCATCGTTATGCCAGAGCAGTGTTCTGCCCTGTGTTTATAGCTGCTATTCAAAATGAGATATTGGCCCAATCATAGTGCATGGGCCCCGAGCTCTGCCCTATAGGGATGCCTGCCTTTTAGCACTCCTACACAGTGCCAAAGTCTCCCAGTCTAACCTAGGCCATACCTCTAACTCCTCTCACCTCATTACGTGCTGCTCACCTGGGGTTGGACACAACTGTCAGGAAATTTCTTTGTTGTTTCTTTTAGAGAGATTTTTGCTATAGGGCACAAGTGTTCACTGGACAGACAGAGAAAGTGAGAAATCATTCCCCAGGGAGGATGGCCATGCCGCAATCCCTTCTTCTCCATTCTGCTCTCAGGATCTTGGGCGCACACATGCTCTGCATGAGTTTCAAGCCACCAGGTCTGAAACTCAAACCATGGTTAGCCATGTGGGAACCCAGTGATGTGACCATCACACCACCTGCTGGTCCCAAGAGATTTCTTATATCCATCCCCATGAACTCTGCCCACATCAAGCCTCATTATCTATGGCAACAGGGCCCGCGCCTCCTCCCTGATCTCCTGTCTTCTGTGGTTCTCTCTGATCCATCTTTCTCGCTACACATCACAGATTTTTCTAGAGCACAGTGTGACCATGCCATTCTCTACTTGAAAATCTTCACTGGAGCTAGCCGTGGAGTGCAGCAGTTAAATCCTGTGCATAGAGAGCCAGATTCCGTATGACCAACAGTAGATCAAGCCCCAGCCCTGGCAGCTGGAAAAACATGCCAGGCCCATGTGCATGTGAACCCAAAATGCCAACAGGCGGAGAAATGGAAAACGGATTATGCTGTGACATACCCCATTTGTGCGCCTTCTCAGTTTCTCTTTATCTAGCAAGTGCACGTACCCTCTGGCAATTAAAAACATTTTAAGAAGAAGAAGAAGGAAAAGGAGAAAAGAAGGAGAAGAAGAGGAGGAGAAGAAGAGAAGAAGAAGGAGAAAAGGAGGAGGAAAAAAGAAGAAACACCAAGCCTTCGTTGCATCCCCAGCCCTTGCAGGGTTTAGTCTGAGTGCCTTGGTCTGGGACTCCAGGCCTGGTCTGGCCTGGCTCCACACCACTGTCTGCTGGTGTTCACATAGCCCAACCCACCACAACCCAGATCACAGCTTTATGCAAATCCCTTCATGGCACATGGATGGCCAAAAAGCCCTCTTTCTTAGTGACTTTTCTAGAAAGGATGTCCACTGAGGCAGTCAGACCTGGAAACACACAGAGACGAGGCCTCCAGAGTGGGTGAAGAATGGATGGTGCCTCTGGGCACCACTGGGGCTGTGACCCAGATGCAGCATGTGCTATGGTGTGAGCAGGGCCTAGGAGTCTTCCCTTGCCCATGGCCCCGTTTTGGGACTCTGGGCTCCTGCAGGGTAGCTTTCTCTTCGTGGAGCTCAAGCACATCTCAACAGTTGTTCCTCTCTACTTCTAAAACCTCTGTGAGAGGCCCCTACTCGGCCCCATGCCACAGAGCATAAATGTAGTAGGCTGGGAGGGCTCCTGGTTTGGCCCTGGGGCCTCAGATTCTGGTCTCAGGTGCAGCTCTAAACTCCTGGGGGCACTAGGCAGGTGATAGGCTATGTTGGGCCTCAGTCTTCCCACCTGCACTCTAACAACTGAGCTCAGTAGAAAATTCTGATAAGAGACATTGCACACTGGAGGGAACCAGAAACCACATCGTGATGCTGATGGGGACGGGAGAAAAGCAGTCCTGGGAAGCCTTGCATCCTCTCAACTTCTGAGACATGATACTAGATCCAGATGCACATCCTGCAGTGAACCCGTGTCTCCAGAGAAGTCCTCAGGCTTTGGTCAGAGAGGACAAGGTCTCTTGGGCAGGCTGAGCTCCCCCAGTGTGGAGGCGCTGTTCCAGGAGGAAGTGAGCTCCCTAACCTGGGTGTACTGCACACACTGGATAGGCCCTTAGCAGGATACAGAGATCTCCCCAGCTCTTACTACACACACTCACAGATGCTTGTCCTGGCTGCCTGGATTCTTCCTTGTCCTGGTCTCCTCTTGCCATCCAGGAAGGCTGGGCATTGGCCAAGAGGTTCAGTACAGAGACCTGGAGCCCCTGAAGGGACCAAACCAGCAGGACACCAGCAACGACTGAAGCTCGGGCTTCAGAAGCCTCTTCTCCAGCCCCAAGGCTGTGGTGCTCAGCTATCTCACCCCAAACACTACAGAGAGAGACAGAGACCCTGCTTGCCCAAGCCCCTGGAGTATTCTCTCTTCTGCAGCCCAACTCAGCCCTGGGTCACCAGCCCCAGAGAGTGGGCACGGGAGGAGCCAAGCCCTGGCTCTGCACTGGTTTGCGGTGTATATGACGACTGCTCTCCCAAGTGCTCAGTGTCTCCATCTGTACAGTAGGACTGTAGGAGGTCACAACCAGGGCTCCTTTGGCTCAGGCATGTCAGCAGCAGAAGGGACACCAGGTAGCATCATCCATGCCGGGGACTCTGTGGAGCAGGCCCCCACAGGGACTTCTGGAGAGGCAGAGTAGGATCTAGGTGCAGTGCTGGTCCTGCCCACTGCTGTCTTCAGGGTCACAGGGCCGCCTAGTGGTCGGTTTGGGAAGGTCCAGTCTTGGTGTCACCCTGGAGAAAAAAATTCAATGCAGGCAATTCGGGGACAGAAGAAGTAGAGAAGGGACAAGACAGGGCCAAACCATGAAGGACCTCAAGTGCCGTGCTAAGGAGCTCGCCTGGGGCTGTGACCGCAGGGAAGAACTTGGTGCAGGGCAGCAGCATGGTCAGGTACATGATTTTGACGTCACTCCAACAGTTGAGATGGGCAGAGGTTGAGAAGCCAGAGAAGAGGCATCGCACTGCCTGGAAGAGGATGAGGACGGAGGTGGGCAGTGGCCACAGCTGGAATGAGAGAGTTACAAGAACAGATTTAGGGGATACTGAGAAGCTCTGGGCTGGGGCCAGCAGGCAGCATGGGAGCTAAGGTGCTGGATTCCCACATGGCCGACCATGTTTCGAGTCCCAGACCTGGCAGCTTGTTTTCTCACTTTCCCTCACTCTCTCTCTCTGTCTCTCTCCGATGAGTGCACATGCCCTATACCAAATTAAAAATAATAATAAATAAAATTAAATAAATAATTCATTTTTTTAAAAAAAAAAGAAAAGAAAGCAGCTCTGGGCTTGGGAGCTCTAATTGCTTCACAGATCATACAGACGAATCCTACAGATGAGGAAGCTGAGGCCTGGGGAGGACGGACAACCTGCCCAAGGTCACACAGAGAGTAATGAGACTGGTCTAGATCCCAGGTTTTCAGGCTCCCGGTCCTGGAGCCTTTCCCAATAGTGACACAAGTCCTAGGTGGCAGTACACAGGTTCCTCAGAGCCTTGAGTGCCAACCCTGGGGATTCAGACCGTTTCCGTGAGCAGCTGGAGCCGTGGCAGGTTCTTAACGTTTGGCAGCCTTTCTTGCTTCTTTGCCTCCCCCAACAGGGAGCTGTCCAGTGCTGTTACTAAAATGCACAACCCGGCTGCTTCTAGGCCAGCCTAACCCCCTCAGTTATACAGAACAAGGAGCACAAAGATCTTCGGGGGTAAGAGATTCCCCTAAAGTTGCCGAGCAAGTTAGCAGCCCAGATTTCCCAGATCCCCTGGTAATGGAATCCGGAAGCCTGAAATGGGCCTGGAGAGGGCAAGGTCTGGCCCAAGGTCATCCCAAGTGGATGGCAGAGGAGGACCTTGAGCCTGCATCAGACTCCGGGGCCGGCAGAACAACCAGCGAGCAGATTTCCCTTGTGGGGCCTCCCCTCGGAGACTGCGGTCCTGGAAGGCCGCCGGGCCTGACTCCCTCCCTCCGCAGCAGTCGACGTGCCCCATCTGTCTTGCCGGGGGCCGGCGCTGGGCCATCTCCAGGCTGCCTTCAATTATGAGCCAATAAATATGAGATGTGCAGCACAGCGAGCCGCTGCTCGGGCCTCCGCCCTGCCCCCACCCGCCAGCCTCTGCACCAAGGAAGATTGGATTTTGTGCCGTTCATTTTTTATCTCCAGTCCATGTCAGATGGGGAGACACAGGACGTGGGCAGTGGCTAATTTTATCTTTCCCCCTCTTATTGGCAGCTGTGCTGAGGAGTGTGTGATGGCCTCAGGGCATCAGCTGCCCTCACGTGGGGTGGCCCTTGACCCCCAAAACCCCAGGCCTGGACTCCCTGCTCTCCATGAAGGCAAAACAGCTTTGTAGGGGGAAATTCCTGAACAGGAAGATGAGAGACCTAGGTTCAAGCCTTGACCCTGCTGCGGACCCACTGGGCTTCCTCTAGCAAGCGTCTGAACGTATTCTGTGAGGCCCTCCTCTTGCAAAGCCCAGGGCAGGCAGGCAGGGGCCACAGAAGAACCAGACTGCTGTTGGATCTGCCTTCAGGGGGCTGAGGTTGACTCCAACTAAACAGACATCCCCACAGAGGGCTGGCAGACACAGCACGGGGTGTGAAGGATGGGGATTCGCCAGGTAGGCTGTGAGGGAGAAGAGGGGAAGAGACAGCCAGACAGAGGCACAGGGAACTCCTTGAAGAAACATGGCAGGAGGCTGTGAGCGATCCACGAGCACTTACAGGCCCACAGGTATGGCCAGGGCACAGGCTGGACAGAATAGAGGCAGAAAAGAGTTTGAAGCAGGTTAAGAGTCACAATCAGATCTGCAGTTTGGAACAGCCTCTGACTACTCAGCCAAGCACCAGTTTGGCAGTAGGAATGGAGAGTGAAGACAGGGTCTGGAAGTCATCCTCACTACAATGAACACTATCAGTAAGAGATACTATGGGGCAGGCGTGGAGCTAGGTGTTTCTATCAGTGTTTCTGATTCTCACAGTAAGTCCTCCAAGTAGATTATTATTCCCACCTCATGAGAAGGAAATTAAGACTTGGGTGAACTGAGAGGGTTGTTACACAGCCAACAAGTGGTAGAGGCAGGATTTCAACTCAGATCTTTCCAGCCCAGGTCTTTCTACTGTGTTCTACTGCCTGGAAAAGAAGGTGCAATTTTCAAAGAACCTAAGGAGGTCTAGATCCATCTGACATGTGGGATTGATTGGGTGTGGAGGGCAGAGGGCAGAGAGGATAGAAGAGGGATGTGCAGGCTTCTGGCCAAGGAGCCTGGGTGACAGAGAGAGGCCACGGGAGGAGCAGGTGTGGGGAGGACACATGCGTGGTTTCGGTGGTTGAAGTGGAGGACAGCTGAACATCTGGAGGTGCATCTGAGGCCTAGCCTGGTGATAGAGAATTGGAAATGGTTAACTAACGGGTAGTCCCAGCTGTGTTGGAGGGTTGAGGCCATTAGAGGGAGTGGGTACGCTGAATAGGTGAAGGCCAAGATCTGGGAGAACTTCCACCCTTGGAGATAAGCAAGGAGGAGAGTAACGGAATCCGTGGTGCAATACGAAGTCTGCCATGGAGGAAGAGGACCACTTCAGGACAGTCAGGGGACGTGGCCTGATGTCGCTAGTGGGCAGTAAGGTGAGAGCTGAAAGCTTTGTCTGGTTTAGGACCAGCAGAGGGGCTCCATGCAGCAGTCATTGGGAACCTCAGCAAAGTGGTCTTCATGGGCACGACTGGAGGGACCTCTACGTGCCCTATTCATGGCCCTGAACTGCCTCCGTGCACTAGCCGTGGGTGGAGAAGTCTTCCGTCCCTGCATACTAGTGAGTCCTACCATGCCCCTCCACCCCACCCAAAGGGTAACATTATTTCTCACTTCCTCTCTATCTCTCTCTCTGGTGAGTTCACATACCCTATGGCAAAAACAACCACCAACCCAGGACCAGCACCCAGTGAGCGCTCAATGCAGTTGCTCAGGATGAGGGTGATTTCTGAGGTGACGACAGCATACCTCATACACCTGGACCCTGAGCTAGGTGAGGGAAGTAGCAGCAATAGAAGGAGACCAGAAAAGATGGGAAGGGGAGGACAAAGAAGACTGTAGGAGGATGAGCGGAAGGATGGAAGGCCAATAAAGCCTGCGAGGAACATGTGGTCACTGAGAATCAAGGACAGGAGACCTTTTTCTGACACTCTGTCAAATACTGCCTGCAGTAACTAAGAAAAATGTCACAGCCCACCGTGGCTGAAACATGAGAGGAGCACGGAAGAGTGAGAACTGTGCGCGCGTTGCTGTGTTGCCCTCAAGGACCCTTGGCTGTGGTCTCTGCGTCTGAATGACACCTTGGCTGACGCCATATTAGACCTGCACGTGCGCAGAGAAGCACAGCACCAGCTGCCAGAGGAGCTTGGCCAAAGCGTCATCTTCCATGAGAGAGACCAAAGCCCTTGGTATTTGTGCTCATCTCTGTGTGTGTGTGTGTGTGTGTGTGTGTGTGTGTGTGTGTGTGTGTGTGGCGGGGGAATGGCGGGGGCCGGGGTATAGCAGGAAAGAGCTTAGGGCATGTGTGATTGCTGGGGAGAGAGACAGAGGCAGTGAGAGGGAAAGTGAGAAACGCACCCCCCCCACCACCAATGGCCACACCACAATCCCTTCTCCCTTCTCCTCCATTCTCCTCCCAGGACCTTGGGCACACACATGTACGCACACACACACACATGTACCCGCCATGTTTCCATTGATCAGGTCTGGAACTTGAACTGCAGTCAACCCTGTGGGAATCCAGCCACTTAACCGCTATGCCATCTGCTGGTTCCCTGTTCATCTTTTTTTAATCTGCAGAAATGTTTTGCAGAATTACTAGGGTTATAAGATGGTTTATAATTTACAAGGCTGATTTCATGTTGGACTGACAATATTTTTTAGGCTGTTGAAGGGAATAATGCTTCCTCCTTACGAAAGTGGGGCATGATCTCCACATGCTTGGGACAGTATGGGGGAGGGTGGAGGCCGGTGTGAAGAGGGGTGAGGATGGACAGCAACAAGAGAAACTCAACACATTGGGCTGCGATCATGAGGAAAGAAACAATCGTGGCTGCGGAGTGAAATGGGCTGGGGACACGCGCAATGTCAACAAGCCCGTGAAGGGAGCGCCCGTAAAGAGGTGAGCTAGCGAGGGCAGCTCTCTGGCCCTTGACTCCAGTAGAGCAGCTGAGAGCTCAAGGTCTGCAGCGAGCGGGCGCGCTTCGTATCCTGGTTCCAGCAGCACAGTGTGACTTTGGGCAAGTTACTTCACCAAAGGCAGAGGTTTGCAACTTCGGGGTGCTGAGAGGGGTGAGTTGATACCATGTCAAACACTAAGAATAGCGTGTGACACGTATTCAGTGCTTGCTGAGCGACAGTGTTAGTGGTCAGTAAAAGTTAGCTTCTAGCTCATTTGTCTTCGCCAAGTAGAGAGAAGGGAGACTATCAGTGCAGTGGGAAGCTCCACCCAGGAGGAGGAACGCTGATGCACTCACAGTGGCAGCTTCACTCTCGAGTCAAGGATCCGGCCCAGAGAGCTAGACTCCCATCACTCCACCATGCCAACTCTCCATGTTCTCATCTGGGAAAAGCTCCACACGAAAATGAGATGAGGGCATTGTGAAGACTTGATCCTATAAGAGGGCGGAGCACTGAGCACCAGGCTGGGCACCGAGAGGCGCTCGTGCGGCATGCACTCACCCCTCCCTTCCTCGTGACATAGACCTTGGAAGAGCTGCCAGAGGCCAGTCAGGGCCAGAGCTGGGAGCTTCTCGTGCAAGGTTTGCTAAAGGGAAGGCAGACATTGCAGAAGGTCTGGATAGAATGGTCTCTCCACCCCAAGTTCAGGCTGGTCAGGGAGGGGAAGGAGGCCGAGGAAAGCTGCAGGGGCCAGGGGACCAAGGAGAAGGGAATAGGGAGGAGTCAGAGAAGGCTGTATTGTAGGAGAGCAGGGCTTCTAAGATTCATTCTGTCGAATTTTCCTGAGCACGGTGGTATGCTAGGCACATGTGCAGAACCTTACATACGCGAGCTGACCCCATTCTATCAGGAGCCCTTCCCTCCTATGGAGCTATGAGAGTCTATGCCCCCTGATTGGAGCAGGCCATGTGTGGTCCTGCAATCTCTGGCAAGGGTGGCAGGAAACAAGAGCAGGCCGACCAGAGGCCCTCCACATGCCTATGAAAGGGGGAGGAGGGGAGCATCTAACAACAGGAGGTGTGCATAACAGGGGGCCCCGTGGAAGGAAGCTGGGCTGTCACAGTCTTGGGCAGTCACAAGTAAGCCAAAGCACTAGGACAGAGCTTCTGAGGAAGTGGAAGCATGGGGGGTTGCACAGGGAGAGGGAGGGAGCCGCCTGCGAGGACTGGGAGGACAGTGGATAGCAGCAGGGACATGTTTTCAAAGACAGAGAGGAGCCAGCCCCAGGTGGCCTCTGTTTCTCCTCACAGTTAGGTTCCAGGGCAGTCCTCATAGCTGGCTCCTTCCCTGACTCCATCAAAGGCTCAGCTTTTCTGTTCCTTGCAACCAAAGAAATCCAGATGAAGACTAGCCCCATTTTAAAGATGAGAGGGAAATGGTGTGAAGAGTCTCAGAGCTGGAAGTGGGGCCCCAAGCCCTCTTTCTCCAGGTTAATGCCCTCTCTTTCCTTAGCCCCAAGGAAGCCAGGGCTCCTTCTCTGAATCCCCAGCTCTTCACCTAGGACTTGGCTCTACCAGCAAGTCTTGCCAGAAGGGAGTGGAGCCCACACTAGCAGGAGACCCTCCTAGACTCCTGGGAGAGTGGCTTGACTTGGGGCTGATTCTGTTCCCCAAA
Source organism: Tupaia belangeri chinensis (assembly GCF_000334495.1). Taxonomy (NCBI): domain Eukaryota; kingdom Metazoa; phylum Chordata; class Mammalia; order Scandentia; family Tupaiidae; genus Tupaia; species Tupaia belangeri. The sequence goes on along the minus strand of NW_006159505.1, from coordinate 4,118,273 downwards.
TCTTCACCCTGTAGGGCTTTCTGAGACTCCGGGTCCCCTTGTCCCTTTTAGTTTTCCTGTCCTACCAGAGATACTTGACCTGCATCAGAGAGTACCCGCAGTGGCTGAGCACCAAGTCTTAGGGTTCTGGGGAGGGGAAGGGACTGTGAGGACATAGGCAGGAGGGACAAGGCCAAGCCCGAGCAGTAGGAGTGAGAATGACAACTGCCCAGAGGGGGTCCCAGGTCTAAGTCAGCTGCAACAACCTCCTTGGAAGCTCGTGACTCTGTAGCAAAGACAGCACCGTCATTTCTCCTATAAAGCTGGAGAAACCGAGGCTCACAGAGAGGAAGTCACCTTCCCAGGGCTACACAGCCAGGAAGAGACAAAGCTGGGAGGTCCCCCGTGTCCTCAGCCTCCAGCCTGAGAACTTCCTGCTGCTGTAGCCACCCGTCCTCCCTGGGCTTCCAGCTTCACTCAGAGGAGAGTTCTCACCCACGCTGGCTGGGGAAGGAAGGAGTTTGAGCCTCCTGGTATGGGTCTCAGCCGGGTGGGGAAGGGGCCACCAGACTGCCAAGGTGTGCCACCTGCTCTTCCAGGGGCTTCCAGGTTCTCCACTGCTGGGCGTCCAGCCCACCCCACCACCTTCTCTGCCTGGTGATTAATCTCTAGCCAACAGCCCCGGCTGCAGTGTTTTTATCATCCAATTACCAGGGCTGCTGGCACCATAAATCTTGGTCACACAAGTGCAGGCAAATCTGCAGCTATTTCCATGGCCATTACTGTGCATAGGACATTGGGACTCGGGTCATTTGCCTTCTGACGCGGGCCCTGTCCCCCACCTCCATCTCCCCCGCCTTCTTGCATTTCTCATGGGCAGTTGCCCCCTCCCCATTCACCCCATTGTATCCCGGACACCTGCTCCTCTCTCCCCTCTCCCACCCACAGGCTGTGGAGCCCAAATCCGAAGAGTCTGCATGACCTTGGCCAAGTCAAGTCACCTCTCTGAGCTTCCGTTTCTTCACCCTATAAAACAGAAATAACATTACCAACCTCGTAGGGGGGTTGTGAAAATTAAACACCCGAGTGCGGTATACACTTCCCTGGTGGTACCTAGGGTGTGTGTCAACAGTCGTTGCTGTTTTAAAAGTAGCTACGTGTATTCTTGTGCGAGCCAGGGGAAATACAGCTAAGGAATGAAGCTTGTGGTGTCATAAGGATTATTGCCTTAGGGGATCATAACATGAGGTATTCACATATAATATGCTAAAGAAAAATATTAAAATAACACATGGATTAACCAAAAATCTTGGAAGAGGCATATTAATGAAGGAATTTTGAGAAACCCTGGAATGATGGCAGGGCAATGTCGCCTCCACAGATGTCGTTCCGTGGAGGACTTCCTGCAGAGGGGAGGTGGGGCTGGTGGGATCCTGCTCTGCGAGGGTCCCTCAGGGCCCTTCGCTCCTGTGCTGGGGACTCTGTGCTCAAATAGCAGCCCCTGTCCTCAGGGAGCCCCCCACTCCCTCTTTCTTCTGGACTAATTCCTTTCAGGGTCAGGCAAGCTGGCCACCATGCCCTTTGCTCAGCAGCTGCAGAGGAGGCCCTTCCCGAGGTCTCTGATATGAGGAACTGCAGGCCCACGCTGCGACAAGAGGACTTGGGGCAGCACCATGACATGCAGAGGCCTCCCAGAGGGACAGGGGTGCTGTGGGCGCTGAGCAGTGACTGCCGAGATGCAGGGGGAAGAGTCCCCGAGTTCTTGGAAAACTGGGCATGCCTGCCAGGGGGAGCCTCGCCCTCCCTTCCCAGCAGAAAGCTTGCTGAGTCGGACTCACAGGCTCAGCCTGGGACGGCCGCACGCAGCAGACACTGCAACCCAGGTCTTCAGCTAAAGAGGCCTCGAGGGCAGGAGACTCAGTGAGGGCGTCTGTTCCCACAGCAATCCTTAAAGGGAGAATGAAGAGTCTTCCAGAAGAACTCAGAGGTCCACCCTCGGTTCTCCCCAGTGGGCAGCATGGAAGATCACAGCAGCTTCCCTGACTTCACACAGAGAAGTGTGTAGGTTCGAATAGGGGAAGGAGGGGCCAGCCAGTGGCGTGGTGGTTAGGATGGCTGGATCCCACACCGCTGACTGCATGGTTTGAGTCCGGGACCTGGCGGCTTGAAAAACAAGCCTGGTGTGTGTGTGCGTGCGTATCCAAATTCCAAAAGGACAAATGGAGGAGAGAAGATTGCAGCAGCCTTCCCTGGGGGGCAGGGGGTGGTATTCTCTCTCGCTCTCTGGGAAATTAAAAAAGAAGAGGAGGAGGAGGAGGAGGAAGCATCTGAATAGGGGAAGACTTTTCAGATGGCCACAGACCAGGTGAGGGTGGCCTCCCCTCAGCAGAGTGTGGGACTCTGACGCGGTCAAAGGCAAGCTCAGCTGCCCATCTCTGAGTGGGGCCTTGCAAGCAGAGGGGTGGAGAGAAAACTGAGTGCTCTGTGTCAGGAACATATGCCCACCCCCTCCCAGTGATCTGGGTCTACATACAGTCCGCAGCCTTGGAGCCCGCGGTCCATCTTACGCTCATGTATGTACGTACAGAGCTCTCTCCTCCAGAAACCACCATCTCTCCTGGGGCATCAGTTTCCCCTTGAGGACAATCGAGTTAATAAATGATGCCTCAGGGAAGTTTGAAAGTCCAGGCAGAGATTGCTGTTCCATCACCAACCACAGGCACCGCCCTTAACATCCAAGCTGCCTGCAGGGAGTTGGGGGAGATCGCCACCTACTGGGCAGTGTGGGCAGTGCCACAGAGCTCTCTGCCCAGCCCTGGTCTGGTGGCCCAGACTCAGAGCCAGGCCTGACATTAGCTATCTGTCCTTGGGCAAATCACTCCCGCCTCTTGGAGCCTGTTTTCTCAGCTAAGACAGAGGCGACGATGCCACTCATGCAGGGCTAACATGAGGATTAAACGAAACAATAGCAATACTGTGTGTCCGTCTTGGGCTGGCCCTGAGTAGAGGTTGACTCACCCAGGAGTGCCACCACCCAGGACTGTCTGTGTATGAAGCTTCTTAACCCAAACCTGGATGGCTTGGATTACAGAAGTTCAGAAAAGCAGAATACTGACTCCAGGGAGTCTCTGAGCCCAGAGGCCTGGTTCCAGCCTCACTTGTCTCTACTGCTTTACTGCATGAGCTTCAAGTCGCCTGGTCAACACCTAAGTCTCCATCTCCTCTTTTGGACAAAGAAGAAGATTTCTCTCCTGCCCTTTGGTTCTGCGTTGTGCTATAATTGACCTCTCCACCCGAGCCCTGGAAGGAAAGCTTACACACACGTGCTTGTGACAGCGGTACTCTGGGGGACAGAAGTCCTGGGGCAGCATGGGCACTTGGGACAAAATAGCATGGAGTCCAAGAGGAATTAGGAGTGGGCAAGGTCAGAGAGAGGGGCTCAGAATCCAGCCATCATCTTACCTGCGGGAGGCACCTTCCAAGACCCCACGTGGGTACCTGAAACGACAGGTAGCCCCAAATCCCATAGGGACAGTTTTCTTCTGAACATCCATACCTATGATAGAGCTTAATTTATAAATTAGACACGGTAGGAGACTAACGACAATAATCATAAGTGAACAAAACAGTCATAGCGACAGGTCGTAATGAGACTGTGGCCTCTCTCCCCAGAGCCTCTCACTGTACTGTGCTCGCCCTTCTGACAGTGTCAGCTCCAACGCCTGGCGGTGGTGAGGACATGAGCTAGATGCCATAGGCACTGTAGGGTACTGTGGAGCAATTACCGACCTTCTGCCTAGGTGCCAGGACGGGGACCATCTGCTTCAGGTAACCTGGGTCATGGTGCCATGGTAAGCCATGACAATTTTCCAGACCACAGGAAATGCAGGTAACTTAAATGCAAGAAGTAAAACCGTGGACAGAAAGTGCTACTGCACACGCTCCCCAGGAATCTTGGGGAAGGCACTAAGCTTCCATAGAAGCAAGGATGAGACTTGAGACCTCTTAGAGGGTGAGGGAAAGCAGGGAGGTCCAGAGGGCCTGTCCCCAGAGCTCTGACTCACGACGGGCTTATTCTGGGCCGTTCACTGGGAGCCTCGGTGCCAGGTGGGAAGACACCTTTCCATGCTACCTGAAGTTTCCCCTTGGCCTCGGCAGAGCTGCGCAGGGCCCATGGTCACCTCTGACCGCTCCTTACAGACGCCCCAGATTTTAGACACTTTTGTCCTGTTGGCTATCCCCTGACTTATAGGACTCATCAGATTTATCGGGCACAGCAGTGTAATTGTTTCTTTAATCCTCATGATGGCCTTAAACAGCTGCCATAGCTACCCCGTCTTACTTGGAAAGACAGGCTCAGGAGAGGGAGAGTGATTTGCCCAGGGACAGACAGTTAAAGGCAAGCCTGGCTCTGAGCCCGGGACTACCAGACCAGGGCTGGGCAGAGAGCTCTGTGGCACTGCCCATGCTGACCAGCAGGTGGCGATTTCCCCAACTCTCTGCAGGTCATGGGCAGCCTGGGTGGTTAAGGGCGGTGCCTATGGTTGATGATGGAACAGCAATCTCTGCCTGGATTTTCAAACTGCTCTGAGGCACCATGTCTGATTAATCAAACTTACCCCCAGTCTTAAAGATAACTTGTCCTAATAGCTAGAAATAAATTAAGACTTAATCTCCTTTGGCAAAAGAGACCAATATAATGAGTTCTCTACTCTGCCCATCCTGGCCACCCTACAAGGCTTGGGGACTGGGCCACCCACCACTTGCTGCTGACCTCCAACTGCCCACTCTTCCTGTCATTCTGCTCACACCGTTATCCAACAAGCCCTCGTGGTGCTCTGTCTCTGCACCAGGGCTGAGGCTGGTCACTGAGGACACAGAAAGGGATCAGATGCGGTCCCTGTCCCTAGGAGCTCAGTCGAGAAAATGATGCATACACACCGATGGAAGATTTCACACGGCATGGTCACTGCTAAGCTAGAGCAGGGACGGCGGGAGGCTGGAGTGGGGCCAGGGCAGGCTCCAGTGAGTTGTTTAAGGTGGATCCTCAGAGGAAGAAAAGCCCCCCAGCACAGTGAGAGAAAGAGCACTACAGACAGAGACCTGAACGTCAGTCTGCTCAGGGGTATCTGCTGTGTGTAGGAGCACTTTTGTGGGAGATGGGGACAAGAGACAACGGACACAGGACAACGAGCAAAGGCTCGATCCTATCAGCAAAGGAGCCATTCAGTGCAGAGAGGAACTGGAGGGTGACGGGGAGCTGCGGGAGCAGCGGGGAGACCACCCGGGCAGTGCTGACAAGCTGTGTGGGCCTTCACTGCCTTCACTGTCCCCAGGCTCTTCCGTGGCCGGTAGCCAGGCTGACCCAGTGGGCCACCGTAATTCCCTCAGACACAGGAGAGATCTCTCAAGGCCCCACACTGACAGGCTCTGCTCCCAGGCGCACAGCCCTGCAGGGTAGAGTGGTAACAGGGCAGAGAGGGTGAAAAGAACACGCTCCCCCTCTCTGTCGATGCATTCTAGATCCTGCGGTACCCTGACCGGTAGCGTTGTAGGCCCGCTCTGCGGAGGAGGAAAGGCAGGCTCGGAGTTGAACAGGTTGTCCGAGGTCTCACTGGCCTGGCTAACCAAAGTTGGGAGGGTTGGGGAAGAGGAATGAAGGAGGGAGGGAAGGGAGGGAAGAGGGAGGGGAGGGAGGGCTGAAAAGAGGAACTACAACTCAAATTAGGACTCAGACCCTTTACCTCTGCCCCAGGCTCCCTCGACTTCCGACGACACCGAGCCCATAAAATGTTGCTCTACCATAAGATTCTAGTGAGTACGTGACCTTCTAACAGATGCCACGTGAGTATCTCCCTCCCTACCGCCCAGTCTTGCCACAGAAAACATTTTACTAGTCCTTGCGCTCAGACCAGAGGGCCCACTGTCAAGCACAGAGGCCTTGTTAAGAGTGGCCTAGGGAGTACTTGAATGACGCACACAAGGTTAAGGTGCTGGACTCCCATGTGGCCAACTGAGGTTCAAGTCCTGCATGTAGAGGCTTGCTTTCTCACTTTCTCTCTCTCTGCCTCACTTTCTCTCTCTCTCTTTCTCCCTCTCTCTCTCTCTGTGTATGTGTGTGTGTGTGTGTGTGTGTGTGTCTTGTGAATGCATGTTCCCTATAGCAAATTAAAATACAATAAATAAATTTTTAAAAAAATCTTAAAAAAAAAACAAAAAGAGAGCACCCGTGTCTACGCACCGGCAGGCACATCCAGACCTTGAGAGAGGGGGCGCTCCCGGGCTCACAGGCCCAGTTCAGCTTCTCTCAGACATGGCAGGGGAGCCAGCCTCTGGCCTAGCATCCCCTGAAGAAGCCAGGCCGGGCAGCCACGCTTAGCTCACCTCAGACACCCCAAACCGGGGTTTCCCATGGTCCACTCTGTGCGCACTGTAGAGGTGGGCAGTCAGGCCAGGGCATCCTCGGAAGTGCGTGGCTTAGGGAGCTCCGCTCCCGGCTGGATTTCAGGCCCCACTTCCCTGAGACGAATTGTGTTGGGCACATCAGCAGAAGTCCTGCCCCCAACACCCACCTGCCGGAGCTCTGACTCTGGGACCCACCACCCCAGCTGGTGCGAGCAGCCTCAGCTCCCATAAAGTGTGGGCATGTCTGCATTGCCGGGTCCCCGTGAGGCCCCACCACGCTCGGGGACGTCTGACGAGGATCTGCTCCAACACCTGTCTGGGCCTAATAGGAGGCCTGTGCCCTCCCGAGTGTGGTTCTGGAAGCGCTGGGATAGTCTCTGACCCAGGCAGTACCGCCAACGTGGCAACCGACCCTCTGAGAGCTGTAGGGACACTCTAACTTCCCTCCATGAGGGCTGAAGGGCAGTGGCTCACCAGGCCCCAACCCCAAGATTCATCTTCTCTTTAGGTCTCTCCTCTAGCTGGTTCCCACTACTACTGGGCTGGCCCTGGGGGCCTTCCTCTCCACATGAGGCTCCAGGCCAAAAGTGCCCACCCTGCCACTTCTTAATGCCCTCAGTGGGCGCCAGGCTGGAGTGTGCAGACCTGGGGACCAGACTGGCAAAGCAGGTCTTTCTCAGCTCCAGCCTGGAGTCCTCTTCGCGGCACAGTATTCACCTTAACTCAGCTGCCGGGGACCACTCCCCGGGTCATTCAGTGCCGTAAGTCTTGGACCAAATGAGAAGCCAAGAAAGGCAGGAGTGTCCTGTGCTGAGACTCATCGTAAGTTCCCAGTGTGGGAGGATCTGTACGTCTTCAGATGACTGAGAACAGAAGAGCCATTCATTCATTCATTCATTCGAATGATATTTGTTGAGTCCTACTCTGCCGTGGAATGAAACCATATAATGAGCAGGTGGGCTTGGCGGGCCTTAACTCCAACTTTAGCCTAGAATCATCACTCGGTTTAGGCCAGGAACCCGAGCTTCATGCCAGGCACACAGAGTGGCAGGAAGGTCACCACAGCTTCTTAGCGATGTCCCATGTCTTGACCCCAATGAAACCTGGAGCTGAAGCTTCTAGGGAGAGAGATAAGGAGAGAGATATCAAAGGACAGCGGGAGGATCTCCGCCGTATGGCCACACACAGCGTGACCACCAAGCACAGAACGTGACAGTCCTGACGTGGCATAGGGTCATTCTCTGACTGTGGGCACCATGTTGCCCCACCCTGCTGGCGCTAAATCTCATTTGAATGGTCAACAATCTCTAGCTCGACAGCTCTCCACACTCAGCACATGCTCCGTGCTCTCATCTCCCCTAAAGAGCCCCTTTTCAGAGCCGAGTCCTCGACAACTCCAGAGTCCAAGATCTCTGCCCAGTCCAGCCAGTCCTTGCCTAAGGCTGGCCGTCTTCCAGACCTGCTCTACTGACAGAAATGCACAGGGCCAGATCTGTGCCCAGGCTAGGGTGTTCAATGCTCATCTCCATGACACCTGGAAAGAATATCAGTAAGGGGACCAGCAGTTGGCGTAATGGCTATGTCGCTGGAATCCCATGTAGTTGACCTTGGTTCAAATCACGGATCTGCTGGCTTAAACTCACGCCGGGCATGTGTGCGTGTGTGTCCAAGATCCCAAGAGGAGAATGGAGGAGAAAGGACTGTGGCATGACCACCCCCCTGCAGGGTGATTTCTTGCTTTCTGTCTCTCTCTTTCTGGTGAGCGTGCGTACCCTATAGCAAAAACCTCTCCCCCAAAAAAAGAATATCAGTAAAAATCTCGGGTAATTACCATGCTGTGGGAAAGCTGAATTTTTGACCCAGAAGAATACAACTGACTGGCAGATTAGGGACCCAGGGTAGGCACCTATTTCTGGCCTAGCATCCCCTGAAGAAGCCAGGCCGGGCAGCCACGCTTAGCTCACCTCAGACACCCCAAACCGGGGTTTCCCATGGTCCACTCTGTGCGCACTGTAGAGGTGGGCAGTCAGGCCAGGGCATCCTCGGAAGTGCGTGGCTTAGGGAGCTCCGCTCCCGGCTGGATTTCAGGCCCCACTTCCCTGAGACGAATTGTGTTGGGCACATCAGCAGAAGTCCTGCCCCCAACACCCACCTGCCGGAGCTCTGACTCTGGGACCCACCACCCCAGCTGGTGCGAGCAGCCTCAGCTCCCATAAAGTGTGGGCATGTCTGCATTGCCGGGTCCCCGTGAGGCCCCACCACGCTCGGGGACGTCTGACGAGGATCTGCTCCAACACCTGTCTGGGCCTAATAGGAGGCCTGTGCCCTCCCGAGTGTGGTTCTGGAAGCGCTGGGATAGTCTCTGACCCAGGCAGTACCGCCAACGTGGCAACCGACCCTCTGAGAGCTGTAGGGACACTCTAACTTCCCTCCATGAGGGCTGAAGGGCAGTGGCTCACCAGGCCCCAACCCCAAGATTCATCTTCTCTTTAGGTCTCTCCTCTAGCTGGTTCCCACTACTACTGGGCTGGCCCTGGGGGCCTTCCTCTCCACATGAGGCTCCAGGCCAAAAGTGCCCACCCTGCCACTTCTTAATGCCCTCAGTGGGCGCCAGGCTGGAGTGTGCAGACCTGGGGACCAGACTGGCAAAGCAGGTCTTTCTCAGCTCCAGCCTGGAGTCCTCTTCGCGGCACAGTATTCACCTTAACTCAGCTGCCGGGGACCACTCCCCGGGTCATTCAGTGCCGTAAGTCTTGGACCAAATGAGAAGCCAAGAAAGGCAGGAGTGTCCTGTGCTGAGACTCATCGTAAGTTCCCAGTGTGGGAGGATCTGTACGTCTTCAGATGACTGAGAACAGAAGAGCCATTCATTCATTCATTCATTCGAATGATATTTGTTGAGTCCTACTCTGCCGTGGAATGAAACCATATAATGAGCAGGTGGGCTTGGCGGGCCTTAACTCCAACTTTAGCCTAGAATCATCACTCGGTTTAGGCCAGGAACCCGAGCTTCATGCCAGGCACACAGAGTGGCAGGAAGGTCACCACAGCTTCTTAGCGATGTCCCATGTCTTGACCCCAATGAAACCTGGAGCTGAAGCTTCTAGGGAGAGAGATAAGGAGAGAGATATCAAAGGACAGCGGGAGGATCTCCGCCGTATGGCCACACACAGCGTGACCACCAAGCACAGAACGTGACAGTCCTGACGTGGCATAGGGTCATTCTCTGACTGTGGGCACCATGTTGCCCCACCCTGCTGGCGCTAAATCTCATTTGAATGGTCAACAATCTCTAGCTCGACAGCTCTCCACACTCAGCACATGCTCCGTGCTCTCATCTCCCCTAAAGAGCCCCTTTTCAGAGCCGAGTCCTCGACAACTCCAGAGTCCAAGATCTCTGCCCAGTCCAGCCAGTCCTTGCCTAAGGCTGGCCGTCTTCCAGACCTGCTCTACTGACAGAAATGCACAGGGCCAGATCTGTGCCCAGGCTAGGGTGTTCAATGCTCATCTCCATGACACCTGGAAAGAATATCAGTAAGGGGACCAGCAGTTGGCGTAATGGCTATGTCGCTGGAATCCCATGTAGTTGACCTTGGTTCAAATCACGGATCTGCTGGCTTAAACTCACGCCGGGCATGTGTGCGTGTGTGTCCAAGATCCCAAGAGGAGAATGGAGGAGAAAGGACTGTGGCATGACCACCCCCCTGCAGGGTGATTTCTTGCTTTCTGTCTCTCTCTTTCTGGTGAGCGTGCGTACCCTATAGCAAAAACCTCTCCCCCAAAAAAAGAATATCAGTAAAAATCTCGGGTAATTACCATGCTGTGGGAAAGCTGAATTTTTGACCCAGAAGAATACAACTGACTGGCAGATTAGGGACCCAGGGTAGGCACCTATTTGGGAAACAAAACTTGGTTTCATGCGGACAGTAGTAGTGACGGTCTCTGTTTGTCCTCCCTTGTGGGGCTGGCAGGAGAATGAATCAGAGGTGGATGAGGCCATAGACGGAGATGAAGCAGGAGATAGGCTTGGGTCACATAATTAGGGTAAAGGCCCAAGACAGCGTCATAATGCCCAGGTGTTCTCAGCCCAAAGCTGGCTCCATTGGGACTCAAAGCAACTCTAGCTAAAAGCAACCGTTTCTATTTACTAGCTGCATTTTAACAAAAAGTACAGATCCATAACATTTGCTGGCCCCTGGAAGAATGGGGTAGTAAATCACTCAGACTACAATGTAACCATTTTCTTTTTTTTTTTTTTTTCAGTTTTTTTTTTTATTATCATAATCTTCTTTATATTACATTGGATTACATATAACTTTACATTGACTTCCATTGTTTTTTCAAAAGGGAATGCCATACATGTCAGTCAATACAGAGGCATCGATCTCCCCGCTTTATCATTCAAAGTCTTTTCCATGCATTTCCCAATAATTATTATTATTATAATTTTTTAAAACAGTCAATCACTATTTCTCATTTTGCTTGTTAAAAGACTTCACCCATCATGAAATACTTCCCAGACCAGTCCAGTTGAGAATACTATACACGTCATCTTCAACAGATAATAAACCATATCTGTTTCTCACTAACATCCCCTCTATTGTTCACTTGCTATCTTTCTCTATCCTCTTCTCTCTTTTTTTTTTATAGTTTATTTTTTATTATAATTTTTTTTTCCCATCGCAACACACAAATGAATTTTCCATCCAATATATACTGTGCGTTGGCTCAATCAAGCACGTCAACATATATGTTCTCAGCAAATAATTTCCCAATTCTTGTGACCTGCATACCTTGCCTTTTGTTTTACCATCCTTATATTCCCCATCCCCCTCCCTCTGTTATGACCCATCCTCCTCCCACATTGTCCCTGTCATCCCCGATTGCCCTCCGTGCCTCACCCCTCCCCAAATGATCTGTCAGTGATCTTAATTAGTCTAAGTCTCTCCAATAGTTATCACAGCTGACACATGCCTCTACATGAACTCAAGTCTGACTTTAGGCCTAAACCCCATTGGGTAAAAAGAGCATACTATAAAGTAGAACCCAACTGGGCCCATACCGCTCACTGCAGCCATCAAATATCCAATTTTTTTTTTTAAATGGTACGAATAGTTTAACCGTTTTTTTTTGTTTGTTTTTTGTTTTCGTTTTTTTTTTCTTTTTTCCCTAACATTCATTCCCTGAGCATCATCACAGCGTACTAAATGTAATCTCCCATCTAGAATAAACTGCACAGTGACCCAATCAAGCATGTTATCATCAATAATATTCCACTTCTACTTTCTTGCTTATGCACATATAT
>NW_006159505.1:4100056-4106072 GCF_000334495.1 Tupaia belangeri chinensis | reverse complement strand
CGCGGCTGCCCAATGTAACCATTTTCTAAAGTCCTCTTCCTTATCGGAAAGCCAGCCCCCTAGTCAGATTACAAAATATAAATCCAGCCTAGAGCCCTCACTGGCAACCCATTCAGGCCCCTTTCCACTGCTGGAACCTTCCTTTCTAATAAATGTTGCTTACTAACCTCTCCATTCGTCCATGTTTCTAATCATTCATGAGTGTTGGACAAGAGCCAGCATGGGGGCTGAGTTTGATCACCCAGCACTCCCCACCAGAGAGGTGAGTATTGTAACATAATCATGCTCACAGACTGGTTGGAGGACCCTCAGCATAGCATTACTTGGGAGCTTGTCAGAAATACAAATTCCCGGATCCCCCTCCAGACCTACTGAATTTGACATATGGGCAACAGGAGATTGAAGAAAAAGGGGCCAGGAGAGACCAGCAGATAGCTTAATGGTTATGTCGCTGGACTTTCATATAGTTGACTGTGGTTCTAGTCCTGCAACCGGTGGCTTAAAACTCATGTGTGCTCAAGATCTCAAGAGAATGAAAGAGAAGTTATTGCAGGGTGGCCATCTCCACAGGGGGGATAATTTCTCACTTTCTGTCTCTGGTGAGTGCACACACCCTACAGCAAAAATCTCTCTAAAAGGGGGGGGAGGGCAGGAACTTCTCCAGGTGGTTCCTATGTACACAAAAGTTTAAAAGCAGTGCTAGCACACTGTTACACAATTCGGGCCACTATAACAAAAGTACCTTAGACTGGGCAACTTAGAAACAGCAGAAAACTACTGCTCATGGTTCTGGAGGCTGGGAAGTGCAAGTGCAAGGTGTCAGCAGATTCCACGTCTGGTGAGGGCACCTTGTTGCTGAGCTTTCACCGGGACAAGGGAAAATGGGCTAATTAGTTCTCCTGGGCCTTTTACAAGGGCTTTAATCACATTCACGAGGGCGCCACCCTCACAACCTACTTCTCTCCCAAAGACTCCACCTCTTTTTTTTTTTTTTTTTTTTTTAGAGTTTTTATCTATCGCACTCACCAGAAAGACAGAGACCGGGAGAGAGAAATTGTGAAATCACCCCCCAGGGGGGTTGGCCATGTCACAATCCCTTCTCCTCCATTTTCCTCTTGGGATCTTGGGCACACATGCACATGCGCCCGGAGTGAGTTTAAGCCACCGGGTCTGGAACTCGAACTGCAGTCGACTACATGGGAATCTAGTGACATAGCCATGATACCAGTTGCTGGTCCCAAGGCCCCACTTCATTCCACCCTCACCTTGGGGGTTAGGTTTCAACCTATGACCTTGGGAGCCATCTATTCAGCCCATAGCACACACTGTGCACTCCTAATAGGCTGACGTGATTACTGATTACTGCGGGAAAAGACGGTCACGGCAGCTCCCATTTTTTGAACATCTACTAAGTGCCTGGCCCTTTTAAAGTTTCAACGTTATCTCAATCCTGAAAACTACTCTGTGGGGTACTTTTATTATCTTAGCTTTTACAGACCAAAAAAAAAAAAAAGATAGCTACAGGGGCTAGCAGTTGGCATGGTGGGGCAGGCACTGGGGTCCCACATTGACTGTGGTTCGAGTCCTGGACCTGGTGGCTTGCTTTGTCACTTTTCCTTTATCTCTCTCTAGTCAAATTAAAAAATAATCATAAGGGAAACAGCAGTTAGCGTAATGGCTATGTCACTGGACTCCCACATAGTCGACCGCGGTTCGCGTCCCAGACCTGGTGGCTTAAAACTCACACTGGGTGCGTGTGCGTGCGTGCCCAAGATCCCGAGAGGAGAATGGAGGAGAAGGGATTGCAGTGTGACCATCCCCCCTGGGGGATGATTTCTCACTTTCTGTCTCTATGTCTCTCTCTGTCTGTCTGGCGAGCGCACACACCCTATAACGAAAATCCTCTCCAAAAATAATAATAATAAATAAAAGTAATTAAATAAATAAATCTTAAAAAAAAAAAAAAAAGTATAGATACTTGCCCAAGTCACTTAACCTTTCCCAGGACCAGTGAGCTCATCTTAGGCTGGGGACAACTATATCTTGCTTCCTTGGTTGTAGTGAGGATTAGAGAGACTGTGTGGAGGGCCATCCGCATTGCACAGGGGCCCAGACCTAACCACTGGGTGCAGCAGAGACTGACCCACTGTGGAGAGAGGTGGAGGTGGAGTTGTTGGCCGTAGCCAAAAACAAAATCTTTCTCCAGCTCATAGCTCAGAGACCTGCTTAATGCCTGCAGGGCTTTGGCCTTCTTACTTTGCACTGTCAGCTCCATCTGCTATTGGAGTCTATGTTTACCCTGAAGAGGATCCATGCATTCATTTCTGATTCTATTCCTAGTCGATGACACCAAAATCTATGTTTAGGATGACTCTGGGTCTTGGACAGCAGCTGTTCTGAAGGTTGGGGGCACCAGAAAGTAATCTCCAGCTAGGTCTGGGCTCCCCAGCAGGGAAACGAATGCATTTCTCTCAGGTGAAATAGAATGGGAAGGACTGGGCCCCTAGTGCAGCGGTAAGTGCTGTACGTAGAAAGCCGTGTCCCCACATGGCTGACCGCAGGCTGAATCCCAGCCAGCAGCTTGAAAAATATGCTGGTGTGCACGCATGCCCTACATCGTGAAGGGACGGAAAACAGAGCAGGGATTGCAGTACCTCACCTCATTGTACGGTTCTCTCTCTTTCTCTACCTTTCTCTTCCTCTCTGGAGAATGCACACACCCACTGGCAATAAAAATAATCATCAGTTAATAAATAAACAGAAGGGGAAGACCTTTGGATTGAGAGGCACATCGTTGGAGGGACAGTTATCATCCTCTTACCAGCTGCTACAGCCCGCCGTATTCCAAAGACTTGAGAGGCGCCACATCGCCTCACGCCAGCCTACAAGGAAAGCACCATGCCCAGTTCTTCCTCTTCCTTGCCGCACGACAAAAACATGGATGAGGACTCCTATCTGACTTCATCACTCTAGTTGTACGACGTGGGAACAAACCACACACCCTGGTTGGATCTCAGCATTCCTATCTCTAAAACAGGGTCATTGAATTAATGAGAAAACGCAAAAAGCACACAGTAGGCATTTTACAAATGTTATTCCCTTTGGACCCTTTTTTGTCTGTTTACTATGTCTGGCCTTGTGGTGGGCAGAGAGGAGAAAGATGACTCAAGTCCCTGCTGACGACTTGGGGCTTTAGGTTGAACAAAGCAGAGTAACCAGCATGGCTCCATGCCATGGTGGTTAAGGCAGCCAGATCCCACCTGGCCAGTCATGTGGTTTGAGTCCCAGAGTCAGCAGTTTGAAAAATACCAGGTGCAGGAAGGGTGTGGCCTACAGAGCAACATACCTAAGTTTGATGGTGACGACAGTGACACATACATATCTCACTCGTGATTCTCCAGCCACGAGAAAAACACACTGCAGTGGTAGGAAACACAGAGAATGTGGATCACTATCGGAAATGGATGGAAGAGCAGGCTCAGAGTCTGACTGATAAAACAGTGGTTGCATTTCAACAAGAGAAGATACCTCCTACTCCATTCTCTGCTCCTCCTCCCGCAGGGGTTGTAATCCACCTCCCCCACCTTCCCATTCCTCCTCACCCTGGCGTGATTCCAGCACCCCGTATGGGGATCCTCCCATGATGCCAATGATGGGCCCTCCTCCTGGGATGATGCCAGTAGGACCTGCTCCTGGAATGAGGCCACCCATGGGAGGCCACATGCCCATGATGCCTGGGCCGCAGTGGTGAGATCTCCCACCCAGCCCATGATGGTGCCCACTCGGCCAGAAATGGCTCAGCCAGACAGAGAAGGCTGGAGGGAGGCCTCTTTATGTCGGTTTTATATTAGCTTGTTCTACTTCACCGGGAGATCCTGGTGCTGTGACACTGGGTGTTTTCTAACAGCATGTCAAGGAAGACTTTCTCCTCCTTCCAGTTAAAAAATTAAAAATAAGAGTAGTTTTGGAGGAGAGAAATGGGACAAAAAAGTGCAGTTTTCATTCATACTGTGAAATATGAAAATTAAATTGTAAATGGTTTTATCTTAAAAAATAGAAAGAAAAGAGAGAGGAAAAAAAAAAGAAAGAAAAAGAAAAATACCAGGTGTGTGTGTGTTCACGTCCAAAATTCTGAAAGGAAAGAGAGATGGACGAGAAGGGATTGCAGCATGGCCATGCCCCCATGGGGCCTGTTTTCCTCTCTCTCTCTCTCTCTCTCTCTCTCTCTCTCATGCATGTGCACTTTAGCCAAAAAAAAAAAAAAATTAAAAAGGCAGGCAAACTGACCTAGTGACACAACTTAAGGATCTATTCTGAAACAAGTGGCCAAACTTAGTAGGGCCTTAAACATCCCCATGGAACAGACAAAATCGATTAAAATTCAGGAGTTAAGTTAAAGCTATCACTCCATTACATTCAGATAATATTTGTGTCTCTTTAGCTACAGTTTGAGAATAATCACAGGTGCTTTGAAAAAAAAGATGCACAGTGGTGAATCTTGGAGCTGGAGCCAGGTGACTCTGTTTATCCTCCACTCAGAAACACAGTGCTTGGCACAGCTGCCATGGCACACAGGTAGTGCCACCACTTGGGAGGCCAGAGGCTGTACGGAAGGCCTGGGTTCAGTTCCCAGACCCACCTGAATATGCTGGGTGTGGGAGCACGCACCCATAATCCTAGCTAATTGGGATGCTGGGAGGAAAATCATGACAGGGGTGAAACCTGTCAAAAATATGAGTGGGGGGACCAACAGGTGGTATAATGGTTACATTGCTGGACTCCCACGTAGCTGACCACAGTTCAAGTCCTGGACCCAACGGCTTAAAATTCATGCTGGGCTAGTGTGCTTATGTGCCCAAGATCCCAAGAGAAAAAATGGAGGAGAAGGGATTGAGGCATGGCCATCCCCCCTGGGGAGTGATTTCTCACTTTCTCTCTTTCTGTTTCTCTGGCAAGCACACACACCCTATAACAAAAATCTCTCTTAAAAAAAAAAAAAAAAATGAGAGGGTCCAAGGAGTAGGGTGGGGGCTTCTGAGGGCAAACAAGCTTGTGGAATAAAATGAAATTTTGATACAAAAAAAAGAAAGAAAGAAAGAAAGAAAGAAAGAAAGAAAGAAAGAAAGAAAGAAAGGGAGGAAGGAAGGAAATCCATGCATTGTTTCTTTATAATAGTCATTTCTGTGAATGTTTTTTGAGAGGTTTTTGTTATAGGGCACATGTGCTTGCTGAAGAGACAGAGAGGAACAAAGTGAGAAATCATCCCCGAGGGGAGATGGCCAAGTGGCAATCTCTTCTCCTCCATCCTCCTCTCGGGATTTTGGGCACATATGCGCAGGTGCCTGGTGTGTTTCACGCCACCAAATCCAGGATTTGAGCTGTGGTCAACCACGTGGGAGTCCGGTACTCAACCTACACCACCTGCAGGCCTCATTGCTATGAACTTAAGACAAAAACAAAAACAAAAAGCTTGAACCTATTATCTGTCTCTGTCTCCCCCCTCTCCCCCTTTCATGAGGGGGCAAGGGAAAGCTAGCGTTTCGTATATTATCAAATTAGTCGCAGTGACGCCTTCCTGATGCCCTTAATAGCAATGAGCACGTCCAAATGACAGTGTGTAAAAGTGCAGTGGATTACTAGAAAGGTTTCTGAAGATAATTCTTACGGAAAGCAAGGAGTTGTCCCACATTCATTTATTGAAAGAAGTTAGATACTAAAATGATAATTATCTTCGTTTCCTTAATAATAATAACAGGAGTCACCAGCACCAAGCTCCTTATTCACCCTTCTTATTTCAGAGAGTGATGAGAGTTTCCATAGCGCGGAGAATACTCCTGGCACTCGGCATCACACAGCCAAGGCGCGCTCAGAGCTCACTGGGCCTCAGCATCTCCCCTGGCCCTAGAGGAGAACGGCTGTAGAAAACACATCCGGCCAGACAGGCCATGCCAGTGAATGAGAACCCTGAAGCAAGACCTGCCTTCGGGCGTGAACTGGGATCCTTGGGATGTTCAGC
>NW_006159505.1:4094020-4099687 GCF_000334495.1 Tupaia belangeri chinensis | reverse complement strand
CCTGAAGCAAGACCTGCCTTCGGGCGGGAACTGGGATCCTTGGGAGGTGCAGCAGGACCAAGGTCAAGCCAGAGAAAAGGCGATGCCCAGCAATGACTGTGACACGCCTGGATGCGAACCAGCACAGAGAAAACCATTTAGGGGGAGTGTTCACACAGGTTTCCAACACGCGCGGTCTGCAGAGGGGTGTGACAGCCTCCTTGTGCTACGGTCACCCCCAGCCTCCTCAGTTAGGTCCGAGAGGCCAAAGGTCTTGGACTCACTCTTTCACTCAGCAGAGTTAGGCTGCCCTCGGCTCCGTGCCAGACCCTGGGCTGGGTAAAGAGGACAACGTGAGGAATCAGACATAGTCCTCACTTTCAGGGAGCTCAGGATAGGGTAGGAAAAGCAATTACTGAGCCAGATGGTGGGCTGGCGGTAAAGACCGCTGGATACCACACAGCCAACTGCGTGGTTCAAGTGCCTGACCTGGCAGTTTGAACATGCTGGTCGCTCGTGGCATGTGTGCCCAAAATCCTGAGAGGAGAAAGGTTCTGCATTTCAGGCTAAATGTAAACATCCTGTAGGAGGCAATGGGGAGGAGAAGGGATTGTGGCATGACCATAACCCGTGGTGGGTGCTTTCTCTCTCTCTTTCCTCTCTCTCCTCTCTCTCTCCTCTCTCTCTCTCCCCCCCCTCTCTCTTTCTCTTTCTCTCTGTTAGAGCGCATTGTCTGTGGCAAATTAAAGGGGGGTAAAAAGCAAATATTTATGCATAAGTCATTGTGATCAGTGGTGACAAGGACACAGAAAAGGGTCCTGTGGACGTGGCCCTCCATGAGGTCACAGCCTAGCAGAAGCCTAGAGGGCACAATGGGACAATAACACACAGTGGCCTGTGGCGAGGACCAAAGGGAAGTTCAGAGGAATGGCACAGCATCTCTCTGAACAGCACGGGGGGCGGGATGGGGGGGGAGGGAACCGCTTGGCTATGGAGAGGAAGCAGCAGCCCACTGGCCAGATCCCACCACCCTGGTGGTTGGCTGCACAGCCTCAGGTTGACCTGGGGATATGGTCAAAGACTCGGCTATGGCTGCACCTGTGAATATCTGAAGGGAGACGAGACTGGTGGCCAGAATCAACAGGTCCAAATAAGACCTATCCAGCAACAAGGGTCCGAGGTCTACCAGATCGGGAACATGGGCAGGGCCAGCAGGGAATGTGTGGGAGGCAGGTCTGAGCACACACAGGCAGCAGGAGGCCCCTACCCATGCCCTCCTACACTCCCAGGGGTCCAGGGGTGGGCTATATGTGATGAACAGATCCACTCTGAGGGTCCAGGGACAGCGTGGGGGCTTCTGAGTGCAAAGGACCACAGCCTATGCAGTCCTGTTTTCGTGACTGTGGACCCTTCACAACTGCCACCACCCCCCCTATCATTTCCATTCGACCAGCCTGAGGGTGGCTGAAACAGGCCCAGTTAGGGCATCGGAATTATGCCTTCTACAGGGTGCTGAAGAGCTTGAGTAACTAGCACAGGTAGGATTGCCCATAGCTGTCTATGTTGGCCCCTATAACAGACCAGATGAGCCAGCTTGCAGTAACAGAGTTGGCAGGTCCTCTCTACTGGCTCAGCTGCTGGCTGCGCAGGTCTCTCTCCCTTCCCACTGACTGCAGGGACCAGCTCCAGCCCGTTGTCACTTCTTGTTCACAGCACCCTGTGCCATCTCTAACCTAGACCCTGTGACAGTGCTATTTCTTTCTCTTCCTAACGCCAGGACTCTTATCTGCAGTTGTTTTCCTCCACAACTGCCATCACCACTCTGTTCCTCTCTAGTCTTCATTTTGGTTCTCCCCTGACTCCAGCCTTCTTCTTCTTCTCTTCTCTTTTTACTGTTCCTGAAATAAGCACGCAGGCCCTTTCTCAGTCAGGAGTTTCGCTGCTAGTCATTAAGACAAAACCGAGGCACTGGGCAAGGATGAGGCAGGCAGTTAGAGAGGGCTCTTACAAGGCCTGACATTAGTCATCTTGGGCCACGCTGGCATGTGACCAGGTCTCTTCCTTCCCTTCCATCTTGGATAGATCTAAAGAAGTCTGGAGTCGCCATTCCCTTCCTCCTTCAGCCCTGGCTGTGAACTTAGCCATCTTCTCCATTCCCGTCGATGTGGGGTATAGTGCTCAGGAAGGCTTTGCGGCCCAAGGAGTTTCTGCCAATCAGGAGGGCTGCCCTTTTAATCCTCTCTCCTTCCCCAAATCCTTCCTGTACCATGAACCTGGCCCAAGCACAGAGATCTGATCACCACCACCCTCCACTTGCCAGCCTCACAGAGGTCTTCCCTAAAGTGGGCTTCGTGTAAGTAGAGGCAAATACATATGCATTGTCCACTCAGCGACCGGAAGGTCCTGTGTGTCAGGCTAAGGGAGACAATCCATTCGTAGGCAGTGGGGAGCCACCAACGATTCCTACCCAAATCGGCAGCAGAAAAGCCCTGGCCATAAGCGTGGTCTGAAATCTTCAGATAAATGTGTACAGGAGTGCCTGAAAGATCCTGTGTCCTGGGAGGATTTCTTTGCCAAATAGATGCGAGCTTCAGGAAATTTGTGTAGGGCACTCGGAGCCCTGGGCCCACATGACACATTGAAGTAGGTGGATTCATCTCTACTTTGATGCCGTAAGGTTCTTCTCCACCTGACTGGGGCAGCTGCAGGCCCTGGGCTCCTAAGCTGCACTCCATGATGAAGACTCCCTCTGTTGTCATGACCCAGCACCAAATACATGTAGGTAATCCCACTTTAAGGCACGAGCCTCCTAAAACAGGACAAAACGGTCATCAAAAATCCGTCTCTCATGTTGGAACCTCTGTCAGGCTAACAGGCTCTGAGGAACAATCGAGGACTACCTCAGCCTGTGAGGTGGGGTGATGTGACCCTGAGAGAGAGCGGCGGTGGATTTGGAGATAACAGAGAAGCCGAGAAAGCAGGAGTCTGATGGGGATCGCATGGCACCAAGTCATTCCCAAGTTTATTTTCTTACAGGGTAATGGGGAAGGGAGAAGCGGAAGATAAAACCAGGTGTTTTCTATTATCCCCTGTGGCTGAGGAGCATCTTGCAGGTTTAAATGAGCCCCCACCTTCCCGCTGATGCCCCCCAGCCTTCTCTGGTTTAAACAGTTTCCTTCAACCTCCACTGGCTGTGCAGTATCGCTTCAGAAGAGCTGGTTTACGCCTTCGCTTGTCTTTAAAGGTCACCACTGTTCAGCTCACATTCAGCCACCCCTACATAGGACAGAAGCAACCAGTCTGGTATCACCTGACACCCAGCACTGGCTAAGTGCCAGTGCTATGCAGAAAAAGACATGCTACTTCACAAGCAGTAATCCCAGTAGACCCAAACAAACAGGCCTGACTCAAAAGTTTGGGGACCAGAGATCTTGCTAATGGTGAAGGTGACTTTCTCCACAGGTAAAGGAGTAGCTGGGTCAGGACCACAGTCTGAGAAAAACAAACGTGGGGGGAGCCTAGCAGCCTGGACAGGCCCTTGGACAGATAAACCCAGGCACATTGAAGATGTAGCTGGGACAACGATGTCAGGAGCTACCATCACTGCAACACACAGCCCAATATCTACCAACTATCCCACACTCATTTCTAGAATTTCCACCCTCTCCTAGCCCCATACACTGTGAGCTCCTTGAAGGCAGATACCATGGGAAGTTTTTCCAATGTTTTGAAGTCCTAACCATGTCCATTTCCCATCAAGATACATCCTAATAAATGAACTTTGAGCTCTTCTTTCATTGGATGCCATCGGAAGCAACAGTGTCACTACCAGGGATGTCTGGCATTGGGCTGCTCATGCTTTCTCTAGAAAGCAAAGCTTTCCAGATGAGGTAGGGTAGGTTGAGCAGAGCTGCACGGCTGGACAGGTAGGAGACCTCACGATTCTGCTTGGCTCAGTTCCTTTAGGACAGAATCTGTAGAGATTGGAGCATGATTAGAGGGTGTGGGAGTTTCTTTTATCAAAAATGAAACAAACCATCTAGCTCTTCCTTCCTGCCGTGACTCCTGCTTGTAACCTCACGCTTGGATGAGGGATGAGTCACTTGAAGAAGTAAGTCTTCTGATTTCAGTTTTGTTTTGTTTTGTTCTGAAAGGTTTTTGCCATAGGTTTCCCAAGTGCTCACTGAAGAGAGACAGTGAGAGAGAAAGTCAGAAATCACCCCTGGGGGATAGCTATGCTGCAATTCCTTCTCCTCCATCCTCCTCCCGGGATTTTGAGAATGCACACACATGGCACCCAGTGTGATTTTCAGGCTACTGGGTCCAGGACTCAAACCATGGTCAGCCATGTGGGAGTCCAGCACCTAACCAGCATGCCACCTTCTAGACCCTCTGATTTCCATTTTAAGGTCAGAATCCTTTATGAAGCCCATAGGCACTCTGCCTTTCAAGAGATGGGAAGATGAGAAGTCGTAGAACCAATCTTCTTGTTTTACAGACGGAGACCTCAGGTCCAGAGGTCGGCAGCCACACCCATGGTCTGGAAGCAAGCTGGTGCCAGAGCCAGGCCACATCCCAGTTTCCTGGCTCCATGCTCAGTGCTCCTTCCACTGCGGCAGCTATGACAAGATTTTACTTTCTCTCTGGAGGGGGAAAATGTCAAACAGGAGGGGAGCAGAATATCACGACTGGGACTCTGTAGACTTCAGGAGTCTCACTTTTTCTGGCTGTGGCTGCCATTCCTTTCTATGGAAAGTTGGGTCCTCGGCGGTGAGTCAGTCAGGTTAGCTCAGCTTCCCGCAGGGCTGACGCAGTCCCCCTGCCTGTGACCCAGGAGCTCCTGGTCTGTAAACAGGTGGAAAGCAATCTGCTCACACTCCAGCTTGGTCCCACACTCAAACAAACACCCGAACAAGCCCTCCTCCTCCACAACAGCTAGGTCAGAGTAGCCGCAGGGCCCATGGTACAGGACCCAGGGGTGGGACCAGCAGGACTCCTCCAAGGGTGTCTGGTTAAGGTAGATGCCTAGGTCGAGCCTCCGTTTTTTGTTGGTTGGATGTGAGAACAGGAGCCACAATTTGGATGGCATCCCAGCTTCCTCCTGCAGCCTTAGTGGACTGTCCAGCAGACGGCTCTGCTCAATGCTGTGCACATCTCTGCCACTAAGGTCCTGGCACCTACATGGGCTCTTCAGGGGCTGGAAACTCACCACGCTGCCTTGGCAGCCATGGGGAGGCTCACTGAGCTGTTGGCTCAGACACAGTGTCTGAAAGCATTCACCATGGTTGGTGCTGAGAGCTTCTGCCCGGCACCTGTTTGGTGTCCGGGCACTGCAGTACAACACTGGTGGGCCAGCCTTCCCGATCACCTCTGCCACTTGACACTCCACTGTCACCATGGACCTAATGAGACTGCCATGGTGCCATGTGGTCCCCATGTCATCGCTGTAGAACATCAGAGAATGAGCCTTGGTGTTACATGGTAGTCGGAAGCAGAACCAGGGAGGGATGTAGTAGGCATATGCGGGGATGATGAGCCGTCCCGACTGCAGCTGGGTGCCGTGGCCTGGGCCCACGGCGAATGTGGCCCAGTGCTTCACCTCAGGGCCAATGACCTCCTCAGTCAAGTCCCTCAACTTGCTCCATGAACATCCTGCATCCTGACTGTAGATGAAGCAGAGGCGGGCAG
>NW_006159505.1:4069710-4093925 GCF_000334495.1 Tupaia belangeri chinensis | reverse complement strand
CATTCCTGCCGGATACTATCTGTTGACGCTCAGTGACATGGTCCTGCACACAGATGAAGAACAGGAACACGTGGCCACTCTTCCGCTCCCACACGGGACAAGGGTTCATGGTCCGATGCCCAGGCAACGTGGCTTCCATCAGTGGCTTCATAGGCCCCCACTAGACAAGGAGAAGGAAAAGAGTGTGGAGTGTGACACTAGCAGGAAGGTGTGAGGTGCATTAAAAGCATTAGTACTTTTCATAAACGAGAAGTAAATGATACCGAAACCTACAGAATCATAAGGCTCAAGTATTTACTAAATTCTCAGATAGCCTAGGGTGGCTTCTTAAGCTAGAAAGAGACGATGCTGATCCTGTTTATGTTGTCCCTCTATGGGGAATGCTTTTCCTTGATTTACCTAGACTTCCAAATCATCCTCCAGTACCTAACTCCAAAGTCACCTCCTTTGTGAAGCCCTCCATATAATTCCCTCTCCTCACGAATAAGTCATTACGCTTATAACATTGGGGTTTTTTGTAACTATATCTCTTTCTAGGCTAATTCTTTTAAATTATACTCATCTTGTATCTCCAGCGCCTGACACATGACAGGAGCTAAGTATTGGTACTTTTACACAGGAAGAAAGGAAGGAGGGTGAAAAGGAAGGAGGAAGGGAGAGAGAATGGGAAGGAGAAATGGAAAAAGAAAAGGAAAAAGAAAAGTAAGGCAGGATAAGAGGAAAGCTTTAGGCAAAGAAAGAGCATTTTGTTTTTCCTTTTCCTTTGTTTTTGTTTGCCTTTTTTAAAGAGATTTTTGCTATAGGGTGTGTGTGCTTGTTGGAGACACAGAGAGAGAGGAAGTGAGAAATCACCCCCCAGGGGAACGGCCACTCTACAATCCCTTCCCTCCATTCTCCTCTTGGGATCTTGGGCACTCACGCATCCGCACCTGGCATGAGTTTCAAAATGTGGAAGAAAGGGACTCCTGGCTACAGTAAACAAGTACAGGCTGTCCCTGACTTCCTATGGTTCGACTTGCGATTTTTCTACTTTACAATGCTGTAGAAATGGTACTCATGCAGTAGAAACCACACTTTGAATTTTGGCCTTTTCTGGGCTAGTGATACCTGGTACGAGGCCCCTGCAGGACGCTGGCCAGTGGCAGCTAGCCATGCAGTCATGAGAGTGGCCATCCATACTCTCCAGTGGACTGCACTGCCAGCGTGGATGCGGCTCTGCTCAGGTGCAGGCTAATAGACGTGTTCTGAGCACATTTAGTGTAGGTGAGGCTAAACGGTGATGTTCAGTAGTTAGGTGAATTAAACGCATTTTCGACTTACGATATTTGAAATTTGTGATAGGTTTATCTGGATGTAGCCCCATCACAAATCAAGAAGCACCTGTAGGGGCCAGCAGATGGTATAGCGGGTGTGTCACTGGACTCCTACATGGCCAACTGCCGTTCGAGTCTTGGACCCAGTAGCTTGAAACTCATGCCAGGCAGTGTGCATGTGGGCCCAAGATCCGGGGAGGAGAATGGAGGAGGGACTGTGGTGTGGCCATCCCCCCGGGGGGTGATTTTTTACTTTTCCTCTCACTGTCTTGTCTCTCTTGCTCTCTCCAGTGAGTGTATGCGCCCTATAGTAAAAACCTCTAAAAAAAAAATAGTACCTGTAATTAGACCAATCCTCTCCTGGTAACTAAAAAAATGTAGATTAAATATTAAAACCAGACAAAAATGTGTTTGAAAGCAGCAGAGAACAAACAAGGCAATGAAGAATTAAGAAATAAGAGTTCAAGGCTGACCCTGCAGTGCAACAGTTAAGGCGACCAGACCCCACATGGCCACCTGCAGGTGGAATCCTGGCTCCAATGGCTCGAGAAACACACCTGGTACAAAATCCTGGCAGGAAGAAGAAATGGAAGGAAAAGGACTATGGTTTGACCATTCTCTGTCGCGAAGTGCTTTCTCTCTCTCTCTCCCTCTCCCTCTCCCTCTCCCTCTCTCTCTCTCTCTCTCTCTCTCGGCAAGCTCATACATCCTCTGGCAATAATGAACTAATTAGTTTATAAATGAGAGTTCATTGAGAGAAGTTGGCTGGTTATTTCAAGTCCTTTTTCCTCAACAGGAGATTCCTACTCATTCTTGAAGAGAAAACCCAGGGGACAGCAGATGGTGTAGTGGTTATGTCACTGGACTTTCATATGGCTGACTGCAGTTTGAGTCCCAGACCTGATGGCTTGAACATCTTGCTGGGCCTGTGTGCATGTGTGTTCAAGATTCAGGAGGGAGAATGGAGGAGAAGGGATTGTGGTGTAGCCATTGACCCCAGGAGTTGATTTCTCACTTTCCCTCTCACTGTCTCTGTCTCTGCTGAGCACACGTACCTATGGCAAAACATTAAAAAAATAATAATAATAAATAAAATTTTAAAACAAGCAAAACCATACTCTAGAGCTGTAAATCAGTATAGTGATTACTTTGGAGAAGAAGACAGGGGCCATAAGAAAAACTTAGGTGCTAGCAACATCCTCTTTCTTGGGATACTAGTAATGAGTTTCGCAAGTAGCGGGTCCACAAGTGTTGGCTTGGTCATAATTCACTGTGCTGACATTCATGATTTGGACATGTTGCATTTACGTGTGTTTTCTGTTTCCTGCAGGTGTGTTACCATTTCACACTAAGAAAAGTTTAGGTTCGGCCTAGACAGCACAGTCTTTAACATACCAGACTTCATTGCTAGAGGCTACATGGTAAACCATGGTTGCACATCGCCAGGCCCGTCAACCTGAAATGCACTGGGTACACACGCCCAAGATCCTGACAAGCCAGAGGGCTGGAGTAAGGGGATCACAGAGTGATGAGACCATGTGGTCAGTGCTTCTTTCTCTCTTGTATATGTACAAACAGTCCCTGCATCATGAATAAAAATAAATGTAAAACTTTAAAGAGAGAAAAAGAAAAAGCTCCTGGGAGCAGGACAGTGATGCAGTGGTAAAAACATGTTCTTTGAGGCTGGCCCACATGAGAAGGTCCTAGGTTCATGTCCACAGACCTCCCTGAGTACAATAGGCACATGCGTGCCCATGATTCAGACCTGGCTGTGGCGGGGGTGAATCATAGCAAAAAGACACTGTTAGGGGTACTGTCTTTGTCTGTCTCTATGTCTCTGTCTTTCTGCCCCACAGAAGAAATTTTTAAAAATTTAAAAAGAAAGGGTGCCAGCAGGTGGCATGGTTGGTTAAGGGCAGTGGACTCCCACATGGCCGACTACGATTTGAGTTCCAGACCTGGCGGCTTGTTTTCTCACTTTCTCTCTCCCTCTCTCTCTCACTCTGTCCCACTCTGGTCAAATTAAAATAAATAAATAAATAAATAAATAAATAAATAAATAAATAAATAAAATAGTTCTTTTTTTTTAATTTAAAAAGAAAGTTGGTTTAAAGGAATATTAAATATGCTTGCTTTCCTTTGCTTCTGTGTGAAGAGACCCTGGAGGATCATAAAAAACAACCGGGACTGCCTATAGGAGGTAGATAAAGGAATGGAGCTATGCCTTTTTATACTGTTTTTAGTTTTCAGCCACATGAATATACTATCCAAAACAAATTATAAGCTTTTTAGAATTTAATTCCTGCATGAATGGGAAAAACCGATTTAGTGAGGCTCAGATCATAGGATCTGAGAGCAATACCAACCATAGGTCTCTCTCTCTTTCTCTGTGTCCTTCTCTCTCGTGGGAGAAGTGAATAAACAAACTTGAAAAAAGATTTACTCCTCAATTGTGTTATGCATTGGCTCAAGAAGCAATTGTACCTTAGGCTGAGCAAAAAAGGATACAAGATAGGATAACAAATGGAATTAAATACATAAATAAATCTTTTTTAAAAATTAAAAAGGGGCCGGCAGGTGGCGTGGTGGATAGAGGCACTGGATTCCCACATGACGGACCACGGTTTGAGTCCTGGACCTGGCTGCTTGCTTTCTCGCTTTCTCTTCCCCCTGCTCTCTCTCTCTGTGTGTTCCTGACTGGTGAAATTAAAAAATAATAACAAATAGAATTAAATAAATAAATAAATAAATCTTAAAAAAAAAAAAAAAGATACAAGATAGGAAAGCCCATCTCATTACTGAGTTGATCAGTTTACCCTTGGAGTCCTAAGTTCATTTCTGAGAATCACACTTTGAAAAAGGACACAGGGCCAGCCCATGGCCTGGTGGTTAAGGCAGCCAGATTCCACATGGCCAACCTCATGGTTCAAGTCCCAAACCCAAGTAGCTTGAAAAACATTCCAGGTATGTGTATGTGCATGCCTCAAATCTCAACAGGATGGAGAAATGGAGAAGAAAGCATTGTGGCATGGCCATTCCCCATGGGAAAGTGGGTAATTTCTCTTTCTCCCTCTCTGTCTCTGAAGAGCACACACTCCACTAAGAGAACTGAAGCATTTAGCCCAGAAAATAGAAAACTCAGAGGTCATGAACACTGCTTCCAGGTACTTCAAAGAGTAGTTCTCTAAAAAAGGAGTTTTATCTGTATTACCTATAGACTGACGGCCCCAAGGAGCAGAACAAGACCAAAGGTAAATACAGAGAGGTAGAGATCATCTCACTCTCTCTCAAGAACAAGGGCGGGCAGCAGGTGGCATGGTGATTAAAGTGCTGGACTCTCACATGGCCGACCATGGTTTGAGTCCTGGACCTGGGGGCTTGCTTTCCTACCTTCCCTTTCTCTCTCACTCTGTCTCTCTCTTGTCAAATTAATCAAATAATGATGGTAATAAATAAAATAAAATAATTCTTTTAAAAAAAAAAACAGAAAAACCTTAAAAGCTGCTGCAGGATTGAGTATGTCATTTGAAGAGCTGTGTGAGTAGACCCTTATGGAAAATGACTAATGTTGCATTCTTACAGAGTAACTTCTATTATTAACTTCATGTTGCACATGATGAAACTGAGAAGAGGCAAGTATCCAAAGTCACTCAGCCAATAAATGGAGGTCGCGACTGACTCCAAAGCCATGCTCGTAACCACTAAGCTATTCGTAGCTCCCGACAAAATACAGAGGATACCATACTGGGAAGGAAGCCAGGCTGAGGAGTCTTCTAAACGTCCATATTCTGACGTTCTATAAATCAGAAAATACAAATAAATAAAGAGAAGGGAGAATGAGTTATCAGAGAATGCAAGTAAATAGAAATAAAAAGAAGGGAGAATGAGTTGAAATGGACAAGTTTGTATATGTGTGTGACTACTAGATAGTGAGGTTATGCGACAGGTGTGATCGGACAAAGACTGGTTAGGGTCACCCCCTGGTGCAGTGGTTACCCGCGGTGCCTACAGAGCCAGATCTCACATAACCATCATGGTTTGAATACTGGCCCCACCAGCTGAAAAAACATATCAGGCACATACATGTGTGTGCCCAAAATCCTGATGGAATGGTCAAAAGGAGGAAGAAGCACCCAACAGAGGGGTACGTTCTCTCTTTCTCTCTGGTGATGTACACACCCTCGGCAATAAGGAAAAAAAAAAAAAAAAAGCCTAGGCACCCACTGTCTATGATGGAAGGCAGGGCGATGTGACCTCCGCCGGCGTCCATCCTAGAGGAAGGAAGAGCCAGCTCTGCCGGGCTGCAGGGCTGTGCCTATGGGGAGCCAGTTACACAAGCAGAAGGCTGGTCCTGGGAAACCAGGGGGAAGCCTCATGACGAGGTAAGGTGGAAGCGTAGGGACTGTGAACTCCCCAAAGCTAAAAACACCCCAGAGGTGGGGGGTGATTTCTCACTTTCTGTCTCTCTGTCTCTCTCTGTCTGTCTGGCGAGCACATGCGCCCTATAGCAAAAACCTCTCCAAAAATAAAAGAAAAAAAAAAAAAAACCCAGAGGAATGTGAGCCAGTATCATCAAAAGCAAGGATGGGGTTGCTGGCCAGGCCCACGCTCCGCAGACTAGTATCTGCGACAGCAGAGCCAGACATCAGCTATGGATGCGAAGCTTCAATGGGCGCTTTCAGACATCTGTAGGTAGAAAAGTAGGGCAGGTTAGGGGGACAAAAGTACTCTTTATAAAGATGCAGACACGGATAGAGTTAAGTATTTTTTACAAAAGACTCTCAAAACCATTGTCTCATTTGATCCTTGTTTCGGTCAACTCTGGGAGAGAGGGCAGCAACGGTTAAGAAAAAATGGTTTTCAGTTCACACTGAGCCAGTTGGTCCTGCATAAACAGCCCACCCTGGGAGAAGGAGCTGGGGCACAGAACGAGGCCTCTGCCACAGCGAGTCAGGCTTCCACTGGGAACTGGATCTCCCTGAGTGGCCAGGACACTTGTTGGAACCAGATTTGTATATCTAGACAGATAACCATGAAAATCCAGACCCCTACATAGAATGAGAAGCCAAGCTGGCCCGTTCCTCCCACCACCATGGTTTTTATTATGATTATTATTGTATTTTTATAATAGGGCGCATGTGCATGAGAGAGAGCAAAAGAGAGAAAGCACCCTCAGCAGAGATCTGCGCCTTGATCACCCCCACCCCCAGCCCAGCTCCTCAGGCTCTTGGGTGCCTGCACATGTGGCATCTTCAGGCTGGCCTGGGATTCTGACTCTTGGTCACTTGCTATAGCCTCCGTTTATCCAACCTGGGCTTTTGTTAAACATTGCTTTCCCCCCAACCCCAAACTCAAGCCTCTTTTCTGTCCCACTCTGCCTCATCCACACCAAGCCCAGCCTCTACTTCGTATGGTCAGTAGAGCCTCCAAGCCCTTCCCCCAGGATCCTAGCAGATCATTTTTCATCTTCTGACACTCCTCTTGTCTCCAGTTTTTATGCTTTGTTAGAGATACACATGTGCAGAGTTCCTCAATGCTTGTTAAATCAGCAGCCAAGCCAGCAGGTGGCATGGAGGTTAGAGTGCTGGATCCCACATAGCTGATTGTGTGGTTAGAGTCCCAGACTGACCCGCTTGGAAATCACGCTGGGCTTGTGTGTGCGTGTGCATGCCTAAAATCCTGATAGGAGACTGGGAGAAGGGACTGCAGCATGGCCATCTCCCCTAGGGGGTGATTTCTCACTTTCTCTCTCTCTGCTGAGCACACATGCCCTGTAGCCACAAAGAAAAAGGAAAAAAAAAAAAATCAGTGGCCTCCCTGTCTTCTCCCATCAACATTTTTCCCTCCCTAGATACACAAATATGAAACATTTTAGGAAAAAGGATACAACCAAAGAGAATATCAAGGAAAGTTACCTCCAAGGAAATAAAACTAATAGAACCAATAGGCTTTTTATTTTTTCAGGTTTTTGCCATGCATGCATTCATCAGAGAGAGACAGAGAGAGATGGAAAGTGGTAAATCACCTCCCGGGGAGATGGCCACACCGCAATCCCTTCTCCCCCATTCTCATCTCTGGATTTGGGGCATGCATGCACATGCACCTGCCATGATTTTCAAACCACCCTTCTTGGACTCAAACTGCGGTCAGCCATGTCGGAGTCCAGCACCTTAACTGCTACACTACCTGCTGGACCCTGATAGGTTTTTTTTTTTAATAATTATTTATTTAATCTTATTTATTTTTATTGGACCAGAAAGGGACAGACAGAAAGGGAAAGTGAGAAAGCAAGTCACAAGGTCCAGGACTTGAACCACAGTCGGCCATGTGGGAGTCCAGCCCTTTAATCACCATGCCTCCTGCCAGGCCCCCTGATAGATGGTTAAAGAGTATAATTAATACCCTGAGAGAGATAAGTTATATCCCTGAAATGATGATGTACTTACAGAAAAAGCCAAGTAGAGATACATGGGGTGAAGAAGAGGGCAGCTGGAATCATGCTGGTATTGGATGGGTGGTTTACCTCATGGAGTAGCTAGGATGGAGGAATAAACAAACTAGATGGCGCTGCCCTGCCGCTCATGATAAGCCACATGGGCACACCGAGCACAGCTCCAGAGTCGGCCCATCTAACGTGGGAGTCCTACCAAGAGGAAGAGGACCCTTGGATGAGAGCAACATATGAGAAAATAAGTATGATTCTGAAAGAAAGGTGAATAACCTGGAATTGAAACTTCAGAAGGCTCTGACACAGACATGTGGGGAAAGGTGGCGTGCAGGAGCTAAGTCACCAACATTCTTGATGCATTCCTGGAGCTGCTGCAGATGCTCAGGGAGAGCAGGGACACTCGAGACCCAGACATTTTTAAGTATGTGTACTGGGAACCACAGAATAAACAGAAATAGAATGTAAAATCTGAAACGGATGAAGGAAAAAGTGGATCAAAGGAAATTCGAGGAATCAAACAGTAGGCACGGGGCGTTTATGGAACCAAGGAGAGGCCCAGCAGCAGAGGCACAGGAAGTAGTTAAACGACTTTTCAAATAAGTCACTGCATAGCAGCTTCCTTCCCTTCCCTTTCTGGGAAGGAAGATATTTTAAACATTTTCAACATCACACAGGACATTTGCTGTAGGTTTCTCAGAGAGATTTGATCAAGTCGAGGTCATTCCCATCTCTTTGGAGTTTGATAAATGGTCAATTATAAACTGGATTTTGTATTTTATTATATTGGCTTTTGACCAACTGTTTTTAAGATTCATTTGTAAGAGAAAAATATCAGGACCAGCAGTTGGTGTAATGACTATGTCGCTGGACTTCCATGTAGTCGACCGCGGTTCAAGTCCCAGACTCAGTGGCTTAAACTCATGCCAGGAGGAGGGTGGAGGAGAAGGGACTGCCGGCATGGCCATCCTCTCTGGGGGGTGATTTCTTGCTTTCTGTTTCTCTGTCTTTGTGGCAAGTGTACACGCCCTATAGCAAAAACCTCTTCAAAAAAAAAAAAAGAGAGAGAAACAAGTCCATGAAAAATGAAAAGAACTTTTCTCATCAAAGTATTTTTTCCTGTATATTCAACTATCCTCTTACATAAACTCTATCCTTTGGGTTTTATTTTAAACACACAGACAAACATACATGAGGGGACTTCAACAAGTTCACAGAAAAATAGGACTGAAATATTAGGGGTTTTTTGGTGCAAAAAAATTGAAATCTACAGTTTTTTTCATACACGAACTTTTTTTTTTTTTGGAAAGGTTTTTTGCTATAGGGCACGTGTGCTTGCCAGAAAGAGAGAGAGAGACCAAAGCAACGTAGAAACACCCCCCCCCGGGGGGGGGATGGTCATGCCACAATCCCTTCTCCTCCATTCTCTTCTCGGGATCCTGGGCACGCATGCACACACGCGCAGCTTGAGTCTAAGCCACCAGGTCCGGGACTTGAACCGCGGTCGACTACACGGGAGTCCAGCGACGTAGCCATTACGCTAACTGCTGGTCCCCATACATGAGCTTTTTAAAGACCCCATATGTAGGTTCTGAAATAACCCTGTCATTTCCAGACACAGGAGCAGTAACCATTCTTTACCTGCTAAGATACAGTAAAAATGGGGGACCAGCAAATGGAGTAATGGACTCCCACATAGTTGACCGCAATTCAAGTCCTGGACCTGGTGACTTAAAACTCACGCTGGGCACATGCGCATATATGCCCAGAAATCCTGAGAGGAGAACAGAGGAGGATTACAGTATGGCTGTCTCCCTGGGGGGTGATTTCTCACTTTCTGTCTCTCTCTCTCTCTGTCTCTCCAGGGAACACAAGTGCTAACATCTATAGCAAAAATCTTTCTTTAAAAAAATAAGATACAGTAAAAATGTGCTACTTGGGGCCAGAAGGTAACATGGTGGTTAGAGCTGACCACAGTTCAAGTTCCAGGTCTGGAGACTTGCTTTCTCACTTTCCCTCTCTCTCTCTTTTTCACTCTGTCTCTCTCTAGTGAGTGCATGTGCCCTATAGTAAATTTAATATAATAATAATAAATAAAGTTAAATAAATAATTCCTTTTTTCTTTCTTCCTTTTTTTTTTAGAGAGGGATTTTTGCTATAGGGCGCATGTGCTTGCCGGAGAGTCAGAGAGAGGAACAGAAAGACAGAGAGCAAGAAATCACCATTCAGGGGTGATGGCCATGCCACAATCCCTTTTCCATTCTCCTCTCAGGATTTTGGGCATGCATGCACATGCACCGAGTGTGTGTTTCAACCCTCCCAGCTGAGGACCCGAACCACGGTTGGCCATGTGGAAGTCCAGCAATGTAACCATTATGCCATGTGCTAGTCCCAAGAAATAATTCTTTAAAAAAAAAAAGTACTACTTAAGGACAAGGGCTCCAACTCCAGTTCTGTCACTTATTAGATGTGTGCCCCAGTCACTTTAATTCTGGCCATTTCCTCCTATAAAATGGGACTAATATGTACCTTACATTAAGCATTTAGTCGTATAATGGATGTCACTGTTAGTTCACGCTCTGTCATCTACTGAACAAGCCTTGTCTCCAGGACCGCACATCAGCCCTGGACTAACTGTGCTTCCTTCCTGGGTGATTCGCCAGGCTTAATGGGAATACGGATGAAAAGTGTACCACAAGTCCGCTGCATCTAAAGGAACCATGGAGACTCATCGGGTCAGAGACTGACTTTGAAGCCTCCTCCCACTGCAGTTATAGCTCATGAACCTGAGCACATGGCAACCCCTCAGAGCCTCTGTTTCTCACCTGTAAAGTGTGACTGACAACAGTAACTATGACACAGTGGCTGTGAGGATACAATGTCCTCTGGCACACAATAAGCACTCAGAGAGAGACATTGTGTCTACTTTTTCCCTTCTCCTTTCCTCACACAACCTTTTCTGCACTACTGAGAAAAGGCATAGACACCGAAGTGCTTGGAAGCTCCATGGAGAGAAACTGAGGCCCAGGCCCAGCTCTGGGATGAGGAGTCACCTGTACTGAATGCCCTGTCCTCAGTCCTCGCCTCAGCACCAGGTAGAGAGCATCCTCATCCTTGCTGGTGGACCGCTTCTCAGCAAAGGCCAGGAAGGTGTGTGCAGGGGGCACGTAGAGCAGGGCTGGGATCCGGTAGGTAATGCCTCTCTTGTCTTCTTGCTGGAACAGAGGGTAGTTGACGGAGCATGGTGTCACTTCTTCCATGACCTCTGCAAGGAGAGGAGACAGCTTAATGTGTGTCCATCGCAGATGCTGGCCTGCACACAAGTTCTGCCCCATCATTCCATTTTGGAGAGCAGAGGGAGGCAGAGGTGTATTCAAATGCTCATGTGTTTATACAAAGGGACCATCACAGTCCCAACAGCACAAAGCAAGCAATACGCATCTTTATTTAATGATCTATTCTCTGGATTCTGGGAATCCTATGAGGCCCGTGTCAAGTGTGAATCCCTATACAGAGGATCTGCACTTGCTTCTGCCAAGTATCCTAGGGTATTACCAGCCTAGGATGGTTTTCAATGCCCATTTCCTGGTTGGACCTTCTAGCCATTCGGATATGATCCATGTTAACCCAAATCCATATGCCTGTGGTTAAGAATTCTCTAGGAACGGGCCAGCAGGTAGTGTAATGGTTGGGATGCTGGACTCACACAGGTTGACCATGGTGCAAGTCTTGGACCTAGTAGCTTGCTTTCTCACTTTCTCTCTACTTCTCTTTCTCTCTCTCTCTCTGATGAGTGCACATGCTCTATAGCAAATTAAAAAAATAATAAAATTAAATAAATAATTCTTTTTAAAAATAAATAAATAATTCTCTAGGAAAGTTGTTCCCTGTATCAGAACCAAGACTACAAGGCAATCTTCTCTGTCATCTCCATATCAGTAGGGAGGATATGTTTTCCTAGTTCACCCTATTCAGTGTGTACACCCTACACTGGGTGTAGAGCTCCTAGGAATTTACCTTCATGTGGGGAATCTCAATTTCAACTAGAGTCTACTCATGTGGACCTGTTGCTTCATTTGCTTTATCAGAAGGTCTATAAACGTCCAAGTTTCTGGGTAAAGATGACTAGCAAACCAGGCACCTGAGAGCAGGTTAAGGGGCTAACTACTCTGGTTGTCTGTTCCCTCTTACTTTCCAGGTCCCTGGAGGTCTCATTTACTTTCTTTCAAATTCGGCTCTAAGGGCTTTATTTACCCACCATGTTACAGGTTAGTTAGCCCCACCACAATGCTGACAATGCAAGTCTCCAAATACTCTTCTCAAAGATAACCAAGTTTCGCTTCCCAGAGGCCCCCGAATGGTACCACACCAGACAGACAACCAAGCTTAGAATGACTTCTTCCACAAACCGTCTGTCATCCAAGCCCTACCTTATAAACCATTTGTAAAAATTATCAAGCTGTAAGAACTACTCTTGGAAGCTCTTTCTTAATTCAATAAATATTTCTGGTTGCCTACTCTGTGCCAGGCCATAAGCTAGGTGCTGAGGAAGCAGATGAATCAGAGGATCCTGATCTCAGGAAACCCGCATCTGTGTGAGGCAAATGGACACACCCCCCAGCTCCAGGCATGGACAATTCCAGTATGATGTAGTAAGTGCTACTTTAGAGGTCAACACAAGGGCAAGGAAGAAAACAGATGAGGGCATCTGTCCGGACCAAGGCCTCAGAGATTTGAAGGGGTAAGAAGTGAGCTCCTGCCTCACGCAGTCACGCGCTCTGCCTGAACACGCTCTCAGGTGGCCAGCAGCTCTCTCCCACCTCTTCAGCTCAGTTCGAACACGGAACCAGCAAGGCCTTCCCTGGTCACTCCCTTTCCCCGCTCAATCCTCACTCATCACCCTTCACTGTCTCATATATCACACTTGGGTTATACATACTACCAAATCGAAGTGCTGTAAAGGGCAAGGACATTGTTTTACTCACTGCTACTGTCAACCATATGATAGAATAAAGATGTAACTGAGAGAACAATAAGATTGAAGGCAGGGGCGGGGGGCTGGCAAGTGGCATGGTGGTTAAGGGCTCTGGACTCTCACATGGCCGACCATGGTTCAAGTCTCGGACCTGGTGGCTTGCTTTCTCACTTCCTCTCTCTCTCTCTGTCTCTCTCTGATCAAACTGGAAAATAACAATGATAATAATAAATAAAGTTAAATAAAATAATTATTTAAAAAAAAAAAGATCGAAGGCGGAAACACATTGCAAAGCAACCAGTTGGGACAGTGCTGAGAGCACGAAATCCAGAACACTGGCCTGAGATCAGTGTGGAAAACTATGCGGATCATGAAGCTCAAGACAGACCCAACAGGAAAGAATCTATGCAAGGTCCCCGCCAGGAACCGTAAGGATTATGTGTCCCAGATAACAGTAATGGCCTCCAAGAGTTAATCTTTCTTTAAGAGCTTGCTGTTCCTCACATAGCAGACAGAACATTCACCCGACTCCCTTTACGATAGCTTAAACTGTCTGTAAAATAAAGCATCTGGGCTCTCACCCTTGAGGTTCTGAGGACCCCCTTCCCATACTTTTGTGTCTGTCTCTTTCTTTATCCTCTGTGCCACTCCTTCATTCGCCCAGTTCACCAGTATGGATCCGGCACACGACCCCACCTCCACACCTAGAACCACGCCTGGCACATGACAGGCACTCAACAAATACTTGATGACTGACTGACTGAATGAATGAGTGAGCTGGAGCTTAAGGAATGAATAGGGAGTTAGTCAACTGACAATGAAAAGGAGAAGGGCAGAGGGAGTGGATATGAAAATAGGCAACAAAAACATAACGAGCAGTGAGGACTCACAGTAGTCCGGTCCTACAACAGTGAGGTGGAATAGAAATGGAACCGAAGGAGTCAGCAGAGTCCAGATCCTGGGAGGCTCTGAGACCTTGTTAAGGTGTTGATCCCACAGACGGGGGCCACTCAAGCACTTTTGACAGAGGAATGGCATGATCATTCAGACTGGTCTCTCACAGAGCTTTCTGGGCAATTCACTACAGGGCAAAATTGTATCGCTTTTGGCTACAGCCTTGTTATACCTAATATGTTGTTTTACTTGCTGTGAAGAATTGTTACACTTGATATATATTGTTTAATGGCTAAGTTAGTAGTTTGCTGTGAAGAAAATGTTTGATTGTAACACTGCGTACTGAGAGCATACCTGACTCCATTTTGTAGTACATTCAGCCTGGCATTAGTCAAGTTCCTGGAAATTCGACACTCAGCCAACCCCCTAGTGCTTATCACTGATAGCAGACTAGCCACATGCTGACAGATAACACGAGGGACGAGGGACGTGAGCATGGTCTATGCTCCACCCCACTCCTCCATGACGAGCAAAAATATCCCACTTTGTTCTGACCAAATCCCATAGACTTACATGTAAAATACTCTGTTTTGTCAAGTGACCATGAGCCTGCCAAAATTAGACATAAAAAGAGGAGCTTGAGCCCAGCTCATCGACTCTGTCCTCCCCTTGGGCCAGATCCCGTCTCGCTGCATCTGAGATCTCCCTTGCAGCCAGAGGCCCTGTCAGGTTTGCATATGGCCTCCTCCTCGCCCTAACGGCCCTCCGCTCTGCTGTCTTTGATGCTCCGTTGTCGGCCACTAGCCCTGACCTCCGTAATCTAGGATCGCCAGGTGTACTTCCTCCTCACTCGCCCTTGGTCATCTTGTGGCCACTGCCACCATTACACTCTAAGATTTTCATGGAGCTCATCCCCAGCTCGCCGCCTTTGTGTCGTAGATGCCCAGTGGACTCAGCACTCGACCTCCCTCTAGCCCTTGCTGACCACACTCCCATCGCCGCGCTTAGCATAGGACACTGTGCAGCTCATCCCATCGTGACTTGTAAGCCCCCCTTTTCCCTGTGCGATTAAAGTAACTTGATAGGCAAACCTGAGTGCTGTCCTCCTTCCGTGGGCTAGAGCACAGATTGGCTGTAATTGCTTGGGCAGCTGACAAACGTGAATCGAACCTTTATTAAGTCGTGCTTAAACTCTCCCTCCCTCTCGCTCCCCTTCCAAAACTCCCTTTCCCTTCACTGCTGCTCTGCACGACAAGTCTCCTAGTGACAATCCAGACAGACTTTCATCAGTAGCACAGGAATGCTTCATTTAGCCACTTGTTTCTAACTTCAGGAAGAGAAGGTTGGCTCTGTGATAATGACTCTATAAAGGGCATTCATCTCTACCTCTCCCTCTCACCCTCCTTTTTGCTCCCACATGCATACTCTATCCATGAATGATATAAAAGGAGAGAGAACAAAAGACAAACAAATAAAAAAAAAGATGGCTCCCTCTCAGAGAGGAGTGGAAGAGGTGGCCTCGCTGAGACCTGAAGAAAGGCATCCCCTCACTCAGGTCCTGGGCTCTCAGCAGTAGAGTCAGACAGGCAAGGGTACATTGCTTTCCTCCCTCAATACTAGAGCACACCTCCTCCCGCCACACACTCATCAGGCTCTGCTGCCAGGGAAGTCCTACTTTCTTCTAAGTACATATCTGTTCTTGAGCCAGGCTGCTGTAATCATTACAAACACAGAATTTGGGCCAGGACAGGACTACAAGATCTTGGGCCTGTTATTTGACTTGTCTTTGCATCAGCATCCTCACCCATAAAATTCAGTAGAGTGGGTTGGAAGAATTAAAAAGCTTAAGTTTAGTAAGTGTTATAAGGCCTATAACATAGTATAAGCACAACACATGTGACAATTATTTTTAGACAACCAACCACTGCATATTCTAGTTTTATCCCTTTAAATCCAGGGGATCATGATGATGGTGATGATGATGATGATAACTCCCTTCTTTTTTTTAATAATTATTCATTTAATTTTATTTATTCATTCATTTATTTTAATTTGACCAGAGAGAGATACACAGAGAGAGAGAGGGGAAGTGAGAAAGCAAGCCACCAGGTCCGGTACTTGAACCGCGGTCGGCCATGTGGGAGTGTCCAGCACCTTAACCACCATGCCACCTGCTGGTCCCGATAACTCCCTTCTTAAAAGCATTTAAATCCTTCTTTACCTCTGGGGAAAAGTATACTTTAACTAAGGTAAGACTTTAATTATGAGTCATATCAATACTATTAGTTGTTAACCAACACGTGACTATTAGTTAACACCTCAACAAGGAGTCTCTGGATGCTAAGAAGAACGGAGCACAGGATAGGCATGGAGTGGGATGGAAGAACTCGGAAAAAGGAAAGGGAGAGGAAGTGCAGAGGTCATCAAAAGAGAAGCACAACTCGCCATATAGACTGGACTCATGTCCAGGTGACCTTGCACTGGTCACTCAACCTCCCTAGGCCATCGATTCTTTGCCTGTAAAATATGAATAATAGTATCTACCTCAGAGGATCAATACGAAGAACCATGAAACATATTTCATAAACTTGAAGGCACGATAGAAACCTTCAATTGCTATAAATTTGGGGGTCTTCCATTTCACCTGTGGTTCAGCTATCCCTAAAACAATTAAAGTCATCCTCATTCATTTGTATAAAGATTATGCGGTCACGGTGGTGACAGTGGTGACACAGACGGCCACTCTGGCACTGACACCCAAGCTATTGTATACCGACCATGTGCTGGGAACCAGAGGTAGAGAAGCATCAGACATAAATCTGCTTTGGAGTCCTTCATTGTAAGCAGACTATTCAAGTGACAACTTGTTGCACCATTTAATCACCTTCCCCGCAAGCCCTATCTGCTTTCTTTCTAGGGGATGGTGTGACACAGGATGGACTCTGTGGTCTGACTTAGCTACACTTACCAGCAAATCACTATACCTTTGAGCCTCAGTTTCCTTACTTGCAAAAAGGAGATAACACCACCCATTTCTCATGCTTTCGTGACAATGTCATTGCACAACCTCCAACTAATGCAGTGAGTCCCAGGAAAACGCCCAGCTGATTTATTCACTCCTACCAACTACTATTTATGGAGCACCTACGATGTGTCAGGCCTGCGAAGATCCTGTAGTGAACTCCCTCGTGGTACGGAGGGGAAAACTCGGTCCCACAGAAGGCGAAAAGCTTAGGAAAGTCCTCTCGGTAGCAATACCTGGGTCAAGACCAAGGTTCCTAGATTCCAGGCCCTTCCTGCTGCCCCTCTCTAGTAGGAAGGATTCCCACAGTCTCCGTTCCCTTTCATCTCTACCGTGCTAATCCCACGGCTAGAGTTTGGCTTCGGTGAGAAGAAAACACACAGAACTAGCCAAGAGCAGCAGAATGGGTGGCTCTGTCTCAAGACTGGATCTGCTGAGCGTACACGGTGCAGACTGTGCCCACAGCCGCAGTGCCCCACTTTTAGGGAGCTCTCTGCCTCCCCAGCCCGCTCACCTGCGCTGGACCCCGGCTCTTCGGTTGCTCCCAGGACAGAGCTGGGCGCAGGGGGCTCCTCCATCAGGTCTCAGACGCTGAGGCCGAAAAGGACCTGCACCACCTCTGTGGTGACGGCGAGAGAGAAGGGAGAGATCGTGGAGAGAAAAAAGGCACTCTGGACCCGGGGACAAGCCGCCGGACTGCAGGGCTCAGGGACAGCAAGTGAAGGCCCGGGGAGATCTGGAGCGAAACCGGGGCAAAAGTACGAGGAAGGGAACTGGCGGCGCAGGGCAAGATACTGAGCCCGGCCGCTGCAACACCTCAGAGGGCATCCGCTGGGGTGTGTGGAGGGCGTGGGGGCGGTGCCCGGTTCGCCCCGCCCCCAGGGCCCCCCTTCGCTCCGCCCCGCCCGTCGCCCCGCCCCCGTCACCCGCCTCTGCGTCCTTCAGCCGCGCGGCAGCAGCCTCGGCCTTGTCTTATCTGTCTTACCACCGATCAGTCCAACTCAACTCAGGCCTTAGGGTTCCTGGAGTCCCCCAGTGACGGCTGTGTCCCCCAGACCGCCCTCAAACTTCCCTCTCCCGCTCCGTGCTAATCCTTTTTATAGCTATTGGTTTATCTGTTGATAGGTATCACCGCCTAAAACTTCCCTGGACAGCCTGAGACTCTAACAAAGGTTCCGGGCCTCAGAGGGGACGCTACGAAAAGGACCCCGCGGTCCAGAGCATCGGCTACACCTCTTGCAAAACTACCAATTAAATATTAGTACATGCAGTTTACTAGTTGTGTATATATGCACGTATTTACATACATATATTTGACGCAGAGTACCGAGTCCATTCTCCTGTCACAGAATCTAATACCCCTCATCACCCGGAAAAGGAGAAAAGACCATCTTTCAGTTGGAGCTAAGTACAACATAAAGGAATTAGTTAAAAGCCAATAAGGGGAAATACAGACTGCTAAATTTGAGGCGTTAAAATTTTTAAACATTTGTAAGTTTGAATTCTTGATATATTTTCTGCATTAAAAAATGAGGAGGAGGAAGAAGAGGTAGAAGGAAGAGGAGGAGGAGAAGAGGAAGAAGAAAAGAAAAAGAAAACGAACTCATGAAAGGATTGGTGTTTTTCTCTCAAGGAACACAGGAGCCAACCTGAATACAACCTGATGTATTTATTTAAAAAAAAACAAAAACAAACAAACAAACAAAAATCCTAAAATTAAAGAGTAATCCGGCAGCAATGAGCCCAAATGATAGTCTTAAAATACTATTTCTTCCTCAAAGGAACCAGGGTTCTATGGGGAAAAGTGGCCAATTTCAGATTCAGAGAAGAAAATGTACAATATTAGTGTACTACTCTTGTCCTACCAGAAAGCAAGGAATCAGCAGCAGTCATGGGGTGGTGTCAGGAGAAGACAAGAGGCAACCTGAAGGAAATTCCACAGGCCAAATATGTAAAAATTTGAGCACCTGCAAGAATAATGGCCAGAAAGAATTAAGTATACTAAAATTTATGAGTTCATACTGACATGTGGAGAACAAAGTTACTTTGGTCACCTCAGGGGTTGCTAATGTAAGAATCAAGTTTTTATTCTGCCTTTGCTGTACAAACTATGTATCAGAGTAACCAACTACTTCTTTTTTAAATTTTTATTTATGATGATGATTATTTAATCATCAGAGAGAGAGAAAGAGGGAAAGCAAGAAAGCAAGCCCCTAGGTCCAGGACTCAAACCACTGTTGATCATGTGGAAATCCAACACCTTAATGACCACACCTCCAGCCGGCCCTAGAATAGTTCTTTATAAAACAATCAGCTAGTAAGTGTTGAAAGGCTGATAGAATTACTGGTTTGTCAGAAAAGTCATGACACATTTTTATTTTTTTTGAGCGGTTTTTGCTATAGGGCATGTGTGCTCTCCAGAAAGACAAAAGAGAGACAGAGAAACAAAAAGTGAGAAATCACCCCCCCCCGGGGGGGGGATGGCCATGCCATAATCCTTCCTCCTCCATTCTCCTCTCTGGGGATACGCATGCACACATGCGTGGCATGAGTTTAAGTCACCAGGTCTGGGACTTGAACCATGGGTGACTACATGGGAGTCCAATGACATAGCCAATATGCCACCTACTGGTCCCAGTCATGATACATTTTTACATAAAAATACACGTCATTACTATTCTGACAACCCAATAGAATCTCACCATTTTGCAACCTCTACTGAAATAATAAATCTAGACAGTAATTATCAATAAAGTGATTATCAATGGCCGCTGAATCCATTAGGTAAAAGACTAGTGAAAATTTTTATAACAGAAGGGTCAGGCCAAAAGCACCTGAACCCACTGAATAATTATAATATCACAAAAGAAGGAAACCAGATATTATGTGACCTCCTGATGTGATGCAATAAGAACTACACAGAGTTTTTTATGGCATATTCCTGTACCCCCCAAAATCAAACAAATAGTAGAAAACACGTTAAATGACACCATCAGGATGCAATCAGCCAACCATAACATGGGAAATCTGCAGGGAAAAATGATGTGGTTTGTATTTTTTAATAATGATTTAATTTAATTTATTATTATTATT
The DNA here is from genome assembly GCF_000334495.1 of Tupaia belangeri chinensis. Classification (NCBI taxonomy): domain Eukaryota; kingdom Metazoa; phylum Chordata; class Mammalia; order Scandentia; family Tupaiidae; genus Tupaia; species Tupaia belangeri. The sequence continues at coordinate 4,074,183 of NW_006159505.1, read as the reverse complement.
TCTTAATTTGACCAGAGAGAGACACAGAGAGAGAAAGGGAGAGAGCAAAGTGAAAAAACAAGCCGCCAAGGAGTTCTGAGTGGCCCCATTCTGGGATTTCAACCCCTGAAGACCCTCTGCCCAGACTTCACCCTCTTGCTGCCCAGTCAAGCCAAGAGCCAGGACAAGCCAATCAGCAGCCATCTATATTTGAGATCTGAGCGGCCCTATTCAGGGATTTTGACCACAGAAGACCCTCTGCCCAGATTTCAACCTCCTGCTCTCCTGTCTAGGAAGGAACAAGTTAGAACACTCTACTTATTCTGTCTCTTTCCATCTCTCTCTCTATTTTTAATTTTAAAAAATTGTTTTAACTTAGCTCTCTGCTGCTCTTTTGTCTTTCTAATTCTTTCCTTTCTCCCTGCCCCACAGGATAAGCCAATCAGCAGCCATCTATATGTGAGTTCTGAGCAGCCCCATTTGTGCAGCGCGCTAGTGCGCCATGCAGTTTTCATTTTTTGACAAAAAATTTTTTTCTTGTCTTTTTCTTACTGTTTTTGTCTTTTTTCCCCCCTCTCTCATCTTTTTTATTTTTTTCTATTTCTTTTCCTTTTCTTTTTACCTTTCTCGCTCTTCTGTTCAGCCTCCACACACTGATTTTCTAGACAGGTCTAGGTGCTCAGTAGCCAACTATCTGAATATTTTTAGGGTCAGGTTAATCCTCAATTTTCATTGAACCAGCTGTGCAAAGGGAGAAATACAGTACTGTTTATAGACTGCAGGTCACCTCCTTCTGCATTCCTCTCATTGCTCAGATTTAACTCCAAAAAAATAGGAAAAAACTTAAAATCCATCAGATGACCAGAAACCACTGCTGAGGCACAAGAAATATGAGAAACCAAGAAAATATTTCTCCTTTAATGGAAAAGAATAACTCCTCTTCCTCCACAAAGAATACAAGGGAACTCATGGAAATGTCAGATAAAGAATTTTAAATATTCGTAGTGACAAAGCTAACAGAGATGCAAAAGAATAGAGACAACGGAACTCAAGAAAATGCAGGAGAGAAGAGACACTGAGTTCCAGGAGGTGAGGAAGTTCTTACACAATCTAGAAAACAGATTCACATCATAAAAAAGAAATGGAATTGTTAGAGATGAAGGCTGTAATACAAGAAATCCAAACTTCCATTGAAAACATCAAAAGCAGATTAGATCATGCAGAAGTCTAATCTTCTCAGATGCAGAAGATAGAATCTCTTACCTAGAGTAATTCACCAAAAATACTGAGAAAATAACCCCCCATAAATGAGAATAACATACAAGTTATGCTAGATATCATTAAATGCCCATTAAATACCCAAACATTTGGATCATCGATATCCCAGAAGGTGAAGAAACTAAGGGCATTGATAATCTATTCCATGAAATACTGCAAGAAAACTTTCCAAACCTAGAGAGGCATTCAAATATCATGACCCAAGATATACGAAGGACCCCACATAGAATCAATCCAAGAAGATCTTCCTGAGGCACATCATAGCCAGATTGACCAAAACAACAGACAGAGACAAGAAGCTAAAATTGGCAAGAGAGACGCATCAAATTACTTTTGAAGGATATCCCATAAGGCTAACATCATACCTCTTATTGGAAACAATGCAAGCAAGGGAAAAAATGGGAAAATATATTCAGTGTTAAGTCAAAAACAATTTCAACTATACCCAGCCAGATTATCTTTCATATGGGTAAAAAAAAAAAAAAAAAAGAAACAAACATTCACATTCTCAGATTTAAAAAATCCTGAAAGAATTTACCAACACCAGACCAGGTCTCCAAGACGTGCTAAAAGGGAGTGCTATACCAGGAAAACTAAAGTCAGACATACAGAAATTAGAGTACAAGAAACAACCAAAAAATGGCCGGCCTAATGGTAGGGACAAGTCTGGAGTTGAACATTAACTTCTAGAGTTTAAATGGAAATGTCAGACCACAGTAGCACTGTAAATTCAATAGAAGAGAGATTAATCATATGAGCCCAAACTAGTGAAATAGAATTTTTGACTTTAGACTAAAAACATTACTGATTTTCTTCAATGCTTCGATCTCAGTATTTAAGGATTTTTGTCTTCTCTTGAACTGTTGATAGATTCAGCTACCTACTATTTGAACTGAATCCTAACCTTTTTCCTGGCTTTAAGTTTAAGCAAATTTCTCTTAACTTTTTTTATTTTGATCTATTAAAACTAAAACTTTTTACATTAAAAAATGCATTTTAAAAAATACCTATTAAGGTACCAGTGGGTGGCATAATGGCTACATTGCTGGATTCCCATGTAGCAGGCCACAGTTCAGTCCCAGACCTGGTGGCTTAAACTCACACTGGGCACATGTGCATATGTGCCCAAGATCCAGAGAGGAGAATGGAGGAGAAGGGATTGTGGTGTTGCCATCCCCCTTGTGGAGGTGATGATTTCTCACTTTCTATCTCTCTCTGTCTCTCTGGCGAGCACACACGCCTCATAACAAAAACCTCTCAAAGGAAAATACCTATTAATACCTATTGATTGACTGCAGTAAACTATATAGCCCCAGCAAGTTGCTACTTTACTCACTGGCGTTTATGCCTAAAGTTAGACATGTGTTCATAAATATGTATATATCAGCTGTGCTTACTATTGAAAATCTTTACATTAATTAAGCTCTTTAGCGAATCAATAAAATGTTAAATAAAAAGCATGGAAAACAACGGTACATACCAGAGACAGTGTGGGAGATGGAAGGAGGTGGCAGAAGGTGAGAGGTAGAGAGTCAAAGGAGGGGAAAGGGCAAAATATATAAGAAACAAGAAATAGAAAATAATTTGTTGATGATAACATGTAATATCCTTGATCGAGCCAATTTGCAATGTATACTGGATGGAAATTTTCATTTTGTATACTGTATTGATATGTAGTGAATGACTGCAAAATAATTAATTTTTTATCAAATAGGCATTTTAATGCATTTTTTTAATTTCAAGAAAAAGTTTTAGTTTTTTCCTGAAACATTTTGTATATTAATTAATTTACATTCATTCCCTAAGCATCATCACAGCATACAAAATGTGATTTCCCATCCAGAATATACTGCATAGTAGCTTAATCATGCATGTTATTGTCAGTAATTTTCCATTTCTAGTTTCATATATTTTACCGCTATTTCTGACCCTCTCCCCTTTCCCACCCTCTTCTCACACTATCTCTGGTGTCTACAGTTGTCTTTCATTCCTTTTTTCCCCACATTTTATTGATCACTCAATTTCTTAAATAATCTAACTACTTTCAATAGCAAGTTCAGCTGGTAATTTCAAGAAAAGCAGTAAAGAAATGCTAAGGAACTGTGCTTAAAACTTAAAGCCAGAAAACAGGTTAGGATTCTGTTCAAATAGTAGGTACACGAACCTATCGACAGCTCAAGACAGGAAAAAAATCCTTAAAACTGGAAAACAAAGCCTAGAAGAAAAATCAGCAATGTTTTACTCAAAAGTCATAAAATGCTATTTTGCCAGTTCAGTCTCATGTACTTAATCTATCTTCTGTAGTGGTTCAATCTTCCCAACTGAATTCTGGGATATAATATTCAACTCCAGACTTGTCTCTATGGTTAAGTTGGCCATTTTCTTAGTTTTTGAAACTGTAATTTCTGTGTGACTGTATTTAGTTTTCCTGATATAGCACTCCCTTCAGAACTTTTTGGAGATCTGGTCTGGTGCTGGTAAATTCTTTCAGGTTTTGTTTATCTGAGAATGTTCTTGTCTTTTCTTCTCACATGAAAGGTAATCTTGCTGGGTACAGTATTCTTGGTTGAAATTGCTTTTCCCTTAACACTTTGAATATATTTTCCCATTCTTTCCTGACTTGCATTGTTTCCAATGAAAGGTCTGCTGTCAGCCTGACGGGACATCCTTTGTAGAAACTTGCTGTTTTTCTCTTGCCAATCTTAGTATTTTGTCTTTGTGGTTTTGGTCAATCTGGCTATGGCATGTCTTGGAGAAGATCTTGGGTTGATTCCATTTGGGTTCCTTTGTATTTCTTGGGACTGGATTTTTGAGCACCTCTTTAAGTTTGGAAAGTTTTCTTGCAGGATTTCATGGAATAGATTATCAATGCCCTTATGAGTCTCTTTGCCTTCTGGGTTACCAATTATCTGGATGTTTGGACATTTGATGGTATCTAGTATTTCTCATATATTATTCTCATTTTGGGAGGCAATTTTCTCAGTCTTTGTGGTAGATTTTTTTAGGCCAGCAATTTTCTCTTCTATGTCTGAGATTCTATTTTCTGTATGATCTAGTCTGCTTTTAATACTTTCAAGGGAAATTTTTACTTCCTTTATTATAGCCTTCATCTCTAACAGGTCCCTTTGATTCTTTTTTTTTTTTTTTTCTTCCTTTGATTTTTTTTTAAAGGGTTTAATTCCTCTTTTAGGTCTTAAAAGAATTTCCTCACCTCCT
>NW_006159505.1:4033016-4069299 GCF_000334495.1 Tupaia belangeri chinensis | reverse complement strand
GAACCATGGTCGACTACATGGGAGTCCAGCGACATAGCCATTATGCTAACTACTGGTCCCAAGGAGAGGTATTTTCTTGCTTTCCCATATTTCTTATGGCCCTGCGGTGATTTCTAGTCATCTGATGGATGATGTGTTTCTTCCTAAACTTGAAGTTCAATCTGAGCGTTCAGGAGCATGCAGAAAGAGGTGACCTGGAATCTCTTTGCCATTCCATTTTGATCCCTTTGTGCAGCAGATTCAGTGGATATTGAGGAATATGTTAACTCTAATTATATTTGGATATTTGGCTATAGTTCCCTTAGATCCATCACTTGAGTTTGTGGGCTGGAGGCTGAGTTATCAGTAGAAAAATCTTCATTTCTCTTTTTCCCCTGAAATCACTAGTTCTCAGGAGCCATGAAGGAGTAATTAATTAATTTTTAAAAAGGCAAGCTGCCAGGTCCAGGACTTGCACTCTGGTTGGCCATGTGGAAGTCCAGCACCTTAATGCCCATGCCACCTGCTGGCATTGTGATGTGGCTTTTGGACAAATGGCAAGGCAGAGTAAATGAGAAGCCTGTTATAGATTTAAATATAAACACAGTAACTAAAAGACAAAATGTAAACCTTGCTTGGATCTTAGTTTGAATAAACCAACTCTAAAAGGACATTGAGATGATTTAGGATCTTTTACCACTGAATCACTAGTAAGTAATACTCCGGAATTGTTCATTTTTTAGGAGTAATATCAACACTGTAGTTGTGTTTTAAGCAAATCCTTCCAAGTAACCATGAGCACACAAGTCCCCAGATAGTGGTTTCTGATATCATTCACTAATAAATAGAATCAGAACTCCTTGGGAAAATTCTACTTCCCTGCTGTGATGGACACTGAGATCCACTTTCAGATGACTCTTCAATGAAGGCCCGTTGACACAGCTGCTGGGAAGGATGTCACGTTCTTTAGGGGTTGACTCCGCTACAGGCAGCTGCCCCATCAAGGTCATGCCCTCCAATCCTGACTTCCTGCTTCCTCACTGACTGACGTTGGCAAGGTAGTAAACTTCTGTGCCTCAGCTTCCTTATCTGTAAAATGGGAACACTTAGCCCTACTCCTCATTCATAGCTCAGGTCGAACAGTAGGGATAACTCCTCCTGTATGAGGGCCTCCCAGATCTCCTTGTTAGTGCTCCTAGCTTCCATAGCACTTTGTCATGTCCTTCTGTTGTGTTCAAATTCTTGGTCTGAGTGTCTGGCGCTCTTACTGGACTGGCAGCAACTTAAGAGAGAGGATCAGGACTGCCTGGTGCCAGTTTTAGTAGAGTAGAATTATATAAAAGTTTGATGAAAAAGCATATTGAGGAGATAATGTGATCGAGTAGGGGTGGTACAGGGGTAGTGGAGTCACTTTCTGTGACGTAAGTTAGGAAGCTTTCAAAATGCGGGTAGGAAGAAGTGAGAGTAGGGCCGTCAAGAACTATTAAGGGTCTGAGATTTTCTTTTACCTGCGAGCTAATAAGGCAGCCTATCACAGTTTGACAGCTGCTGGCAGAAGCTATGCGATGCACGGGTCAGAGACAGAGGGTAGTTTATTACTTGTAGCAATAGCAGTAGACAGAGTGCCAGCATTTGTACCAGTTTCCTGAGCCCTAGTCACCACAGGGTGAATGAGAGAGCCAGACATACCTTACGTGCCACAGGGTGCATTACAGGAGAGGACCCTTGAGCTCAGGGCACCTGAATCTTTTATAACTGGCGGTGAGCACATTTGCCCTTCACTCTGATGTAGCAACCTTCTAAGGTTGTTTGCTAGTCATTCTTAGATAGTCTGGAACCAAAGCAGTCAGTAGCTCTTTGCCAAATATGCAGAAAAGCTAAAGACCTTAGGGAATTATTACTCAACAATATATGTATTTCATTTCTACATCATCTTGGCTGTTGATGACATTTCCTGTGAGCATATCATTTCATTTGCCACTGATTAACATAAACTGTTAGTCAAGTCAACTGTTAATCGAAACTGTTCATTCAAATCCTCTCTCTTAAGCTGCTCCCAGTCCAGTAAGTGTGCCAGACATTTAGACCAAGAATTTGAACACAACAGGAGATAAGAAAGTGCTGTGGAAGCCAGGAGCACTCACAAGCCAAGTTTAATGCTTGGCTTCCACGCAAAGACACTCCTAGAAGGCATTTATAATGTCTCTGAAAGGACAAAGTTTACAATTTTGGGGACCTCCCAGGCGGAACCTATTTGAACTGTCTGATAACAGCATTTAACAAAAGGTGCTATCTGCAGAACTCCAACAGCATGAGATCATATCAAGAGCTCAACCCATATCCCCTGAATCCATCTAGGGGTGGGGGATTGTGGAGAACAACAAAATTTCAAATTCCAATGACCATAAAGCAACCGGGGCTACCTTAGCAAGCCAGGTGGCATTCTCGAGTTTCTACACTCACTTTGTTCTACTCAGACCAAAGTATTATTCTAGACACAGTCTCATGTGTTCGTGACCGCAGACTCCACTTTGGCCCATGAGGAGAAAGTCAAGAGCAGTTCTATCATTAACAATCACCCTTGCCGATGAGCTGAGGCCAATCTATTAATAAATGCTTCCAGGGCTGAGATGGTGTCACTGATGACTCTGGCTGTCAGGAATGAATTTCATATCAATGTTTCTAATAAAATGAATCTCAAGATCCGCTCAACTCCATAAAGGCCCTAGGCGCGCCGCAGCTTCATCAGGCACCCAGCACGCACCCTGTCCGCAGCCAAGATGCCCAAGAGGAAGGTCAGCTCAGCTGAGGGGGCGGCCAAGGAAGAGCCCAAGAGGAGACCAGTGAGGTGGTTCTCAAAACCTGCAAAAGTGGAGACGAAGCCAAAAAAGGTGGCAGGGAAGGATAAATCATCAGACAAAAGAGTGCAAACAAAAGGGAAAAGGAGCAAAGGGGAAACAGGCTGAAGTGGCCAACCGAGACACCAAAGATTTACCTGCAGGAAATGGAGAAGCTAAAAATGAGGAGAGTCCACCCTCTGATGAAGCAGGCGAGAAAGAAGTCAAGTCTGAGTAATGTCGTACACCAGGTCTTATCAATGGTCCCTGTCTCCCTTCTTGTACATCCAGAGGAATATTTTTATCAACTATTTTGTAAATGCAAGGTTTTGGTTTTTTTGGAGAGAATCCCACCTCATCCCATTTTTTAAGTGTAAATGCTTTTTTTAAGAGGTGAAATCATTTACTGGTGGTTTATTTTTTGGTACAACCAGAAAACAGTGGGATGTTGACTTACAGGAGGCTTTGACTGTCTTGCGTGTCAGCTTAACATTCCACAGGTGGGGGCGGGTGGGTAGTTTTTATATCCTAAATACAAAGCATACTAAATGGCAGCTTGGAATCACAGTCATGCATTTAATGTGTCTTGAATATTTTAAATTACTTCTATTATGTTTTTTAGTAGTATTGTTTCCTAAAGAAAACCACTCTTTGATTGTTGCTCTCCCTGTCAGAATTGTGTGCACTCTGTAACATCTTTGGTCGTGGTAGTCTAGTTTTCCTAATAATTTTGTTAATGTGCTGTGAAAGATTGGAAATTTGAAGTATGTAGTGTGTATGATACTAAATTGTGATTTGGTGGGACTTACATAACAGCTCTCAACATCTGAAGACAGTGGTTCTTGATATCTTCTTAAGGAAAATTTGCCTACAAATTTGAAGCTGGAATGTCATTGGAATAACTTAAAAAGAATCACTATACTTGGCTTTTTAAATTTCTGGTATGTATGTTAAGAGTTGGGTACAAATTGAAATGTCTGTACTGATCCTTGACACAACCAGTAAATCTTAATTACAAAAGAAAAAAAAAATGAGTCTCATAATAGAGATACCTGCCGAGTAGCATAAATGAGTCAGTTACCCCTCTGCTGGAAGTTCCCCATGGGCTCAACAGAGGCCTTATTTTATGAGAATCTCCACAGTGATCTGAGAGCTCTGGGATCTTTGAATGATGTTTCCTTAAACACTTGAAGGTTGCTTCTGACCCTCCATAGGAGTAAGGCACCATGTTCTTAGATGGGAAAGGAGTTTAATGCTTGGCTTCCACACAAGCCACTCCTGGAAGGCATTTATAATGTCCCTGAAGGAAAAGGTTTACAATTGTTGGGACCTGCCGGGTGGAACCTAGATCATTTAGGGCCACAGATTCAGAGTGGTGTCCTAGTGGGCCTTAGATTACCCAGTTTACCTAGAATATTCTAATTGAGACTAGTACTGTTTTTGGAAAGGTTGCCTGGGGATAGTTAGGTTAAGCTACCCCATACATTTATACCACCTACAAAGTAGTATTTGTCCAACCCACAGATAACTGAGTCACACGGGTGTGTGGAGACATCTGGAGTTTGTGATAAGTGCTTTGAGAGACGTTGCCCCATATGTTTATACCACCTACAAAGTAGTATTTGTCCAGCCCACAAATAACTGAGTCACACAGCTGTGTGGAGACATCTGGAATTTGTAACAAGTGCAGAGAGAGAGAGAGAAGAGAGAGAGAGAGAGAGAGAAAGAAAGAAAAGAAAGAGAAAGAGAGAAACAGTAAACAGTGAGAAGGAAAGTGAGAAATCACCTCCCAGGGGACATGACTACACCGCAATCCCTTCTCCTCCTGGGATTCTGGGCACGCACACACATGCGCTTGACATGAGTTTCAAGGCACCAGGTCTGGGACTTGAACCATGGTTGGTTATGTGGGAGTACAACGACGTAACTGCCACATCACCTGCTGACCCCTCACATTTTCTTTTCTTTCTTTTTTTTTTAAGGGAGAATTTTGCTAAAGGGTGTGCATGCCTGTCAGAAAGAGAGAGAGAATGTGAGAAATCACCCCCAGGGAGAACGGCCATGCCACAATCCCTTCTCCTCCATTCTCTTCTCGGAATGTTGGGTCTGCATACACTTGCACTCAGCATGAGCTTCTCTTGGTCCAGTACTTAAACTACAGTTGGCCATGTGGAAGTCCAGTGCTTCAACCACCATGCCACGTGCCGGCGCCTCACGTTTTCAAAATAGATCCATGTAACCTGGCCCTCTCTCTCAACCAGTCTCTTTTGATCATTATTTGTTACACAGCCTAAAGGAAATGATCATTTTCTTTTCTTTTAAATTTTGCTGTAGAGTATGCTCAACAGAGGCAGACAGAGAGAGAGAGAGAGAGAGAGAAAGAAATCACTCCACTAGGGAGGATGGCCACACTGCAATTCCTTCTCCTCTCCGGATTTTGGGCATGCATGCATATGTGCCTAGCATAATTTTCAAGCCATTGGATCTGGCTCAAATCATGCAGTCAGCCATGTGGGATCCAGTGCCTTAACCTCCATACCTCCTGCTAACCCAGGGAGTGATCATTTTTCTGGGACAGCCATATTCAGTGATCAAACTGCCTTGCTGAGGTGTATGAACCAACATGGAGTAAGGAAGATAGTCAGAAATCTTTGGAGTCCATTTTTAGGTTGCTGTTTCAACACTGAACAACCAGGAGGCTGTGCCAACGCTGAACAATCAGGTGGCTGTGGGTGGAAGGTGCCTCATATACCTTCACAATCAACTCACTGTTGCGAGGCATTTGCAGTAAAAAATACACCATCATCAGACCACACAATAAAGAAAAACAAATATATGACTCCTTAGCCCAAAGATCAAAACAGTGTGCTCAGAGTTGACCTTAGATAACACTGTGACCTGAAAAAGAATCAAGAGTGACAGCTCCAGGAAGGAGCCCAAGGTCTGATGTAGCCCTACTGCCAAGAGTGGGCAGAGGCCATACCCCGTGTTGTGTGGCCCTCCTCTATGGCTGGACAAACAGGCTTTAGTAGAGGTCCTAAGACTATCGTGAGAAGTAGCTTTTACGTGAGAAACGGAGTTCTTTTCTTTGTGTCTAGGCTCTGATATGGATGAATAGCCATCTGCTATGATGACCAAGGCAGCAAAAGTGGTGATTTGAGTGGTAGCGGCGCCCTCAGTAGCTCCCAGTTGGTCTCATCAAAGAATGAGGCCTCACTGTGGATACCTACCTGAGTGACCTTAATGGTTCACTTAACAGCAGTAATTCATTTCTAGTGCATGGGCCAAAAAAAGAATGTCTTTAATCTGACAGTTTTTATTCTTCTAGGGGAAGACCAGAAACTAGGCCATTGACAATAGCCTGAGAGTCAATGAAAACCTCACATCTGATCCTAGGAATATTGTCTAAGGCAAGGATAACAGCTTTTGATTTGGCCCATGGTGCTGATCAGCCCTTACCACAGTCTTCCAGATTTGAAACCAGCAGCTTTATAGTAACTTTGCTGGACCTTCAGTGAACCAGTTCCAAGCATTTACTTAAGGAACTCTTGTCATCAAGAGCCCCACTGAGTCACTGGCTTTGCTTCAAATGGTAGAATGGGAATTACATTTCCTCCAAAAAAGTGGCTGCCACTTTTTCAAGTAAAATGAAATGATCAGGCTGGCTACATCCCTAAACACACCATCTTCATATGATTAGGGGTCCTTTTGTGTTATCCAGTAGATGTTAACCTGGCCTACAGGTGATGTCAGAGCAGAAGTACAAGACCTCTGTGGGTCAGTTTCAACAGAAGGTCAGTTGCAGCTTAAAACTGTCTATGTTTTTCAAAGGGTGGGACCAGCAGTTAGCATAATAGCTATCGCTGGACTCCCATGTAGTCGACCGCAGTTCGAGTCCCGGACCTGGCAGCTTAAACTCATGCCAGGTGCGTGTGCGTGCGTGCCTGAGATTCTAAGAGGAGAAAGGAGAAGGGATTGTGGCGTGGCCATCCCCCATTGGGGGGGGTGATTTTTTGCTGTCTCTCTGTCTCTCTCTTTCTGGCGAGCGCAGGCACCCTATAGCAAAACAAAACAAAAACGAAACAAAACAAAACAAACAAAGGGTGTACTGGGTGTCTGCACAGCAAATGTGGCCCTGCTGCACTAGGAAATGGCCTGAGCACCCCAGGAGTGACTGTTTCCAACCAAAGCTCTGACATTTTCTTTTCTTCTTGGGATTCTGGTCAGACACTTCCTCTGTACACGCAGTAGTCCCAGAATAGGAGACTTACACACATTCTTAGTTCCATCAAATGCGTAAATGACATCAACAGCACACTTTGATGTGAAAGCCACAAAACAGTAGTACATTGAATGACTTTAGACTCCACCCTCAGGTCATTTTAATTTTCCTTTCCCACTACAAACTGCCCAAAACCTACCAGTTGAAATCAGGCGTTTTTCCTCCCCTGTGGGAACCCACGCTGAGTATAAGATAGTATGTTGGAGGCCACAGCCACAGGCCCTCTGACTTCTCATTCAACACTTAGTGCTTCCCTCGTACACCTGTTGGCTCCAACAAGTACCTAGGGATCAGGGCTCCTTTGGTTTTGATTTTTGATCCCCTGAACAGCACTACAGTTCTGTCTACACTTTCTGCATATAAAAATATTCTTTTTGGGGGCCAGCAGTTAGCGTAATGGCTATGTTGCTGGACTCCCACGTAGTCGACCGTGGTTCGCATCCCGGACCCGGTTGCTTAAAACTCACGCCGGGAGCGTGTACGTGCATGCCCAAGATCCCAAGAGGAGAATGGAGGAGAAGGGATTGCGGTGTGGCCATCCCCCCTGGGCAGTGATTTCTCGCTTTCTGTCTCTCTGTCTCTTTCTGTCTGTCTGGCAAGCAAAAATCTCTAAAAAAAATCTTTTCGAAAACTTGCTATAAAGTGTGTGTGCTCACCTGAGAGAGACACGGGGGTTGAGGGGAGTGAGAAAGCACCCCATATGTGGATGGCCACACTACAGTCCCTTCTGCTCAATTCTCCTCTTAGGATATTGTCCACATGTGCACACATGCCTCGTGGATTTTTTTCAAGCCACCAGGTCTGGGACTCGAACACCGTAAGTCAGCTATGTGGAATCCAGCTGTCTTAACCACCATGCCACCCGATGGCCCAACACTTCCTGGCATTTCTGATGACTCCTATACACAGGGTTCCCTATCCCTGTGAAACCAACTGGGATGGTGACTGAGACACCCAAACTCAACAGGGCTATAAATGTAGTTTCGCCCCTCCCCAAAGTTCCCCAACATACACAGTTCTTTCCCTTAAAGCAGGGGGAAGAGTGGTTCTGTCACTCTGTCACTCACACAGAGATATGTATTTACTTCCAATTCAAGTGGCTACCTGCTTAGACTCAACAAATGTTTTTGTTTCATTCAGAGTTCTAAATCCGCATTGCTTCCACCTTATGCTTCACTTCTGGAGGAACTTTGAATTGTTAGCCACAGCCACATTGCCCTCACTGAACCCTGGACTTGCTGCCACATTATCAAAACAACCCTCCGGCCTCCTAGCCGAAGACTGAGCAACAACTCAAGTACCATTTGGACAGATCCCACCCCTTGCTGCTAGCCTGAAAACATTAACAGGCACAGGGACTCTTCCTCCCTCACTTGGCAGCATTTGCTACAGAATCCAGAGAATTTCTCCTCTTCCCTAAGGCAGCCCATGAAGCCCTTGGTCCTTTTTCTTCTAGAAAACCATGTCTGTCAGGATCCCATCCTTGTCGCTAAAACTTTCAGACAGCCAAGGGTCTAGCATCATACCCTATTCGCAAGCTCTTAACCGGTTAGGCTGCTATTTGTTCATGGGTGTTGGCAGAAGATGTGAGACGCCTGGACCAGTGTCGGAGGACTTTGTTTATGGTACAGCAAGCGTCATGGGCATGTTTCGGCCAGTCCCCCACAGCCCCTACTCTCTTTTTTTTTGGAGAGGTTTTTGCTAAAGGGCGCGTGTGCGTGTGCTCGCCAGAAAGACTGAGAGAAACAGAGACAGAAAGCGAGAAATCACGCCCCCCTGCAGGGGGGGATGGCCACGCTGCAATCCCTTCTCCTCCATTCTCCTCTCAGGATCTTGGGCACACACACACACGCGCCCGGCGAGTTTAAGCCATTGGGTCTGGGGCTGGAAGCGCGGTCGGCTACATGGGAGTCCAGCGACATAGCCATTACGCTAACTGCTGGTCCCAGCCCCTACTCTCTTGATGGATGCCTACACATGTAGGCCCTAAGCTTAAGTGATTTAACACTTCGATAGTGAGCAATCGGTAACCTTGCTCATTTCAATGTAGCTTACTGCCAACATAACACTAAGGAGTGGGCCAGAAGAGTGGTCAGGGCATTGCATTCCTATGGAGCAAAAATGTGCAGGGACACAGTAGAAGAGCAGACTGCTGCTTGCAAGTTTCTTTCTCAAGTGGGTCACCTCTGACAGCACTATACACCAAATCCATGCTAGTCTCTGGGAAAAAAAAAAAAGATATTCTACTTTTGGGGATGGCAGGTGGTATGGTGGGTAAAGGCACTGGACTCCCACATGTCCCATAGCGGTTCAAGTCCCAGACCTGGTGGCTTAATTTCTCTCTCTCTCTCTCTGGTCAAAAATAATGAAGTTAAATAAAGTCTTGTAAAACAAACAATTTTCTTTTGGTTTCTGCCGTAAGGTGTGTGTGCTCACCAGAATGAGGTAAGAGACAGAGAGAGGGGAAGTGAGAAATGATCCTTCAAGCCACATTGCAATCCTATTTCCTCCATTCTCCCCTCGGAATTTTGGGAACGCACACACATGCACTCAGCACAATTTTCAAGCTGCTGGGTCCAAGTCTCGAATTACTATCAGCCATGTGGAAGTCTAGGCCTTAAGCATTATGTCACCTGTTGACCCCCAAAATATTCTACTTATTAACAAAAGAGGCTGTCAATGGGGCATATGTTCTTTAAAAATCTGTAGTAGCAGGTCAGCAGGTGGTATGGTAGTTAAGGTGCTGGATTCCCATGTGGCCAATTGGCCATGGTTCAAATCCTGGACCCAGCAGCTTGAAAATCACCCTGATCACATGTGCATGTGTGTTTAAAAACCCTTAGAGAAGAATCGAGAAGAAACTGCGCTGTGGCCATCACTGCAGGGAGGTGATTTCTCACTTTCCCTCTCTCCATCTCCTGTGAGTGCATATGCCCTATGGCAAAAAATCTAAAAATATAGTAAATAAATCTGTATCAATGGATGAATATGTTTCCCCGGTGAGTTCCAATGGAGACGAAGTCTGAGGATGTGGAGCTGGACTAGCCAGGGGTGGAGATCAGGTAGAGTTAGGAGAGAGGGCTCTAGACTGGGGAGAAAAATTAAGCTTGTGAATATGCAAAGGGACTGCGTGTATGCAGAGGGACGGTGTCTCCTTTCCTAAAACTGTTCTGAAACAAGTGATGAAAGGGCTGATTCTAAAAATACACAAAAGTTGGGCAAGCCGGTGGTATGGTGGTAAAGGTGACTGGACCTCATGCAGGAGACTGAACCACTTATGTCTCAGACCCAGTAGCTTAAAAACACTCAGTGCAAGGACCAGCAGATGGCGGAATGGTAACGGCGCTGGACTCCCATGTAGTCTACCAGGGACTTCATAATCACAGGGCTTTTTATTTCAAAGAATTATTTTATTAAGACCAGCAGATGGTGTGATAGTGAAGGTGCTGGATTTCCACATGGCTGACCACGGTTTGAATCCCGGACCTAGCAGCTTGATTTCTCACTTCCTCTCTCTCTCATGTGAGCATACATGCCCTGTAGCAGAAATTTAAAAATAAATAAATCTTTTAAAAATAATTATTGTATTTATTATTATTTTTTAATTTGACCAGAGAGAGAGGAAAAATGAAAAAGCAAGCCACCAGGTCTGGGACTCGAACCATAGTCAGCCATGTGGGAGTCCAGTGTTATAACCACCACACCACTTGCTGGCTCTGGAGATGTTTTACATATGGGCATTTCTGGGGGGAGGTAAGAAGTCTCCATAATCTCAAAAGGATGCATTTCAGTTAGTGTATTAAGACTTCTCCCTAGAGAAGGAATAGAACTTGCCCAATCTCTTGAATTTGAATAAAGATGGAAACAACCCAGGTCTCTTGTCTCTCACTTGAGGGCCTGTTTTTCCCCTACTCCCTAACCATATTTCCCCTTCAGGTTGTGAAAAACTGAAGAAAAGGTTGGTCCTGTCGGCTAGTGGTTAAGGGAATTAATCCCACATGACCAACTGCACAGTTCAAATTCTGGCCCCAGAAGCTTGGAAAACAAACTGGGAGCATGCACGCATGTGTGTACGTGTGCCCAAATCCTAACAGGACCGAGAAATCATAGAGACAAGGAGGTACGACCATGTCTCACGAGAGGCGCTTTCTCCCCACCTATTTTTCTCTCTGGTGCCTACACTTGCCTTCTGGCAAATTAAAAAAACATATTTTCTCCTGAAAGGTAAGTAGTTTTGGGTCAGCAGACGGCATAGTTGGACTCCCACAGGGACGACTGCAGTTCAAGTCCCAGACCTAGTGGCTTGAAAATCAGGCCAGGTGCATGTGCATGCATACCCAAGATCTGGGGAGGAAAATGGACTAGGGATTGTGGCATGGCCATCCCCCCAGAGGGAGTGATTTCTCACTTTTTCTGTCTCCTCTTTCTTTCTGGTGAGCACACATGCCCTAAGGCAAAACCTCTTAAAAAAATAAAATAGGAAAGTTAAATTAAAAATATTTATACTGTGGAATATTATGCTATTAAAAATGAGCCTGATATATGCACACTGAAAGGGAATGTACCAGTAAAATAGAGTTTAAAAACAAATCACAAGGGGCCAGTAGGTAGTGTGGTTAAGGTGCTGGACTCCCACACAGCTGACTGTGGTTTGAGACCCAGACCTGATGGCTTGCTTTTTCATTTTTCCTCTGTCTTTCCCTGGGGAGTACATGTGCCCTCTTACCAAATTAAAATACTACTACTAATAATGATAATACAATTAAGTAATTCTTTTACAACAAATTACAGGACATAAATCAACATAACTCAATTTTTGTAAAAAAAATAAGATGAAGGCCCTCCTGAACCTGGACCCTCACAGCTCCTAGACTCCACTCAGGGTGCAGTCCTCCAGCCTCGTACTGGTGTCAGATGCCACGGCTTGTGCCTAAGTAAGAAAACTGGCCTTACTGGAGACATTCAAGCAAAGGTTAGACAGCTACTTTTCCAGGAAGCTCATGCATCAGAAAAGGTGACTAATAAACATACCACAAGAACATGGCTGCAGATACTAGAATCTGATTAGATAAACCAGTTTAAGGAATTTCTCGAAACCTACAATAAACTTACAGAAACATGCTTTTTGCACTGCAGAGGGGCCGACTTTACAACAAGAGAAGCAAAACCTGAAGAGATCACCTGTTCAGAACACTGCTTACAAAAGTATCTAAAGATGGGACCAGCAGTTAGCGTAATGGCTATGTCACTGGACTCCCACGTAGTCGACCGCGGTTCGCATCCTGGACTCGGTGGCTTAAAACTCACGCCGGGCGCATTTGCGTGCATGCCCAATATCCCGACAGGAGAATGGAGAAGGGATTGCGGCGTGACCACATCCCTCGGTGGGGGGATTTCTCACTCTCACTTTCTGTCTCTCTCTGTCTGGCAAGCACAGGCGCCCTATGGCAAAAACCTCTCCAAAAAAAAAAAAACCAGAAAAAAAGTATCTAAAGATGACACAGAGAATATCCATGAGATTTTAGGAATATCATATTCAGCAAAATGAATCCCTGGCAGCCACAGGACTCCTTGGCCAATCACGATAGAGAGGTCCAGATGGGTGGACTGGCAGTGAGAGCGTGCCAACAGCCATTGTGCTGGAAGGATTCATCTGATAGACTCCCCCGAAAGCAGTAGTCACCATGTTCAAGTGTCAGTCACGACTGTGTGGCAAATGGAAACCACTGGAGAAACAAAATCATTATATACCAAGGATAATCAAATTAGAAAGTCTTATTGTTAAATGAAAAGAATATACTGTCATTTTTGTTGAGGCTTTAAAATTCAGCAGCTTGGTCACTTGATTAGAAAAATAAACCATTGCTTCTCCCATCATGACTGTTAAATTTTAAAGCAAAATACGTGTTCAATTACATATAATAGGGAAAAAATGTATTACTGCAAGTGAAATAAATGGAAATATCACTGAACAACTGTTTATACTATATAGCACTATAATATTCCGACTGGACTGTGAATATGTTAAAGTGCTTATGATCAGTATCATCCTCCAAGTATTCCTGTTCATTCATGTCTGCCTCAAATAAATACATAAAATACTTGCTAATCAATCAATCAATCAATAAAAGCACACATGAAGATAAAAATGTACAATAGGTATGAAGCTCTCAGAGGTCATAGTAGAGAGGGTTTTTATCTATATCCACAAACATTGGATACGTTTATGAGAATCTCCTTTCATTATAAAAATGCAATTATCTGGGCCAGCAAATGGTGTGGATCTCACATGACTGACTGTACGGTTCCAGTCCCAGACCTAGCAGCTTAAAAATCACCGCAGAGGGGCTGGCAGGTGGCGTGGTGGTTAAGGGCGCTGGACTCCCACGTGGCCGACAGCAGTTCGAGTTTTGGACCTGGTGGCTTCCTTTCTCACTTTCTCTCTTTCTCACTCTGTCCCTCTCTGGTCAGATTAAAATTAATTAATTAATTAATTTTAAAAAAATCACTACGGATACGTGTGTGTGTGTGTGTGCTTAAAGTCCCACGAGGTGAATGTAGGAAAAGGGACTGGCATGACCATTCCCTTTGGGCTGATTTTTTCACTTTCCCTCTCTCTCTCTTTGGTAAGGGTATGCACTATATAGCAAAAACAAACAAACAAACAAACAAAAACATTGATCTGGTTATACACTTTCACAACCTTTAAGTAGCTCACAGAATTAGGATTACTCAAAAAAAAAAAAGAAAGAAAGAAAACTGGAAGCTCAGAGAATTCTGTGACTTACCAAGGCTTATAGGAACCATGAGTACAGAATTTAAGCTCCAGTTCTGTTGTTCCACAAGCCCCCACTACGTGGCGCTAGTGAGGGCACCCATCCCAAGTCACAGAAAACTTGATAAAGGTGATGTGTAAGCTGAACAAAGGTTTGGATACGAGGCTCAGGCTCAGCGGGAACTGCACTTTTGTCAGGCTGGGGTGAAAGTATCCAAAGAGGTCATAGGATCTGGACAAGGGCCTGGTTCTCTGACCACTGTTGGAATGTAGGAACACAAACTCTGGAGTCAGACTGCCCAGGTTCAAATCCTAGTGCTCTCACTGTGTGATAATCAGTTTTTGTCTCATTTTTGCTCCTCTGTAAAATGAGAATAATGGCAGTGCCTACCACTTAGGATGGTTGTTAGCATCAGCATTTAAGGCACAAAGCACCTGGAGCGCTTCCTAGCATGAAGTGCGTAGTGACCCTGCTGTCATTGGAGCCAACGGTTCCTGACTACAGGTTCTTGGGGGCTCTGATCCATGACGGCTTAGAAACCAGAGAAACCCACAGCAGTTAAGACTGTGAACCTCTGCAGTTCTGTTCCTTGATCAAGACCATGACTCCATTTTTTTCACATCTTCTTTCCTTTTATTGAAAAAAATTTTAGAAAATGGCAGTCGATAAAAGGGCACAAACAAATCAACAGGGGTATGCTAGTGGAAAACATGGATGATATAAAACTGAAAACGCCACTGGCTGCTTTAATTGGTTCAGAGCACAAAATGTAACAGGCAGAAGGTCTGTTTTAAACAAATTAAAAAGCTATGTTTTCTTTAATTCTCCCTCAGTCAGAAATACACACACCCACAAAAATGGTGTGTGAACAAAAGCTGTCATACGCAAGAAGGTGTATTCTGAAATCTTCTGCGAAACAGCTGCTGAAGCAGAAATTAACACAGTCAACAACAGGGTAATTTTAAAAACGAAGTCTTCAGATGCTGCGTGGCAAAGCTATCCTATATAGAGTACTAGATATAAAGGGAAAAGCTGTTTGACTTTGAGCCAAAATGCTTTTCCAGAAAAGCAAATTGGAATGCATTTGGCAGACTAAGGAGGCTACAGCTAGACATCAGAAGTACAACTCCTCACAGCTGTTCTAGAAAATCCTACTTATCCAGAAGGGATTAAAGTTGCAGGATAAAACAGGGACATTTTTAACAGTTCTTACTTTACCCATTGTAAGTTCTGCTTCTCCCCCCACCTCCCCCAACCCAGCAATTCAGCATGATCCAGCAGAAAGTGGGCTGTGTTCAGAATCGGCTACTTTATTTTTCTTTCTGTAGCAAGACTGTCATGGAGCCTGGATATTTCAGGCTCATATGCATCCATGACCAGTGTCCCGCTGTGGTCAAAAAACTTTGCGATGGACTTGGTGAACTCAGCTTCTCGCTGCTGCTTTGTTCTCCCGCTGATGAAGGTCAGCTTCAGGGTGTATTTGTCATCAAACCTAAGCATGAGGCAAAGGTGACAAGTCAACAACCAGACAGCTCCAAGCAGCAACACTTCAGCAACAGTGCTTCCAAAGAACACAGATAAATCGGGCACTGGTGACATAAGGGATATATACATCATTTAAAAATAAAACAAAGACCTAGGATCTTTATCAACACTATCATTCGATATTCAACTCAAATAAGCATATTTATCATATACTAGGTCAAATGATAGGCTCCCATGCTACCGATGAGGTATCTATTGAAATGATGTCTATGTATTTCTGTTCTTCACTAGACTGGAGGGTTCCTGAAGGGATGAATTTTTGTCTTGTTTTCTACTCTTAGTCTGGCACCTGATGGGTCAATCAAATTTTTATGAGTGAATGAAGAATGCTTGCTTTCAAGGATGCACCCCAGTTCCAGGCTGCTCGGTGCTTGGACTCTGTAATCAATCTAGCTCTAGGTTCTTTAGCTCTGACCCCAGGCCAGGGATACCAACTGCTTTACGATGTGAACTTCAGATATTACTTAGCTACACCTTAAGGTACCTCGTGGGCCTTTATTATTTCCACCCAGTCGAGCAAGTTTAATGACTCAACCTCTGGAAGGCTGACATCTCCTACCTACCTCCAACAAACCCTTGTTTTTGTCTGTCTATAAGGGTCCATTTCAATAGTTATCAAACGATTATCTTTAGATGAAGCAGTGTCTGGAGGCTCTATTTCTGTATGTTTAAAAAGAGATTGTGGTCACGATGAGAACAATACCAACAATAAAGTAGTACTCCAAACACAGTTCAACAAACTGTCGGTCTAGGCAGTAACTCCCAATGTGGGTAATTAGTAGCGAAGGTCCTTGAATTGTTTTCAACACCTCAAAGACTTCCTCAAGTTCTGACCAACAGTGGCAAACTGCCTGGGCTCCGGTATCTAGTGTACAGTAAATGGTCAAAGAACTCACACACTGGAGTGTGGCTACGATGAGAAACAGATGAGTAAATAATTTTAGTTCCTTGTGACCAGGGGTAATGGGGTAAGCATTAAACGCTCATTAGAGTACCCAAGATCTGGCCAGAAGGTGGCATGGTAGTTGGGGTACCGGACTCCCATGTGACCAACAGTTTGGGTCCTGATCTGGCAGCTTGAAAGTCACATCAGGCATGTGTACACACGTGTGCATGCATGGCCCAAGAGGAGAATGGAGGAGAAAGGATGTGGTGTGGCTATCCTCCCTGGGAGGGAAGGGTGATTTCTCACTTTCTGTCTACCGCTGGTGAGCGCATATGCTCTATGGCAAAAATCTAAAAGAAAAAAACCCAACAACTTTAAATAATGATTACTTCTGGGGCCAGCAGGTGGCAGAGTGGTTAAAGCACTAGACTCCCACATAATTGGCTACAGTTTGAGGCCTGGATCCAGTGGCTTAAAATTCACACTGGGCATGTGTGTGTGCATGCCCAAAATCCCAAGAGGAGAATGGAAGAAAAGGGGTTGTGGTGTGGCCATCCCCCAGAAGGGTGATTTCTTCTTTCTGTCTCTCGGTCTCTGTCTCTCCAGTGAGCGTGTACGTCCTATAGCAAAAATCTCTCTCTCAAAAAATAATATGCTATTTCTATTGGGTCGTCAGAAAAGTCATGATGCATTTTTGTACAGAAAAAAAAATAGAGACAAGCAGATGGTGTAGCGGTCACATCGCTGAACTCCCACAGTTCATGTCCTGGACCCAGAGGCGTGAAACTCACACCAGCCATGTGTGCATGCAGGCTCAAGATCCCAGGAGGAGAACGGAGAAGCAACTATAGCATGGCCATCCACCCCCCCGGGGGGGGGTTTCTCACTTTCCCTGTCACTGTCTCTGTCTCTCTCTCTGGTGAGTGCAAGTGTCCTAAGGCAAAAATCTCTAAAACAAACAAAAACCTAGAATTACCTAGTCTATTCTAAGGTATGTCAGGGAAGTCTTCTCAGAAGATGATAAGGAGTTAGCTAGGCGATTGTTTAGTCAGAGAAATAACTAGGTATAAAGGTGTAGGATGGTCAGGAGGCCAGAAGAACTTGGCAAATTGCAAATTCCACAATATTGCTAGAGAAAGACTTTTTAAAGACTGGATCTTGCTATTGTCATGATCCTGCCTCTCTGACAGGATCTCGCTACACTGCCCATGCTGTCCATGACTCATGGTCCTCCTGCCTCAGCCTCCTGAGCAGCACCATGTCCCACTTTTAGGGTGAGCTGGGAATCAAACCCAGGTGCCCCAGGCCTGCCAAGTCACAGCATCAAACAGCATGTGCCTTTGTGGTCAGGCCAGAATATGCTTTGGAAGAGGCATAAAAGAGGACTGGCGATGTATCTAAGGGGCAGATGTCCAAGGACTTTGTATGCTGGAGTGTTAAGAGTTTGGACTACATAGGAACATGCTAGAGAGCACGTATTTTGTGCTAGGTGAGCAATGGCAGCTGGTGTGTGAAACCTTCCATTGCCATTTTCACATCGCAGGACCTGGCAGCTATGGAACAAGACACCAGAGTCAGGCACTATTAACCTCCAAGTCACCACAAGGCCAGGGTAGAGAGATGGCCAGGGCAACAGATCAAGTACACTCAAATAAGCACATTTATCATATGCTGGGTCCCAGTAAGAATATAGCAACTGGCAATATCATCAAGAAATGTGGAAAAATATACACTGCTAGTGGGATTATAAAATGGTGCAGCCACTTGGGAAAACTGTGGCAATTCCTCAAACAATAATAATATTCTCCTAGATATATCACATGAAAACTTATGTCCACATGAAAACTTATAAACAAAGTTTATAGCAGTGTTATTCCTAATAGCCAAAAGGTAGGAATAATACAATGCCTGTCAACTGACAAACAGATAAACAAAACATGGTATATCTGTGCAATGGAATATATTTGACCATAAAAATGATTAAAGAACTGGTACATGCTACAACATGGATCTACCTTGAAAACACTACACTAAGAAGCTAGACACAAAAGACCACTGCCTGTAAGCTTCCATTCAGATAAAAAGTCTGTAGAAAGGAAGGCTATATATAGATTTGTGGGTGCCTGAGGTTGGGAGGAAGGGGGAATAGGGCAGTAACACCTAAAGAGTACAGGACTTCTTTCTGAGCTGATGAAAATGTTCTAAAAGTAACATGGTAATGACTATAAAAACCTGTAACCAAATGAGAAAACTGAGATGTACAACTCAAATGGGTGCATAGTACGGCAGGTGAACTGTAACTTAATAAAGCCATTACAATGACATATACTGGGGGCCAGAAGGTGGTGTGGTGGTGAAGACGCTAGATTGCCACATGACTGACCATGGTTTGAGCCCAGATCCGACGGCTTGAAAATCATGCCAGGCACATGTGCATGCATGTCCAAAATTCCAAGAGAATGGAGAAGGGATTATGGGAGGGTGATTTCTTACTTTCCCTCTCTGTCTCTCACTCTGGCGAGGACATGCGCCCTATGACAAAAACCTAAAGAAAAAATAGTGCTAGGATTTAGAATTCAGCAACTCTGTCTCAGTGGCCTGATAGAGGATGCAGATTTATGTTGGAACAGCTAGGTACCCTGCCAGGAAATAAAGAACTAAGCTGCAACATCAGGGTGAAGGTCTGCTCCTCCTGCACAGGCATCTCCTGCTGGCAATGAAGAGGTCAGTTGGTACGTATGCTATACTTACCTACATCTATGCAAATAACTGTACTTCGAATATGAGGGCCTACTATGTGCTAGGAAATATGGAGTATATTTTTAGGATAGTGACAAAGAACATAAATGCTGGGCTCAACCTGGGCTGGAATTCTGGGCGATAAGGCCCTTATTTAACTTTTTGGACCTGTGTTTTTTTTTTAAATTATGGCAGTTTAAAAATTTTATTGCTAGAAGGTACATGCACTTGGCAGGGGGAGGTAGCATCCCCCACGGGGTGTAGTCATACCACAATAATTTTTCCTCTAGTTCTCCATTCTGTTAAGATTTTAGGCACACACCGCACGCATGCTTAGCATGTTTTTCAAGTGGCTGGGATCTGGCTTACCAGGCACAGGGCTTAAGCTACTGTGCTATGGAACTAGCCCAGAGTCTGTGCTTTTATCCATAAAATGGGTACTCTAGGTTTAAAATGCATTTAGCATAATATCCAATGTGCAACAAATGCTCAATAGCTTGCTATTATTACAACTGCATCTCATCTTTCTAACAACATAGTCATCCTTTACTCTCCTGAGAAATCATTTTTAATCTCCCTGAAGCTGAGATACCTTACATGATTTATTAAAATTCACACAGCTGGGACCAGCAGTTAGCGTAATGGCTATGTCGCTGGACTCCCAAGTAGTCGACCGCGGTTCACACACCGGACCCGGTGCCTTAAAACTCATGCCAGGCGCGTGTGCGTGTGCGTGTGTGCTCAAGATCCCGAGAGGAGAACGGAGGAGAAGGGATTGCAGCATGGCCATACCCCCTGGGGGGTGATTTCTTGCTTTCTGTCTCTCTGTCTCTCTCTCTCTCTCTGTCTGGCGAGCGCACGCGCCCTATAGCAAAAACCTCTCCAAAAATAAAAATTAAAAAAAATAAATAAATAAAAGTCACACAGCTTAGAAAGAGACTGAGGCAACCAAAAATAAAAATTAA
This sequence comes from Tupaia belangeri chinensis, assembly GCF_000334495.1. Lineage (NCBI taxonomy): Eukaryota > Metazoa > Chordata > Mammalia > Scandentia > Tupaiidae > Tupaia > Tupaia belangeri. The sequence continues at coordinate 4,049,290 of NW_006159505.1, read as the reverse complement.
AAAAAATAAATAAAGTCACACAGCTTAGAAAGAGACTGAGGCGTAGTATGAACCAAGTCTGGGTATCTACAAAGAACTTGCATATCAGCTACACAGTAACACCACTACTGGTCAGAAACAGACCGGACTGTGATGCTCCAGGGCTCCCTTACTGCATTCATGAAGTGTAGTTGAGATTATGGAAGCACAAAAGCTAACAAGGTCTTCAAAGATAACTACTCACACTTTTCACCTTTGTAGTTCTGCACTCTAATTGTCTCAGCTAATTGGCCAAAGAAATCAGAGAATCTTTCTTCCACAGGCACCTTTACCTACAGTTTATTCTCAGAAGCATTTCTGTGCTAACGCGATCACAGAATGGCAGTGCAAGGAAAAACCTTCTGGATCATTCCCACTCCTTTCTCCATTTTACATGGTTAGCACTATGATCTGCAGAGCGGGCACAGAGCAATCCATTGTTGATAACGCCACCCACGGTAAATCCAGTAACCGGCTTTAAGAATCTGCGAGAAGAGTCATACCTTTTGAGACTGGAAGACAGCTGCCAAATATCATCAGGATCCATCCCTGTGGGATCTTTCCGGTGAGCCACAAGAAAGATGCTCTTCTCCTTATACGAGGTGTAAATGGTCAGAATTCCCATCATCACAAAATAGGTTCAATAAAGTTAAGGGAAAAGTACAAACATAGAAACCAAACACAACCTGACAAGCAGGAGCTACATAAACTCGCACAATACTGTCAAAGAGGACAGTCGCTTTTGTCTTGCTACAAAAACATTTAAGAATTTAGTACTTTCATCCTTATATTTATGTACCAAGTGAAGCAAGCTCTCTCTGGCTAATTCTCCAAACATCTCCAAGTGGAAGGCAAAGAAAAAGATACAGAGCATAAACCAATTCTCTTCTTTTATGTTCAAGGACATGTTCACAAAAAAGATCTTGGTACCTAGTTTGTCAAAACTCTGTTCTAACTATGCTTCTCTATGAAATACACAACTAATAACTGTGGACTAATTTCAAGGGTCATTAGAAGAGAAAAAGAACTTCAGATTAGTTTACTCTAAGAGCAATTACTTCTCAGGTATGTAGAGACTTCTATTCAGCCTTTGACATTATCAATGACCTATTTAAGCACTTACTGTGTGTCAGAAATTGGCGTAAGAGCTTTGTGCATATTGTGTCATTCAAATTTTATGGATAGGAGATGCAGGAAGGATGGTGCAAAGTGTATAGAGCTTGGAGTGAGACAGTCCTACACTTGGAATCTTGGCTTTTAAGCAGCATAACTACAACAAATTACTTTCTGCCTCAAGTCTTACCATCCTTGCCTCTAAAACGGGGATAATACTTTTAAAAATTGTCATATAGTTTTGAGATAAGGAAACTTCGGAAAATTTGTGGAAAACTCAGTGGTAGCATAGTAATGCACTATTCAGTTTAGGCTAGATCCACATAGAAGATCACATGTTTGGTTCCCCAGCTGATCCATAGCATACCAGACAAGCATCCTCGTACTCTCAGCTGCTGGAAAGCCTGAGGGAACTGTGACATGAGATCCTGTTGGGGAGAGCACTTGTATCTCTCTCTCTCTTATGGAGAAAATGAATGGACTTAAAAAAAAAGTTTGTGGAAAGGAAATTAAAGTACAACTTTATTTTGGTGAAAAAAAAAAAAAATCCGAGAACACATGGCATAACAGTTATGTCACTGGACTCCCACAGTCAACTGCAGTTCGAATCCCAGACCCAGCACGTTGAAATTCATGTCGGGTATGTGTGCATGCGTGCCCAAGTTCCCAAGAGGAGACAGCAGCTTGGCCATTCCCCATGGTGGATCATTTCTCTCTTTCTGTCTCTGGTGAGCACACACACCCTGTAACAAAAATCTAAAATAAATAATCCATGCATTATTTTTTCATAACATGTATTTTCCATAAACTTTTAAAAGATGAGTGTGTGTGTGTGTGTGTACATAGAAGGTATTTGTAATGGAAGTCACTACTACTAGTCATGTGCTGTATATGACAGCGATCTCCTAAGGAGCATACAGGCTGTACCATATAGCCTAGGTATGCAGCTGGGTTTGTGTAAGCACACTCTATGATGTTCACACAATGACAAAATGGTCTAGAGATCCATTTCTTGGAGTATGTCACTATGAAGCCATGCATGGCTGCATATTTGAAACTGACATTATTACAAAAATGAGAGGATCTCATTTTAAACAAATGAAGTACCATCGAGACAGTTCTCTTAGGAGGCTATATTATTATTTTTGGGGAAAGATTTTCGCTATTGGGAGTATGCACTTGCTGGAGAGACAGAAAGTGAGAAATCACCCACTAGAGGGGATAGCCATGCTGCAATCCCTTCTTCTCTATTCTCCTCTTGGGATTTTGGGCACATGTGCACACACACCGAGCTTGAGTTTCAAGCCTCCAGGTCTAGGACTCAAACAGTGGTCGGTCATGTGACGCCATCATTACACCATCTGCTGGTCCTGAGGCTGTATTATTTTTAATAATGTTGCCATGACTGTTCGAACATGTTCTTTTTTTAAAAAAAGATTTATTTATTTAATTCATTTATTGTTATTAGTTTTTAATTTGACCAGACAGAGACAGAGAAAGGGAAAGCAAGCTGTCAGGTCTGGGACTCAAACCTTGGTCAGCCATGTGGGAATCTAGCGCCTCTGTCCACCATGCCACTTGCTGGCTCTGAAACGTGTTCTTTGAAACTTTTCTGAGAACTGTATCCAGAACCTATGACATACTCTTTTGAAATGCCTTAACAGTGAAAAATTCATATTAGGATGATTATTCTGATTATAGAAAAAAGTAAAGAATCACTTGTTGACACTTTTGAGACGATGATTTGGGATCAATTTAGATAATTACATTGACCAGGACCTATGGTATTAGATAGCGGGTATTATTAGGTTGTCAGAAAAGTCAAGATGTATTTTTAAAAATGTTTTTCTGGGACCAGAGATGGCGTAATGGCTATGTCGCTGAACTCCCATGTAGTCAACCACAGTCCAAGTTCCGGACCCAGTGGCTCAAACTCACACTGGGCGCCTGTGTGTGTGTGCCCAAGATCCAAAGAGAATGGAGAAGGGATTGCAGCGTGGCCATCCCCCCAGGGGGTGATTTCTCACTTTCTGTCTCTCTGTCTCTCTCTGTCTTTCTGGAGAGCTCATGTGCCCTATAGCAAAAACCTCTAAAAAATAAATAAAATGTTTTTCTATGCAAAAATGTGTCACGACTTTCCCAACCACCCAACAGATGGTTCGCGTTCTCTAAAGTAAGTTTCCAAAGTGGTTTTTACATCCTTTCAAGTAATGGAACATTGTTTTAAAAAATAAACTGCCTACCAGAATGATTTATTTTAAACAACCAGTAAGTTGATGATAGATTAGACCTTAAGAATAAGGTAAATGGCTGCTCTGTGGTGCAACAATTAAGTCCTGAACAGAGGAGGCCTGACCCCACACGGCCAACTAGGGTCCAAGTTCCTGCACTGGCAAGCACTGCCCAGGATCCTGACAGGATGAAGAACTGGAGGCCTGTGGCATGGCCAGGCCCTGTTGGGAGGTACCTTCCCTGGCCCTACCATTCCACACACAACACTCTGACATAAAACGAAGATAATAAGGTAGAGCTGTGTGTACTGATGTGGAAGGATGTCCAATATACCTTTTAGTTAAAAATAAAGTGCAGAGGCCAAAAGGTGGTGCAGAGGTAAAGTGTGACCCTCTGTAAGGTACTCTCACATAAGAAGTTCCCAGTTCAAGTCCACAGACTTCCCTGCGTGCCCATAATCTGGAGCTTGGAGAAGGCTGGGGATAGACTGTGGCATAAGGATCCTGCTAAAGTGCTGCCCCTTCTCCATCTCTCTCACTCACAGAATAAATAAAAACTTTTAAAATGAAGTGGAGAACAGTATGTACAGATTGATGGGGAGGGAACCACACAAAAATACTGTTACTATGAACCTGCACAATGTTTGTAATGATAGTATAATAAAATATCTCTGTATTTGACTTCTTGAGAAATAACCAAGCTGGGTATAACTATGATTCTAAGTTTATCATGAAAAGAAGGAAAAGGGAACTGTTGCATAACAAATGCATGATAAAATCTCTCAATCTATGCTAATTCTGAGTATGTATTATTCATATTTATAAAATAAGCAGCAGTCACACAGTCTCAAAACACTTAAGTTCTTATTAGCCCCAGATCACAAATACCTTCGACTTTAAACCCTCATTCTTAGATCCAGAATAGGATCTTAATCACACTGCAACGTTAGCCACACCTGTACCTCATACTCCATACGTACCTTCTGATCCAGCCCCTCAGCTTGGAGGAAACCTAACACAAATTTTAACCCCCCCAAAATCAGCCCCCCCCCCAATATCCTGGATTACGTGGTTTGAGGCAGCCAGGTCTAACAGAAAAAGTTATGGGCTAGAAAATAAGAGCTTGGGGGCCAGCAGGTAGTGTGGTGGTTAAAGGCACTGGACTCCCACATGGCTGACCATGGTTTGAGTCCTGGATCTGGTGGCTTGCTTTCTCTCTCCCTCACTCTCTCTCACTTAGTCCCTCTCTGGTCAAATTAAAATAAAACTTTAAAAAGAAAAAGCTATTATTGTATGTTTTGCTAACAAGTGTTCACATTAAGATTATAATAGCCTCTAGATTAATAAAGTAAAGTGAATCACACATAAAATAACCTAATTAAACCTAAAATATTAATGGTTATTACAGAAATTTACAGATATCCACAGTTCATGTTAAATTCTTAAAAAAAAAAAAAAAAGAAAAAGAAAAAAAAATGGCCAGAGGGCACATGTGCAGGTGCAAGAGAAACAGAATGAGAGAGATGGACACCCTCATAGGGCTTGGTCACGCTACAATCCCCCTTTCTCCATTCTATCACATGTGCCCAACATGTTTATCAAGGTGCCATGGCTGAGATTCATGTGGGATCTGGCTCCTTTCACACACCACTTAATCACTGTGCTACAAGGCCACATCATAATGTTAAAATTCTAACACTATCAGACCCTAAATGTTACGTTTTTGCAGGGAGCAGGAAGGAGTATCAGCAGTCAGCTCTGCCCTGGGCAGAACACCCTGATGGAAGGTTCAAAAAGCTGCACAAGGAGGCTAGCAGGTGGCATGGTGGTTAAGATTGACTACCACATGTCTAACCACAGTTCAAGTCCTGGACCCAGTGGCTTGAAAATCACATGGGGCATGTGTGTGCATGCCCAAAATCCCAAGAGGAGAACAGAGAAAGAATTGGGGCATGGCCATCCCCCGGAGGGTAATTCCTCACTTTCCGTCTCTCTGTATCTTTCTGTCTCACTCCTTTCAGGCAAATGCCCGTGCCCTATGGTAATAAATAAATCAACAGTTGCTCGAAAACAAATTTGAGCACAAGTAAAGGATATGATATGACGCATAAAGCCAAAACAGGCTTGGACTCTGGAAAGGGGTGCATATAATCCCAAATCAAAGCCACTATTGCAAAGAAACAGGAGATTGTACAGATGGTAAGGCGACCGTCAATTAGACCAAAGTTCTCCACATACTTGTATTTTTCCAGAAGTACCTAGAAAGAAGAACAATGAATCAATGTAACAAGAATGCTTCCTTATTAGTACCTGCTTTTATTCTTCAAAAAAAAAATTTTTTTTGGAGAGGTTTATGCTATAGGGCACGTGTGCTCACCAGAAAGACAGAGACAGAGAGACAGAAAATGAGAAATCACCCCCCCGGGGGAACAGCCACACCGCAATCCCTTCTCCATTCTCCTCTTGGGATCTTGGACATGCATACACACATGCCTTGTGAGTTTAAGCCACCAGGTCTGGCACTCGAACCGTGGTCAACTACATGGGAGTCCAGCAATGTAAACATCATGCCATCTGCTGGTCCCCCTGCTTTTATTCTTGATTTTTAAGATAAAAATTATGTTAAGAATCATATTAATTACCCAAGTAGTTCTCTCCAATTAGGATTTTACCACGCAATTCAATCCTTTATAAAGGATCCCAGAGAAAACATTCTCCAGGTCCACATATTCAAAAAATGTTTGAATGCTCAACTTTCCTCACAAGATACAGTTACAATTTTCTCTTCCTTTCACAAGTAGAGAGGTCTCATCATGGATAGGCCTTGTCTTCTACCTAAACCTTCTGTGTTCTGCTTCAATAGCTCTCACTCATGTTACCGAATCTCAAAAACAATGAATTATCAGCTTTCTTGAGATAGCTAACATGGTTTATACATTTTCCCCTACTTATCATGTGAGAATTTTAGAAACTGTTTTCAGACTAATTTCTAACACTAAGACCTAAGGTCACTCCGAGATACAGAAGAGGATCCACTAGAAGATGGGCCATCAGTTGTATACACGCTAAGGACCTTCTCAACAAAGTACCTTTTTAGCTGAATCATCCAAAGAATTTTTCACAGCTGATCCATCCCATTTGTCGATTTTCACAGGCTTATCATCAATCTTCCACTGCAAAACAAATAGCAAAGTTGTACATCAAGAAATTTGGCATCTTGGGGCCAGCAGGTGGCGTGGTAGTTGGGGACGCTGGACTCCTACATGGCCGACTGTGGTTCGAGTCTCAGATCTGGTGGCTTGTTTTCTCACTTTCCCTCTCTCTTTCACACTCTGTCCCTCTCTGGTCAAAATAAATAAATAAATAAATAAATAAATAGGAAGTGACAAGTCTGTTTAAAAAAAGAAATTTAGCATCTTACTGAAAGGAAAATAAATTACTTTCTTAAGAGCTTTCTCAAGAACATGTAATATTTATTTTGTTGATGCTGGAGAGCTAAAAGATAAAACAATTAGAAATCAGGCTAAAGGAGACTAGGTTGCTACAATCAAGTGGTACTCATCCGATGTGGCCAGTTTCTGTGCACAGAAATAAAAAATTTATAATGTCCACAACCAGGATACTTACATGGGCTACAGACTCTGAGCGTAAACTCACATATCCCACCCCCTTTTACCAAAATGTGAGCATAGAAAAGAGTGTTATTCATTCATCTTTTCATTCTGTGACCACAAAACTCAGGAAATATAATTATGTGAATTGAGATACCAGTAAAATGGTGAGTCTCCTTTAATGTATCTTATTAGCTAACAACCTGTACCTTTTACTAGCATGTCTTAACTTCAAGAAGCAAACCCAGTGGAATCTATGGGAAAGAATACTGAACTTTCAAGTACAGAGTCCCAGACCCCATCCATTATAAGTTACTTGTGTAACACTGGACAAACTCTGCTTCGGCATCTCTCATTTACAGAGGTCTAGAAAGTTTCCCAAACACTGCCCACCTGAGTCAAGTGACTGATTTATACACTGTTGGTAGAAGTTCAAATGTTACTACAACTGTAATTGAGTGCGTGTCAATTTAAAACACTGGGTTCAATTTCCCACTTCTGAGAATTATGTAATTGCACACATACGAAATAACACAGAAGGCTACTCACTACAGCATATTTATAATGGTAAAGAAAACAGAGGTAACTCAAGTGCTCATATACAGAAGACTCGTTAAACTATGGTATACCCAAATATCCTGTAAGAACGGAATATGGGAAGGAATGAGACTTCTCAGTATGTGCCTTTTTAAATACTGTAAATATATTATTCAGTAAAAATTTTCTCAAATATAAGTGCTTGGGGCCAGCAGGTGGGTGTGGTGGTGAAGGTGCTGGATTCCCACATGTCTGACCGTGGTTCAAGTACCAGACCTGGTGGCTTAAAACTCATGCTAAGCATGTATGCATGTGTGCCCCAAATCCCAGAATGTAGGAGAAAGGATTGCAGCGTGGTCATGGCCCCTAGGGGGGTGATTTCTTGCTTTTCCTCTGACTCACTCTCTCTCTCTGGCAAACGCATGTGCCCTATGGCAAAATCTTAAGGAAAAAAGAAAGTGACTAAGTGAATGCTGCAATATTGATTCTTACAGACTGCTAGCCTACTAATCAAACATGACATCCACTTTTAAAAATTCAAACTGAACCCAATAGCCAAAGAGCTCATTTATATTGTCAAATAAATTCCATTTCACAAAGAACAAGCAAAACAATGCACTTGTAGAACCAAATCCACAATAACATTTGAATTACCTATGAAATAAAGTCAGAATAAAATAATTTGAAAACTTGGGTCATTCTAAAAAGAAGAATCTGGGCCAGTCCGTGGCATGGTAGTTAAGGTAGCCAGATTCCACGTGGCCAACTGTGTGGTAAAAGTCTTGGACCTAGCTGCTTAAAAAAAAAAAAAAAAAACAACCCACACACACTGAGTGTGTAATACTCAAAATCCTGAAAGGAGAATGGAGGGGAGAGGAATGCAGCGTGGCCACCTCTGAAGGGTACTGTCTCACTTTTTCTCTTTCTCTCCAGTGACCACACGTGCCCTATAACAAATTTAAAAAAAATAATAAAATAAAAAATAAAGCCATAATCTCATAGAGACCCAGATATACCTCACTGCCTGCAGTGCATCAGAGAAAATAAACAGTCCTCTAAGTTCAGAGGATGATTTCTCAGCAATTTGTTGGGATGGTGGGGAGGAGCGCACAGGTCAAGAGCTGAAGCAGCCATTACAGCAAGTGTTGAAATAGCCTCAACTCCCACTCTACTGCCTGGTCCCTAGAAGCAATCTCCAGTAAGTGAAACAGGAACACCTCCCGTGAATTACATGAACCACAAAATAATTTGTGATAGGAGCATCATTTATTTTGTGTGCATGAAAAACCTTAGCCCACTTTAGACAGTATCTATCACAGGACAAAGAAACATTTAGAAAAAGCAGTTCTTGATAAGTGCTCATTTTTCTATTACTTTCCATGGTTCTCAAAAACAGCTCATCAATGACAATGTATGCTACTCCTCATGTTCTCTTCACTGTTACTAGGGCATTTTACAAGTTCTTTTTCCATTGTTCATATCCGCCAACACTAAGTACAAATGGTTTTTCTTTTGTAGTAACAGAAAACAAAGCAAAAGTTCATTTATTTCATGTGGAACCTCCTAGGATAAACCACAAAGCGCAGTGTGTAGGAAGAGTTCACATAGGCCTGAGACCGCCACCCTTGGAAAAGCCAGCTGCCAAGGCTGGCCCTTGGCTAGTGCCGTTCCCGCCACTGATGCACAACTTTCCAGTCACTCATGGAGCCTGCTTATATGAACAATGTCATTTATGCTGAATACTTTTCAGGGGTTTGGAATTTTGGCATGTGGCAGGCAGAGGGTGCCCACTTCACCAGCCCCTAACAAAAACCAGGCACTGAGTGTCTGGTGGGCTTCTCCAGCAGACAATGCTCCACACACAGGACAACACTCTGCAGGAAGGAAGCCTGTCCTGGAAGATTCCACTGGCAGAGGACTCAGAAACTTGCACTTGGTTTCCTCTTGACTCCATCCCATGTACCTTTTTCCTTTGCTGACTTTGCTCTGTACTGTTTCACTGTACTAAATCTTACACATGAATGCAATTGTATGCTGAGTCCTTCTAGCAAATCCCCAATCAGGGTGGACGGACAGATACCTGATATGGGTAGTGCTGCTAATTGACCCATGCCCTGAAGATTAAGGGAGCTAGATCCCACATGGCTGACCATGCACTTCAAATCCTGGCCTGGTAGCCTGAAAAACATGCGGGGCACATCTGTGCATGTGCGCCAGATTCCCACAGGATGGAGAAAAGGAGGACTGCAGAGTGACTAGGGAGTGCTTTCTCGCTTTCCTTCCATCGCTCTCTGGCAAGCACATGTGTCTTCTATAAAAACATCAATTTCTCATCTCATTCCCTCTTGCATATTGTCAGTACATGTATATTAACCACAACCGTCATTTTACTTACTTCGTTACTATTCATGCCAAGGTCATATGAGGTGTCCTCAAAAAGTTCAAGGAAAACACATACAGTGAAAAAACTATACATGGATTTCAAAATATTTTTGCACCAAAATAAAATTGTACTATAATTACATTTGTCTGTAAACTTCTTCAAGTCCCTGTGTATGTTACATAGTTTAGAGTAACCCCCTGTGGATTGTCTTTTCATTTCCTTGATTGTGTCCTTTGACATACAAAAGCTTTTAATTTTGTTTATTTATTTAGCTGTAGGGCACATGAGCTTACTAGAGACGGAGCGAGAGAGTGTGAGTGAGTGCACGCAAATAGAGAAAGTGAGAAATTATCTTCTGGTCTCAAGCTTTTAATTTTGATGAAGCTGAAAGTAAGGAGTTTTGAGAGGTTACAAAAGATCAGTTTGAAAAAAAAAAAAAAAGATCAGTTTGCAAAACAGTGTTAAAAAGCCAGAACCAGGGCCAGCAGGTGACATGGTGGTTAAGATGCTGTACTCCCACATGGCCAACCACAGTACATGTCCTAGACATGGTGACTCACTTTCTCTGTTTCTCTCTGGTGAGAGCATGTACCCTACAGCAAATTAAAAAGCCAGCACCTTAGGGCCAGCTGGTAGTATGGTGGTTAAGGTGGTTGGATCCCACATGGCCAACTGCATAGTTCAAGTCCCAGACCCAGTGGCTTGAAAAAAATGCCAGAGGGCCAGCAGGTGGTGTGGTACTTGGGGCGCTGGACATACATGGTCAACTGCAGTTTGAGTCCAGAACCTGGCCACTTGCTTTCTCACTTTCTCTCTCTCTGGCAAGTGTACATGCCCTATAGCAAAATTTTAAAAATAATAAATAAAACAAGATAATTCTTGAAAAGAAAAACACACCAGGTGCATGTACATACAGGCCCGAAATCCTAAGAGAAGAATGGAAAAAGGACTGTGGCATGGCCATCCCCTGTGGCAGGTGCTTTTTCATGCTCCATCCCCTCTCTTCCCAGCAAGTGCACTTGCAATAAAAGGGGGGGAAAAGGCAGTACCTTGTGTTCTTCAGGCACGAACATACACAATTAAAGTAATGCCACAAAACTATTCATCTTCCTTGCCAGAGCTAGGCCACAGGGCACACGCTTACTACTCCCAAGTCTGGCAAGCTTAGATACCACCTGGGAAAACAAGAGACATGACTTGTCTAAGGACCCATGGTTGGCACAGTCCAGGTCTCCCACCTCAGAATGGATGCTCGTCCCACCTGCATGTTGGCTAGCTCAGGGTCCACTCTGGTGGGGAAGCAAGGTACTAAGTAAGTAAAGAGCACTGGAGAAGCCAGGCTCTGGGAGTGTTACTGATTCACTGTGTGTAGTTGGGCACGCTATGTCATCCTCCCTCTCTAACTGCAGCCATGTCTACAAAATGAGGGTGAAGACAAGCTTCATATCTCCATTATAAACACTGTAGAATAACTACTATTAATAAAGTAAAAAAAAGTTAATGACGGACCAGAAGGGACTTAAAAAATCATTTAAAACAGTAGTTCTCAACCTGGAGGTTTAACTGTTAAAATGTAGAGGTAATAAACAGAAGTGTGTGGGAAACATGCAGATGTCCAGGTCCCATCTCTAGATTATGTGATTCGGGTCTAAAAGAAGGTCCAGAAATCTGTTACTTTTAACACTACCAAAGGGAGTCTGATGTAGGCAGTCTTCATACCATGTTCTGAAAAACATTTATGGAAATTGAAGCCCAGAATAACCAGCTATAAGGAACTGTATGTATATTGAGTCCTTCCTATGCACCAGACATCAGCTTTAAAGGTAAATCTATTAGCCCACTTTACAGATGAGGAAACTGAGATATGGAGAGATTCATTAACTTGCCCAAGAACACACACGTAGTAAGTGGTAGAGCCAGAATTCAAAACCAGTTAGACAGCCTGGTTCCTGAACTTGTGTTTTCAACTAAGATATTAAAGCTGTGCTTTAACATCAAGCTGGCAACTTAGCCAGGAGACAGAAATCCAGGCATGAGGTTAAAAGAGCCTGGAAATAGCTCCTAGAAAGCAAGGTTTAACAACACATATCAGTTTTAACCACTAAAACAAATTAAGCAAGCAGCTTTTCTTTATAGCTGCCACGTAGAATGAGATTCCTTCAAGAATTTTGGGCAAAAGAACTTACTACAATGATCTAAATTAAGCCATTCTGTGATGGAGGCTAGATCGCATTTGCATACTTACTTTTAAGATCAGGAAACAAGAACCACTGTGTTCTTGAAGTCAGTTTCACATGAGCAGAAATTCACATTTGCTTAGGGAAAGGTAGAAGCATATTTCCATCTCTTTATTACACCTCCCCCCAAAATGGATGATGGAGTGTGTATGAACATAAGAATGAGAGGGGCAGGAGGACCAGTAGTTGGCATAATGGCTATGTTGCTGGACTCCCATGTAGTCAACTGGGGTTCGAGTCCCGGACCTGGTGGCTTAAACTCACGCCGGGTGCGTGTGTGTGCGTGCCCAAGATCCCGAGAGGAGAATGGAGGAGAAGGGATTGTGGCATACCCAACCCCCTGGGGGGTGATTTCTAGCTTTCTGTCTCTCTTTCTCTGTCTTTCTGGCGAGTGCACGTGCCCTATGGAAAAAAATCTCTCCAAAACAAAAAAAGAGAATGAGAGGGAAGAGAAGGGAGAGGGAGGTATGCCCAATATAGAGCCTTGGCACACTATTCTATCCCCTCCCTCCAGTCCTCCAGGCCAGATCTTGGGCAATGGGTGTCCAGCATGTTTCAGGCCAACTGGGTCAGGAATTCAAACTGCAGTTCCCACTGAGATCCAGATTCACTTGAGTAGCTCATTACTGCTGTACCATGGAGCATGCCCATACATTTCTTTATGTAAGTGAAACTACAGCTGCAGAAATAAAACAACTCAAAAAAAAAAAAAAAAGACAAATCAAAGAAACCATATTAAAGGTAACAGCCTCTCATTCCTAGAGAACAAAAGCCTCTCTCTTCACTGACCTGCTCCATAAGAGTCACCTTTCCCCCATGTTCTCTCCCATAACACTCTCAGTTTCAGACAGAGGCACCATTCCCTAAAGCTGTTCTGACGACTGAGGTGAAAGATCTGAAGTTTTCTTCTCTGCTAAGTTCAATGATGCCAAGTATTTATTCTGTGTTAACCACTATAGAGAAACCCTCATGGGAAACTGGACAAATAATTGGTGGATGATATAAGATAGTATGTCATATTAAGTGACAGGTTATCCCACATGCAGTAAGTGCTAAAGAAATTCAGAAAGGGAACAGCTCAATGGAAGGCTGAAGTGAAGCTTCCCAAGGAAAAACACCTAAACAGCTCCTATTTTCTCTCTGATGTCCCTCAACTTCTTGGTTAAATCTTCCAAGTGCTACTCTGTGCTTCCTTTGATCGATTTCTGCTTCTCAAGTTGGAGTTCTCAAAGCCTTGTCATTCTATTTTATATAGCCTTTTACAGAGACTATTACCCAATTGTATACAACTCAGTCCTTACAAGGAGCCTATAAAATGTGTGTCTACAATGTTTACCTACAAAAACTGAATGTCAGTAACATCATGATTCATCTAAGACCACACAGCTTTTAACATATGGTGGTACAACTGTCTTTCTTCTCACAAAATCCTATACACTAGTACAGCATATAGTCATACTAGAAGGTTTTGAATTTCCACCTCTCTAAACAAATCTGAATGACTGTCTTAATAATCACTTTACATAGTCTCAAAAACTTCAACAGCTTCCTACTTCTTTCAAACAAAACAAAACGTTAATTTTCTTTTTCCCATTAGAGAGACAAGCACCTTGAACTCTCATTGTGCCACACCACTGCAACCCCAGCCACCTAGGATCATGGGTACATGCACCATGAGCACAAGCATTAGGGCGTACAGATCAACTGAGGAACCAACATGCAATATTCCATACGGACCCAACTTAATTTAAGCAGCGTGTTACAGCTGTATCACTGAGCCAGCCTCCGTACTACTATTTTGAGCAATCCATGCCCTCCTCAGTCTGATTCTGCCTATATGTCGCTCCAGTTCCCTTAGAGAGCCTGCCAGTCAACTCGTTACCTGAGAAACATCAGGCACCATCACATTCTATACCTTTGCTCAAGATGCCTTTCTCACCTGGTATACCTGTCCTCTCCCATCCTCCCTCCCCAAATAAAGTTCCAGTTCTTTCTTTCAGACATGAAGGTTTTCCTTGGGACCCTCACCCTTTTCAGTTAGACCTCAGGGGTCTTTCTCATCTGTAAAAAGAGTACATGAATACTCTGTACTCTTTTAAAAACACTGAATATGTTGAGTGTTCCATTTCTTGTATTTATCTATAAGGCCATCGTAAATGTCATGACTTATTTTTCTATGCAAAAATGCATCATGACTTTTCTGGCAACCTAAAATTTCAAGTACTCTGGCGGTAGGTTTCTTGATTTAGTCCTCCACCATCACACATTTATACTGGACTCTGTGAGTTATACTTGATAATGTATATCATCTTATTATTTGACTCTCCCAAAAACCCTGTGATACAGGTATCAGAGGTTCTTATTTTACAGATGAAGATTAACTTCGTGATGTTAACTGACTTGCCAGTCTTCTTACTGTTTGCAAGCAGCAGAAATACTTTAACACCAAGATCATAGGACCCCTAAATCCAGGTTCTTTCAGTAACACCATGATGCCAAGTACTTCACAGTAATCACTTCTTCTGCAGAATGCCCAGGCTTCAGGTTCGATAGTGATCCAAGTAGGGAGAAAAACAAAAGCAGTCAGCTGGCTAGGATGAACTCAGGCTGTGAGATGCTCACCCAAGAGGAAGACAGAATTTCTCTACAAAAATGACTACCAAATTCCAATATCCTCACTTGTCTTGAACCAATTTACCATGCCAACATCCAGAATATGTACTTGACTCTTCAGAAGGGTTATGAGTTTAAGAACCACACAATTCAAAATCACTAACACCCAAAAAGACAAGCAAAGGGACCAGCAGGTGTAGCATACTGGTTAAGACACTGGACTCCCATATGGCTGACATGGTTCCAGAGTCCAGGATCAAGTGGCTTAAAACTCCCAACAGGTGCCTGTGCAAGCATGCCCAAGATCTGGGAGAAGAAGACTGTGGTGTGGCCATCCCCTCTAGGGGGTAATTTCTTGCTTTCTGTCTGTCTCTCTGGTGAGCACACGTGGCCCTTACAGCAAAAATTTCTCCCAAAAAAAGACAAGTAAAAAAGCATCTGGATCTGAACCCCTGGACATGATCATGTAGACATTTCTCAAGTATCTACCATACTTTAGACACAGAAACATCTGCAAGTGGTTTCAATTAAAGCCAACATTTCTCACTGTTTACTATATTAAAGACACTCAGCTTAATTAACACCTTTCATCAGATTAACCTAGGGCCTGACACCAAGAGAACCAGAAGGAATTTTAGAATATATTAAGGCTAAATTCTTCATTTTGCAGATGAGAAAACAGAGGCAGAGCAAGCATATTTCAAGGTCACAGAACTAGTTAGAGGCAGAGCCAAGCCTGAGCTCTCCCTTCACACAACGGTTTCTTCCCGGATGTCAAGAAAAGTGCAAGACGGGCTAAGGCAGGAGCAATTTTCCTTTTTCTATTTTTCTCCCCTTTTAAGCCCTTAGTGCTAGGACTTTGGTTTAAACAATCCGATGAGGGGAGGGGGAAAGTAGCAAGCACGAGCAGGTGGCAGTGCACTTGGTGGCATGCGGGATGGGGAGGGGGACACAAAGGGCAGCGAAGGCAGGAGGAAGAAAAAAGTCTTTAGGGCTTCCTGTCAGCCATCAGGGGGAAGTCAACATGCACTCACGTAAATATTATATTTTCAGTAAGCAAAAGGACAAGGAGCACTTTGAAATCTGTTAGCTGTACGCAAGGGAGATGATGGTGGGGGTTTGGGGGATACGGACTTGGAGCGGATTCTTTCACTCCTTTGGGCTTTAGTTTATCCCGTCGGCGACATGGGCACTTTGAACGGTGGCCCGCAGCACCACAGGGGAAGCGATGGCCACGCTGAAATGTGGGACCAATCCCATTACCCGAAGCAAAGGGTGTCAGCGAAAAGGACCAGGAAAGCTCCAGAGGAAGAAAGGAGATCTAAGGAGGAGAGTCCGGGTTACAGCTGGCCAGGGTTCCCACAGTGGGCAAGACCAGGGCTCCCCTCCAACAGCCACAGAATATAAGGGGGATGGGACGGCGGGGGGCTCGCAGAATATAAGGGGGATGGGACGGCGGGGGGCTCGGCTCCTTCCGGGCCTCCCCACGGCTCAGCGGTCCCCAGGAACCGGCTCCTCACCTTATCCAACA
>NW_006159505.1:4026902-4027779 GCF_000334495.1 Tupaia belangeri chinensis | reverse complement strand
TTCCGTGTTTGGGGCCCTGCTGACGCGACGCTATCGGCGGACGTGGCCGCGGGGCTTGCCGGGACCTGTAGTTGGAAGCTCCGGCCACCGGTTGCCGCCTCCACGGCCAGCCGCCGCGTCGCGGTTACCAAGGAGTAGGGAAGGTAGTGACCAGCGTCACGGTGGAGAAGCTCCGAGATCCCCGAGAGGCTCGTAGGCGCGCATCCCGCCTGATTGGGACGTCGGCCCCGCGGACCCCGCGGAGGCGGAAGCGACGCCGGAGGCAGGTGCGGGTGGACCCTTAGTTTGCGTGATTCTCCCACGCCGCAGATGTGGCGTTTCGAAAGAGACGGGGAGGAGCAGGTCCTTCAACCTTTGCTAGCCTTGTTCCCGTGCTTGCCCATTATTCTCTCTAGCGACTGGCATCTTCGTATTAATAATTTTGTCCTGTTCTAGAGAACTCACGTTCACTGAGCGCCTGTCTGCAACACATACTCTAATTCAGTCGCGCAGCAGACCTGTGCAGTGGGGAAGCCCAGGCACTTACCCCAGGCGGGAGTAGCACGTTTCAGAACCCAGTTTTTAAGCCAGGTCTTTTCAACTCCAAAATTTGTTATGTTTCCTCTGGCACTCTGCATTTACAATTTGAGGATACAATTTGAGGATGTAATAGTATTTTAGATGAATTATTAATTTATTTGTTCTTTCCACAAATATTTAGTGGGCACCAATATTGCCTGCCACTTGGGGACCAGCAGGTGGTGTGGTGGTTAAGGCGCTGTACACTCCCACATTGGCCGACCGTTATTCAAGTCCTGAATCTGGTGGCTTACTTTCTCACTTCCTCTCTCACTGTCACCCTCTGGCTCTCTCTAGTCCAACTAAAAAGTAAGTGAAT
>NW_006159505.1:4021908-4026871 GCF_000334495.1 Tupaia belangeri chinensis | reverse complement strand
TATATAGCCTGCCACTGTACTGACCTATATGGGGAAAGGGCCCGCTGCCCCTCTGGTCCAACTCTTACTTTAGTGACCCAGAGCTATCACATAGCAACATTGCATTATATTATGGTTTACTGCATTGCATTACATAGTTCTTCCTTTTTTTTCTTTAGAGAGAGATTTTTGCTATAGGAGGCGTGTGTTCACTGGAGAGTGAGAGACATAAAGTGAGAAATCAGCCCCCAGGAGGAATGGCCATGCTGCAATCCTTTCTCCTCCCTTCTCCTCTCAGGATCTTGGGCACGCAGGCACACGCACTGGCGTGAAGTTTAAGCCATCTGTTCGCTGGTTCTCGAATGGTGGTGGACTAGGTGGGAGTCCACTGACTACGTGGGAGTCCAGGAATGTAATCATTATGCTGTCTGCTGGTCCCACATTACGTCGTTCTTATCCCCAGTAAATGTTCAAATGATTGAACAAATACTTACTGAGTTGCTTACTATATAGAAGGCCCTATTCTAGTCATTAGGGATATAGTCCAGAATGGAACAAAAGCCCATGTGGCAAAGCTCACATTTGTGTAAAGATAATGATCACAAATAATATCAGATGAGAATTCTTCACCTCAGTGAAACACTCCCTGGCCACTCCAGTCAAATGCCCTTGTAGATTTTTGTTGCTGTTCATCCTCTGTAACTTCTGTTTTCAAGACCCATCTCTAATGTCATCTATGCTGTGCCATCCCTGACCCTTGCTTCTTTCTTTTTCACAGACACAATGAAGGGCTCCTATAGTAGTTTGTTCATGTTTCAGTTTAGTTCATTTAACATCCATGGAGGCTCTTTTTTCAGTAGAGTAGATCCTATAAGAGGTCTGTAAGGGAATGGAGAGATAAGTAAGACAGAGACCTGGCCTTTCAGGAAGTCACAGTCTGGGCTTAGTGGGGGAGGAGACACAGAGGAAAGTGGGCCATTCTAATACAGAGTGGTGGAGTATCCCACTAAGAAGTGGGAGGTTGGAGCACAGAGGGGTCTCAACCTGAGAAGAGGGAGCTACAGGAACACTGTAAGAGCCAGGAAAATAAGAGGGGCAAATGGGGTCAGCAGGTGGCATGGTAGTTAAAGTACTGACTCACATGGCAGACCACAGTTCGCATTCCAGACCCATCAACTTGAAACTCATGCCAGGAGTGTTTGTCCAAACTCTCAGAAGAATAAGGAAGAAGAGATTGTAGCTTGGCCAGCCTCCCTGCAGGGTGATGGCCTTTCTCACTTTTCCTCTCAGTATCTCTCTCTATCTCTCTGGTGAACGCAACTACCTGTGGCAAAAACTTTAAAATAAAATTGACTTATTTTTAAAAAATATTAAAAGAAGAAGAAGGTCAGAAGTGTGATTGATCAAGAGAGCGGGACATCCAGCTTCTAAGCAGGAATTCTGTTTTCCCAAGTGACAAAAGAAAGAATTAAAAATGAGTGATGTTGAGAGAGGCAAGAAGATTTTTGTTCAGAAGTGTGCCCAGTGCCACACCATGGAAAAGGGAGGCAAGCACAAGACTGGCCCAGATCTCCATGGTCTATTTGAGCAGAAGACAGGTCAGGCCCCTGGATTCTCTTACACAGATGCCAGCAAGAACAAAGGCATTATCTGGGGAGAGAATACACTGATAGAGTATTTGGAGAATCCCAAGAAGTACATCCCTGGAACAAAAATGATCTTTGTTGGCATTAAAAAGAAGTCAGGAAGAGCAGAGTTGATAGCTTATCTTTAAAACCTACTAATGAGTAACAGGTGGGGCCACTGCCTTATTTATGACAGAACAGAAATGTCTTGCCTTTTTTACGTGTACCATATTTTAATTGATCTCCTACACCAAAACTCAGATCATGAATGACTGACAGGATATTTTTGTTGGACAATCCTGATTAAAGTTAAGACTGGCTTGTAGTTAAATGAATATTGTTGGTTTTTTTAAATTTTGGTAGTAATTTCAGTTCAGTAAGTGCTATCACTCTTTTCCCTTTCTAAAGATATTGGTAATTCATTAGTGATGCTCATTTTTTTTACAAAGGTGGTGAATACCAAAACCTACTGGAGACTGGGTTTTTGTTTAGGCTTAAATGTAATTGGTTATATGAATATATAAATATGATAACCAGAAACCACCACCACAGAGGCACAAGAAGTATGGGCAATCAAGAAACTATCTCTCCCCCAAAGGGAAAGAACAACCCTTCATAATCCACAGACAGTACAATAAAACCCATGGAAATGTCAAATAAAGAATTTAGGATATTCATAGTGACAAAA
Organism: Tupaia belangeri chinensis; assembly: GCF_000334495.1. Classification (NCBI taxonomy): domain Eukaryota; kingdom Metazoa; phylum Chordata; class Mammalia; order Scandentia; family Tupaiidae; genus Tupaia; species Tupaia belangeri. Next base: position 4,024,579 of record NW_006159505.1, on the reverse strand, counting down.
CTAACAGAGATGCAAGAGAAGAGAGACAACAAACTCCAGCAAATGCAGGAGAAAAGAGACAATGAATTCCAGGAGGTGAGGAGGTTTTTCCACAATCTGAAAGAGGAAATACACACCATTAAAAAGAATCAAACAGAACTATTAGAGATGAAGGGTGTAACACAGGAAATCAAAACCTCCCTTGAAAAGGATTAGATTAGATCATGTAAACAATCCAATCTCAGATGTAGAAGATAGAACCTCTGACCTAGAAAAATTCACCAAAAAGACTGAAAAAATCACCCCCCAAAAATAAGAATAATATACGAGTAATACTAGATACCATTAGATGCCCAAACATCTGCATACTCAGTATTCCAGAAGGTGAAGAAACTAATCAGGGAATTGATGATCTATTCCATGAAATCCTGGAAGAAAACTTTCCAAACCTAGAGAGGCATTCAAATATCCAGACCCAAGAAATAAAAAAGACCCCATATAGAATCAACCCAAGAAGATCTCCAAGGCACATCATTAGCCGGATTGGCCAAAACCACTGATAGAGATAAGATACTAAAATTAGCAAGAGAAAAATGTCATCACTTTGAATGAATATCCCATAAGGCTAATGTCAGATCTCTCATCAGAGACAATGCAAGCAAGGAAAGAATGGGAAAATATATTCGAAGTGTTAAGTCAAAAGCAATTTCAACCAAAAATACTATATGTGGCAAGATTACCCTTCATGTGGGAAGAAAAGATAAAAGCATTCTCAGATAAATAAAACCTGAAAGAATTTACCAACACCAGGCCAGCTTTTCGAGAAATTCTGAAGAGAGCACTATACCAGGAAAACTAAAGACAGACAAATAAGAGAACAAAAAATAACCAAGAGGAAAACCAACTTAATGGTAGGGACAAGTTCTGAAATATCAATAATAATGTTGAATATTAATGGAAAGGGCAGACCACACCAACACTGCAAATTCAACAAGAGAGATTACACAATACTGAACTTGTGAAATAGAATTCTATGACTTTTTTTCTAAAACAGTAGTGATTTTCTTCTATGCCTTATCTTCCAGGTTTAAGGATTTTTGTTTTCTTTTGAGTTGTCAGGCTCAGCAATTGTTAGAGAATTTTTTAAATTGAAACATAAACTTTTCTTTCTTCCTGGCCTCTTTGCAATTGGAAAATATTTGTGAGTATTCTTATTTTGTGACAGAATCGTTATTTGCATAAGTTCAATAATAACAATAGTATCTGTTGCCTTGCATCTGAAATTGAATTCTTATGGGGTTTTGTGCAAATAACAGACCAAATTGAGATTAACCAAATTTTTTATGCAAGTAAGTTAGTTTATACCTCTCTTTAGTTAAAGGAAGAATAGCGAGAGAGGAAAAAAAGTGTTTCAGAAGAAAATTACAGTTCATTTGTCACTAGATTCTAGCTTTGTCCAGACTTTTAAGATCTTTTGTGAATCAATAAAATGTGAAAAAAAAAAAGTTTAGTATGAAAGGGAGGGAGGGAGAAGAGGGAGGAAAAAACAGGTAAAAGTATGCTTAATTTACAAAACATGAGAAGCTATTTGCTGATAATGTGTATAGTAGTATCTTTGTCTTGACTGACATGCATGGTTTTGTGTTGGAAAAAGAAATGTATACTGTAAAGACATGATAAAATGTAAATTAAAAAATAAATAAAGGTGATTGTGACAAGATGTAGTAGTGTGTTAAATTTTACCTTTGAATTCTATGATCTGACTAGATGCATGGTTTTGTGTTGGAAAAAGAAATGTATACTGTAAAGACATGATAAAATGTAAATTAAAAAATAAATAAAGGTGATTGTGACAAGATGTAGTAGTGTGTTAAATTTTACCTTTGAATTCTATGATCTGACTAGATTATATTTCAGGTTTGTTGGACAACTGTTCAAAACCACATAGAAACCGAAGAACTACTGTATATGTGTGATTGGTAATGGTGCCTTTGCCAATTTATTAGAAGGATTAAAGTAGAGGAGATATATCATCAGCATAGATTTGTAAATTATGCCATCATAAGAAGTGAGATAATTAAAAACTGGGACCAGTAGATGGAATAGTGTTTACGACGCCGACTCACATGTTGTTGACCCTGGTTTGAATCCTAGACCTAACAGGTTAAAACTCACGCCGGGTGCATGTGTGTGCGTGCCCAAGATCCCAAGAGAAGAATGGAGAAAAAGGGACTGCAGCATGGCCATTCCCCCTGGGGGGTGATTTCTTGCTTTCTGTATGTCTCTCTTTCTCTATCTTTCTGGCAAGCGCACACGCCCTATAGCAAAAATCTCTCTCTTGAAAAAAATGATAATTAAAAACCAAATGACAGATAGAAAAAGAAATATGATTGACTGAACAAATCTTTGCAGATGAGCATTATTGTGCATGTGTGTGTGGGGGGGAGGGTGAGGGGGTGTGTATGTATGTGAAAGAAAGAATGTGTATGTGTGTGTTGGGGGGTGATATTTGGAGCTGGGCAACACTATAATGAGATTGGTATTATTTTCCTCAAGTTTCAGACAGATATCAGAGGTAACAGAAGTTAACCAGGCAGGCAGCCTCCAAGTCTGGAACTTGTTTTTTCTTTTGTCTGCTATACAAAGTTCATCTATCTCTTAGACTTACTGTCTATTCGGTTGTCGGGAAAAT
>NW_006159505.1:4011344-4021877 GCF_000334495.1 Tupaia belangeri chinensis | reverse complement strand
ACATTTTTGTGTAGAAAAACAGAAAAGTATGTCATGACTTTCCCAACAACCTAATAAATAGTATAACCTGGGAGTTACGTCCTTCTTGGCCTATTAGATATAGAGCCATACCATCTCGCCTCAGATTCCTCCCAGGAAATTGGAATTTCTCTGATTAGTTGCCACCTATGAGCCCGAGTTTGATTCATCCTTTGTGTTATATGAGTTGCAAGTATATTTTCCCACACTGTCTTATCTTTCAGCTTTGTATTTGCTGTGTTTTTTTATACTGCAGAAATTTATTTTGTGCAAATGACCACATAAATTATCCCTTCCTTTCTGATTTGTGTTTTGCACATCTTATTTAAGCTCTCCAGCTTCACCTCTCTGCCATAAGATGATTTTTTATACTGGCTTCCCATCTGTATCTATGTTTCTCCCTCTATCTCTCTCTATATTTATATATTTCTTGGATCTTTGGTATTGTGTGTGTGTGGGTTTTTTTTTTTTTCCCTAAACAAGAGAAATAATGCTGATGGTATATCTCCTCTACTTTAATCCTAGTAAATTAGCAAACGCACCATTACCAATCACACATATACAGTAGTTCTTCAGTTTTTATGTGGTTTTCATTAATGAAAAAGTTCAAGAACTTTGAGTGGTAAGCTAAGGAGTGTAATAATGTATTTTACAGGCGAAGAAAAAGGTGAAAAAACAGAAAAAAAAGGAAGCCAAGGGGCCGTTTCCAAAGTCAAAGGTCAAGTAAGTACCCTGAAGCCATATTCTATAAATTCCTGGGGCCTTCTCCAGTAGTCATCATCTCCCAGTCAGTTATTTACTAATTCTTTCCTTCATTCCCTGATCTAGCACATAGGAGTGATTGGTCACAAGAGAAATTTCCTGAAAGACAGATTGACTGGCTATAAATCTGTTTATATCCATCCATTTATTAATCTTCCCAACGTCTAGGCTCTATCTAGGTGCTGAGGGATACCTAAGTGAATAAGGTAATCATAGACCCAACAGCAAGTAGGAAGTTGGCAAGGGGAATAAGCAGATAACAATAAAGTAATGAACACTATGCTAGGGGAACTATGTGGTGTTTTAGGAACACATAAGAAGAGCCTCCAACCCTTCGTAGGGAAGGTCAGGGGTCAGGAAATTCATAGTGTCCTGTGTCGCACCAAAGGAGATATCAACATTCACTCATGCGTTTATTCCACAGACATTTATGGAATCTGTTATATGCCACATGCTGTGTTAAAAACAACAACAACAATATATTTTTGCTCTAGTATGTGTGCGCTCACCAGAGAGACAGAAAGAGACAGACAGAAAGTAAGAAATCATTCCCCAAGGGAGATGGCCATGCCGCAGTCCTTTCTCCTCCATTCTTCTCTTGGGATTTTGGGCATACGTGAACATGGCCTGACCTGAGTTTTAAGCCACCAGGTCCAGGACTCAAACTATGGTAGACTATGTGGGAGTCCAACGACATGACCGTTATGCCATGTGCTGGTCCCAGGAACATATTGATAAGTACTGTAGATACTTTGTGAATTCTCACCCATGTCTATTGGGTGCTTCCTATGAGCTAAATCCTAAGAGCAGAAGAAAGGCAGTGAATTAGATGTGTTTCCAGACTTGGAGATTCATAGTCCACTGAAAGAGTGCCCCCCATCATGTTTGTTAGTAATTTTTTTTTAATGCTAGAGTGCATGTGTGCACATGTAAGTGACAGAGAGAGGGAGAGAGAGAAAGCATTCCCCTCAACAGGATCTTGTTATACCACAATCCCCTTTCCCCAGCCCTCCAGCTTCTCAGGATCCTGGGCACCTGAGCAGGCACTCTGTATGTTTCCAGGCCAACCCAGGGATCCAGACTTAACATTGGCAGGTGCCTTCCAGCCTGGCAGGGCACCAAATTTTATCACTGTGTCACATTGGCTGGGCTAGTTGTTAGTAACCTTATAAGGAAGAGGGGTTGGGCTGAGAAGAAGATACTGAAGAAAGTCCCAGGGCCAAGTAAAAGCAATTATTTCCTTTCTGGAAGGTCCACTCAAGGCTTTGGACTGGGTCTAGAAACAAGATTTTTTTTCTATCCATTCTATTCTTTGCCTCATTTAATTCTCACTTTAATTTTCTAGGGCATGGCATTTTTACCCTCATTTTATACTTGATAAATCTAAAAGAAGGTCACGAGACTTAGTAGGAGAAATTAGACTCAGATTTAAGCTTTCTGTTTTCAAAATTGTTGCCCTTCCTCCTACCACTCTTTTCATGTTTGTCAGTTCTGGGAAGCCTTTTCTCAGGACACCTGGGTCCTAGCTTTCCATACTGCTCCTTCCTTATACTGAACTCTGCCCAGATCCTCCATGTTGTGACCACATTTTTCACATGACCTCTCTTCTCCCGGCTGGGGACATGCAGGTTTCCACATCTCAGCCACTGGAGCCAGGACTCAGGCTGTGGTTGGCCTTGTGGGATCTCAGCCATGTGGACTTTGGTTCCCTATGTGCAGCACTTAGCCACCACACTGTGGACAAGTGTCTTCTTAAATGTCCCCAGGTACCTTTTGCACCCTCCCAAGTCCTGAGTCCAGCCCTGCTCTGCACTTCTATCTTCCCTTCACCTTCTCTCCCTCTACTGTTTTGCTTTCTCTCCTTTTTCAAAGCCAAACTGCTTGGAAAACTTGCTTGCATCTCCTCTGTGCACTTCCTCACTTTCCATTCACCCTTCCAGGCATAGCCAAGGTCCAGCTTTAACTCCGCCCTTCCCCTGAAACTGGCCTGCAGTGGGCCTAGCCAATAGTTCTGCTACTTTCCATCTTCATTTTCCTGACTTTGCTGATCTCACCTTCTTTCACATAGCTTTCTCTGCCCTTGTCTCCCCCTGGCAGCTCCCTGTCTCCCTCCTAGGTTACTTTTCCTGCTTCTCTAAAATCTCTTTCCGAGTCTTCAGGACCTTTTCCTCCATTGTCTGCACATAAAACGCTCATTCTTCCAATTGATCTTGTTCCTCTTTTTCTTCTCCCTTCTTCTTTTCCTTCGTCCTTCTCTTCCTCTCTCCCTTTCTTCCTTCCATTCATCACCATAGACCTGTGTCAGCTGCCCTCTAGGTAACTATAGCACTCCCATAACGGCAATCCCAGTTGCCAGCCACTTTGATCTAGTGCTATTTTTATCAGGCCTCACTTGCTAAAGCACAGTTTGGATCATGGCTCCACCCAGCTCAGAAATTGTCCGCGGCTCTGTCACCTACGAAATGAAGCCCGAGTTCCTAGTCTGGTTCCAAAGGTCCAGAAGGAGCAAACACTCTCCTCCCTGTCCAGATTCACTGTCCAAGACTCCCAAACACACATCCTTCCCCTTTCTGGGTCAGGTTGTTTCTTTACTGTGCACACATGCCCTCTATCCCATGGCCCTTTCTGTTTGGAATGTTTATTCTACTCTCTCAGCAAACTCAATTCATCTCTCAAATCCTATTTACCTAATTCATATCTCATTATTGCATATTATCTTCCCTAAAATGTGAGCTCTCTCTTTGAACTCTGTTCAAGCAAAGCCAGCAAGCACTTAATGTGTGTCAGGCAACGTTTTTCTCACATGACCCTCTCATCTGTCTATTAAGGTAGATGTTATTACCCCCATTCTACAGGTGAGAAATCTGAGGCTCAGGGAGTAGACTAACTTGTGCAGTTGTAGACAAGGAAAGACAAAGCCAAGATTCAAACCAGTTATATCTGACCCCAAAGATAGTACTCCAGTATTCCTCTGATTATAAGATTGAATTGAACCAAAGAAGCCAGGATCTTGTTTCCCTCCTCATAAAAATAGCCAGCCCAGGGACCAGCAGATGGCATAGTGGTTATATTGGTCGACTCCCACGTAGTTGACCAGAGTTGGAGTCCCGGACCCAGCAGCTTAAAACTAATGCTGGGTATGTGAGTGTGCATGCCCAAGATCCTGAGAGGAGAGTGGAGGAGAAGGGATTGTGGTGTGTCCATCCCTTTGGGGGGTGATTTTTCACTTTCTGTCTCTCTGGCAAGTGCACGTACGCTATAGCAAAAATCTCTCTCTAAAAAAAATGAAATAAAATAAAATAGCCAGCCTGTTTTTAAAAAGTTTCTTTCTTTTTTTTTTTTTTTAATGAGAGAGAGTGAGAGGCAGAGAGAGAAAAAAAAGAGACTCATACCCAAATAGGTTCTTCATACTGCAGTCTAACCCTAGTCTCATTCAGCCAGGAATATGAGCACCTATGTGTGCACCAAGCATGTTCCAAGGATCCCAGGATGTGAACTCATGACTTTCCCATGTGGGTCTAGTTGTATTAGCACAGTGCCACCATCTGACCTCTGGCCAACCCATTTCTGAGGCATGGTAGTGAGCCTCTATGGCCTAGGGACAGGATGTGTGCAGGCTGTGGCAGTCCCATGGGCTCTCAGCTACAGTGGGATGAGAGACCTCCATGGCACCTTCTTACTCTCCTGCCTTCCTGATTTTCTTGCCTGGTCCTCAGGGAGATGGCCTCCTCAGGAATCTACAAGCTGGATGATGGGAAGCCGTACCTGAACAACTGCTTTCCAGCCAGAAGTCTGCTCCGGATGCCGGAGGAAGGTCAGGTGACTTCTCAGATTGCCACGCTTTCCTCAAGCCCAGCTCCTGCTTTAGACTGTTTCCCACATCTGCTTCTTCCTCACCAGCCCTTTCATGACTGTCCCCTGCCCCACCCAATCCTACCTCCTCCAATGCAACTCCTCCCAGCAGCCTTAGTGGGACTGCTAAGGCACGCATTTCACCACAGTGCCCTCATCTGTTTAGAGACTCCGCATTGGCGACTCCTTTTCCTGGCATTCCATGCGATTCTGAGTCTAGCCTGACCCCATGCTCTGCTGTAGCCCCATTCCTTTGTTCATGCTCTGTTCCACAGAGCTCTCATTTCATGTAGCATTTTTTAATGTCCTGAATATTCCAGCCCTTATTGAAGTTAGCCAAACTTCCCAGCCTGTCAAGCCCAGCTCTCCTCCCACTTTGTCCCGTAAGAAAAGTTGGACCACCCCAGCCCTCGGTGCTCATCCTCCCCTGTGCTCTCTCTTTCTGACCATGTCTCTCATTTGATGAGTAATCTTATTCTGCTCAGCTCTTTAGTAAAATGACTTGAACCCAACTCAGTCAAGTATTGGGCTGTCAGAAAAGTCAAGATGTATTTTTTTCTATGTAAAAATGCATCCTGAATTTTCCAACAACCCCATACCTTTTTTTTTAGATGGCTTTTTCCTATAGGGTGTGAGCACTTGCTGGAGAGACAGAGAGACAGAAAGTGAGAAATCACACACACACACACACCCGGGTTAAAGCCATGCCATAATTGCTTCATCTCCATTTTCCTCTCAGGACTTTGGGCACGCACGCACTCGCACTCAGTGTCAGTTTCAAGTTTCTGGGTCTAGAACTCAAAATGTAGTTGGCCATGTGGGAGTCTAGTTTATTAACCACCATGCCACCTGCCGCCCTCTCCCTCCAAGTACTTTTTCAAATGTTTATCTAGTTAAAAACACCTCTGCAGCAGGGACTCCTAATACTGTGTAGAGCTCCGTAGGTGGAGCCCTAGCATTCTCTGGATTGGATTTGTTGCTTTGAGAGGGTATGGTGAGGGAGATGTTCACCTGTTTACTCCAGACTTACTGGTTATTCTGTACACAGACTACTGGGAGAACCTTCTCCATCTGTCCTCCCCACTTCCTTTTTAAAAACTTACTTGTTTGCTTATTTATTTAGGGGGTGGGAGGGTGAAAGAAAGGCAAGCATCCTTAACAGGGCCTCTGTCACCCAGTCTTTCAGCCAGCCAGGATCATAGGCAGTCACATTCACACTTGGGGTGTACGGGTCAACCCAGGAACCAAACCCCGATCTTCTGTATGTCTTCTTGCCTTGCAGAGCACGGCACTACTACTGTGTGTGCCACTGCTGCTGGGCCTGACTGCCCCACTTCTCACAAGAATGAGCCTGTTTTTTCTAATGGAACTGTCAGTGTGATCTCTCTCTCTCTCTCTCTCTCTCTCCCCATACATAGATGGAGAGGCAGATCTAAATATAGAAGTGTGTATTTGTTTGTGTTGGTATACGAGTGTATATTTTCTAGTCTGCTGAGAGCAGTGACACCTCAGTAACAGAACATACCGGGTGCCTAGATTTTGGTTTCTACACACCATTCTCCAATGAAAGGAGAAAGGCTTCCTTGGAGAAATAGTTGTTTGCAGGACTGAGACAGGGAGAATACAAGCTGAGCCTGGAACATCTTGTGGTGTCAGAGAGTAAAGAAGTGCTCAGAAAAATGATGGGGTGGGTTGAAAGGACACAGGAGCCAACATGAAGATGCTCCCAATGGTTAAAGCTGGGACAATCTGAGCAATGAAATAAATAATAATAGAATTGGGTTCTGAAGCATAGAATACATAAATATTTGTGAGTCCATACTGTTATAAGTAAATATTTGAATACATTAAAAAAGTGGGGGAGGAGGCTCTTCCTTATGTTAGAATTCTACTTAATAAATGTAGAAGGAATGAGGGAAATAGAAAAATCATTATTCAGATATCACGACAATATTTTTTTAAAGAATTATTTATTTTATTGATTCACTCATTCATTTTTAATTTGACCAGAGAGAGGCACAGAGAGAGAGGGAAAGTGAGAAAGCAAGCCACCAGGTCTGGTGGTTGGTCATGTGGGAGTGTCCAGTGCCTTAACCACCATGCCACTTGCTGACCCCACAGCAATAATTATTTTTTAACAATTATTTTACTTAACTTATTTATTTATTTATTTTAATTTGAACAGAGAGGGACAGAGAGAGAGAGAGAGAGAAGTGAGAAAGCAAGCTGCCAGGTCCGTGACTCAAACTGTGGTTGGCCATGTGGGAGTCCAGCGCCCTTAACCACCCCACCACCTGCCAGCCCCACAGCAATACTTTCTACAGGTAAGAACTATCTATAGATGTTGTATCAATCAGGGTTCTTCGATAGGAGATGGATTTCCTTTTTTCCCCCCAAGGAATTGGCTTATGTGATTATGGGTGATGGCAAGTCTAAAATTTGTAGGACAAGATAGCTGGCTGGAAACCCTTAGGGAGGAGATGATGCTGCAGTCTTGAAGCAAAATTTCTTCCTCCAGGAAGTCTCCAGTTTTGTTCCAAGGTCTTTCAACTGATTGGATAAGGGCCACTCACATTATCCAGAATAATCTTTTACTTAACGCCAACTAATTATAAAAATCAATCACACTTACAAAATACTGTCAAAGAAACCCCTAGATCAATGTTTGATTACATAATTACACATTACACCCTAGTGGAGTTAACACATGAATTAACCATCATGGGTGGTAGACTAAGTGGGTGAAAGTTTGATAAGAAACTGGATATTTTCATAGTTTCAAACTATATTTGTTAATTACAGAGAGAAATGTAGTAACTTCTTAGTAGAGAAACCAGGTAGACACCACCTCAACTGAGTGATCAAAATGAGCGTACTAGTAATAAGGCATATTGACGTCATGAAGCTCCTTATGTGATGCTCTGAGAAGGGCACAGCATTACTTTGTGGTATTTTGCCAAAGTGCAAAGCCTTAATATAATCAATATAAAATATGATACTTAATATAAAATTCAAATTGAGGGATATCTTACAAGGTAATTGGTTAGTACTGTTCAAAAGCGTCATGCCAGACAAAGAAAAACTGGAGAACTCCCAGATTAGAGGAAACTAAGAAACACAAGACCAACATGCATCGTGGTGTCCTGGGTGGGATCCAGAGGGCCGTAGGTCAGTTGCAACAGTATACCTTGTTAGTTCCTTGGTTTCAGTCACTGGAGTATGGTTATATAGATGTTAACATCTGGGAGAAGCTGGGCGAAGGCTAAATGGGAGACCTGTGTACTATTTTTGCAACTTTTCTGTAAGTCTGAAGTCATCTCAAAGTGAACGTTTCAGAAAAAAAAATTGCTTCCCTATAGATCTCCTTCCAGCTGAAAGGAAGGAAATCTTACCCCACTAGGACCCAAGGTCCTCTTTCTTCTCCTCCAGACCTTTTATGATCTGCCTCTGCGGATCCCTCTGGCCTCATCTTTTTTCTACCATGTTGGTCTCCTGATGTACTCTGGGCCTGTCTTCTTGCCATCTTGGGGTTTGATACCAACCCAACTCATATTCCTATACTTTCCGAGGGTCAGGGAAATGAGTATAGGATAAAGGAGAACCAAAGTTCATGTCCCAGATTGAGGCAGTCTTGGGAAATGAGGTACTTGGAATGATAGGCCCAGAGTAGGAGTGAGAAATGGCTCAGGTGAGATGCAGCAGGATTGGCAGCATTGGTCAGGTGGGCTGGTCCAAGCTCCTGAGGCAGGGGTAGTGGGTAGTGCTAGGAAGACAGCCGTGGTGAGAGGAACCAAGCTGGCTCCCATGGCTTGCTGTTCTTTTGCACAGTCTGATGGTGTGTACCTCTGGGTACTTATGCTCTTCTCTTTGTCCAGGCTGCCTGGTTTTTCAATCTCCATCTAGCAAACTTTTTTCAACTTAATATAGCCACTTCATGCATTAAACTGGTGGCTCCCTTCTCTGAGCTTCCACGGCACCCCTTATATTTCTTAGTTTCTTTGGATCAGGCCTTTTGTCATTCATTCCTGTAACTCTTGTGACCCCAGCACATAGTAGATGCTTATGAAAGGTCTGGATGGATGGTTGTATGGGTGGGAGTTCACTCAGTCATTCACTGAGCAACAGTCACAATACAATACAGTAAGCTCCATGCAGGCCTTGGGAATACTGAGATGAACGAATTAAAGTCTCTTTTTTTTTTATTAAGAGATTCTGTATAGGGTACATGTGCCAGAGAGATAGAAACAGAGAGACAGAAAATGAGAACTCACCCCCCAAAGGGGATGGCCACACTGCAGTTCCTTTTCCTCCATTTTCCTCTTGGGATTTTGGGCATGCAGACACAAGCACCTGGCGTGAGTACCAAGCCAGGACTTGAACCACAGTTGACCAAGTGGGTGTCTAGTGCCTTAACCACTGTGCCACCTGTTGGCCTCAAAGTCTCTGTTCTTATGGAGCTTCTACCTTAGAGATGGAGCCATGTGAGACCAGCAGATGATGTAATAGTCACATCACTGGACTGCCACTTAGTTGACCATAGTTCAGGTCCCGACCTAGTGACTTAAAAAAGCTCACATCAGGTGTATGCCCAAGATCCTGAGAGGAAAATGGAGGAAAAGGGATTGCGGTGTGGCCATCCCCTCTGGGGACAGGATTTCTCGCTTTCTCTCTCTCTCTGTCTCTGTCTCTCCAGCAAGCACACATGTCCTGTAGCAAAAATCTCTCTTAAAAAATAATAACACCTAACCAGTTCCACATGCAGTTGCTACCTAGAAACCTGCCTGCCCAAAAGTCTTTTGGGTGTAATTCTTGTCTAAAATCTTTCTTTCCTATTAAATTCTCTTTTCCACGAATTTTTTTTTTTAAAAAACATGTAATAAGTAAGCAAACAAGTGAAATTTTTTTTTTTTTAAAAAAAGCATGTAATAAGTAAGCAAACAAGTGAAACAATTACAAAGTGTATTGAATGCTATACAGTAAGTAAATTGCTGGTATAGGAGAGAATAGATTCCGGAATGTTGTCACGTTGTTGTTGTTAGATGGCTCGTTTGTAAACTTCATCTTTTTGCTCATGTGCTTTTCTAATTCTTTTACAGTGAACATGTATTATGGGGGGTTTTTAAGGCTTTCCACCTGTCCTATCATTTTATCCTTCTGAGTTCCCAACATAACCTGTCTCCTGTAATGATGGAGGTCTGGGAAGATGGAGCCCATTGAGTTGAGGTCATGCATTAGGCTTTACCCAAGAGATGACCAATGGGCAAGTAAGTGGCCAGCACACAAAAACGTGGTCAGCTCTATTGAGAGGAATCAGGCAACACCACAACAGGAAACAGATGATCTTGGATCTGGAAGGAACATTAGCATTTGGAGAATAGGCATGATGGCATCCATCTATAATCTTTGTCACTTGGGATAAAGAGACTGGAAGATCATGAGTTCAAAGCCAGCTTGGGCAATATAGTGAGACTCTTGTCTCTAAAGGAAGAACATGTTTTTAATGTGAAGGAAGGAATTGGGCAAGTTATTCCACCTCTTTTAGTCTAAGCCTTTCACTTGTAAAATGGGGACAATAACACATACTTCATTGGGTTTAGGGCTAATTAAATGAGATAGGTATATAGACACCCCACCACCACCAGCACCACAAGTAACAACATCAGTGTAGTTTCTGATACTTAGGTCATCAGGAGCTATTTTGGGCTTTAATGTAACACTAGTCACAGCTTTGGGGAGTTCATCCCTTTTCACTATTCTGATTCATTTAACAGGTCGAGGACACTGGTTAGTGGCTCGGAAAAGTAACCTCAAGAAGCAGCCCAATGATATGGTTAGTTCACCAGCCGAAGGTCAGGAAGTCCAGAAGAAGGTCTCCTTTGAAGTCGGGGGGAAGAAAGGGTC
>NW_006159505.1:4002098-4010582 GCF_000334495.1 Tupaia belangeri chinensis | reverse complement strand
CAGCAGGAACACCAAGTGGATACGCGTGGACACATCCTGGACCAGGCTTTTCTGGTGAGAGTAAACACATCGTAGAGTGGCTGGTGGCATCAGCTGGGGGACAGAGGGGAGGACTTGCCCTGTTCTGGTACAACTATCCCCAGCTCACTCTACACCAGAGTGATGTTGGCAAATTGAGTACAGCCATGATGGTGAAGGGAACACACTTTCTATATATATAAAAGACTATATTTTGCTGATTCGTTTTTTTTTTTTTTAATGTTCACCTTGTGAGTCAGGTATTGTCATCCCTATTATATTTTTGCCATCAGGCTGATGGGAAAACTGAGGCTCCAAGAGGTACTGTGCTTTGGCTGAAATTCCACAGCAAGTAAATAGCTGGACCAGGATTAGAACTCCTATCTATAGACTCCTAAGTCTTTACCTTTACATTACATGAGGTAAAAACTGTTCACTGAGTTGGGAAGACAACAGAGCAGGTCAAGGGAAACAGTCCATTGAAAATCCCATCCTAACGCCTGGTAAGATGGAGAAATTCTTGCTCTGCTCTTGGACGATTCCCCCAAGATCAATTGGGGTTGGAGAGGGACCACTCTTTGACAGCCTCTGTGGCTTTGTGTCTGGCTGAAAGCCAGGGAAACTGACCAGAGTTTACCCAGTGCCTGGGTCGGCTTTGAAGGGACTGAGGTAGCTGTACAGGAGACCCACCAAATGATCTCACATCTGTCTTGTGCAGTACCTCCAGTGGCTTTGCCAGGCAAGGCATGTTTATAAATCAATATTAATGCCATTCCAGTTCTTGTAGCTTCCTAAGAACTCTCTGGTAGGCTACTGTGTTCCCAGGTCCTGCTGTGGTTCTCAAGAGATAGATGTCTGCATAGATCAGATAGCAAAAGACTACTCTGTTGGTCTCATCTCACTTTAAGTGGGTAGTATAGGCTTTTTTTTGCAGAGTCCTATGGAATTTGTTTCATGATTATGTCCACTTCTCTTTGGAGGGATTAAAACAACAATGCTGAAGAGAGGCAGCATCACCATGCCTCTCTTCTATGCTTCCATAGTGGTCTTTCCCCCCTTTGTTTCCAAATACATATGCATTCCCATATTTAATCAACACAGCTTGTTTCCCATGTTGCCACTTTGAGTAAGAGAAGAAACAAGAATGTTTCCAAGAGTAATGGGCTATTCAGTCTACCTGTTGGATAGTTCCACTTGAGTGTTACCCTAGCACCTCATATTGAATTATTGTACCAACCCCCCTACTCAAATACCAATACATACCTCTTCTGTATTTACTGTATTGTGTTGGCACTACTGTCTTCCTGGTCACCAAGCCAGGAACTTGGAGTTATCATTGATACTTGCTGCTCCATCACCAGCCCCACCCTCACTTTTACCTAGGCCAGCATTTTTATTAAATAGCTGTCAAATCTGTTTTTTTCGGGGCCAGCAGGTGACATGGTGGTTAGGGGTGCTGGACTCCCGCATGGCTGACCACGGTTCGCGTTCTGGCCCTGGAAGCTTGTTTTCTCTTTCTCTGTCTGTCTCTTTCTCTCTCTGTCCTCTGCAAATTAAAATAAAATAAATGAATAAAGTTAAATAAAAAAATTCTTTAAAAAAAATCTGGTTTCTTCTCATCTTTACAACCACCACCCTATCTGGGCTACTGTCATCTTTGCTGGCCGAACTGAGTAACTTCCCAACTAATTTGAAACAATTACAGTGCTTTTATTTCACATAAGAAGCCAGAGGCATTGTCTAGGTTAGTTTACTGGTTTAATGATCTCTCCCAAGGCCCAGGTTCGTTCCCTCTTTCTGCTCGGCCATCCTCAGCATGCTGACTTGTCCTCTAACACTGATTGCCTTCATGATCCCAAGATAGCTGCAGCAGTTCCAGTCATCAGATATAGAGGATGACATCCAGGATGGAGAAGGGATTGTTACTGTCGTAAGTCTATTTTTAGAAGGAAGAAAAACTAGTTACCTACCCTGAGCTCCAGCAGCCGTTGTCTTGTTGGCTAGATTTATTGGGTCATTGGAAAAGCCATGACATATTTTTCTATGTTTTTCTAAGTAAAAATGTGACATGACTTTTCCGATGACTCAATATATCACATGTCCAAACAGTCATCGGTGAGGCAGGTCTAGACTTATTCCTTGGAGCCAAAGCTTAAGAACATGTCCACTCAGAGAAATCTGAGCAACATCAGTGTTCTTGAACAAGGAAGAAGTAGGAAAGTGGTTATTGGTAATTAAGGATATGCAGTATAAGACATCTTCAGAAAGTCTACAGAAAATGCATATTAAAACTATGTATGGATTTCAAAATTCTTTTTTCTACCCCAAATCACAATTTAAGTCCTATACTGGCAGCTTCAAAAACACCTGGGGACATATCCATGCATGCCCCAAATCCTGACAGGCTAGAGAAAGGGAGCCGAAGGGATCGTGGTATGACCATGTCCGTGAGGGGATGCTTTCCCCATCCCTGTCTGTCTCTCTGGTGAGCACTCGTGCCCTCTGACAGTTCAGATAAAAGTGATCGCATCCGTCAATGCAGCTACGTGGCTTTCCATATGACCATGAGCTCTTTGAAGGGATGGACTGTTTCTGTTTTCTTCATTGCCTTCCCAGTGCCCAGTTCAGTGTCTAAACATGATAGTACCACAAACAAACTATTAATAGAAATAAAAGGGATGAGGTTTGATTCTACATAAATAAAAGCTCCAGAGCGAACTCTTTAATTATTATTTGGGGGTGACATATGGTAGTCAAAAGAGCATGGAATTTAGTGGTTACAGATTTGCATTCAAATCACAGATCCATCAGTTACTAGCCGTGGAACCTTAGGCAAAGCACTTTACCTCTCTTAATCTTATTTTTCCTCATTAAAAAAAGGGGAGATAATTTTTTTTTATGTCAAGGATTTAGTTAGGCTAACAAGAAAGCTTGTTAGTATATACAGAGCATGGCCCTAAATATTTGGTTAATGAGTGAATGAACAAACGAATGAATGAATAAGCAAACAAAGTATGATGAATGTATGAGATTGCCCAACAAGAGCAAAATGAACAAGTAGATGAACTCATTAAGCTTGGTGGGGGCCTCGAGAGCTGACCCTGAACTATGTTCCAGCTGAAGCACCACTGTGTGAGGAATCCTGCAGACCTGTGCAGCATTAACGTGAGCGGCCTGAAGCTCTCCAAGGTGAGGCCAGCCAGCAGATGGGACTGGGGTAAGCCAGCCCTGAGGTGGCACCTGGTGTTCTGGTTTGTCCGTTGCACCTCTGGGGTCTCTGGGGTCACGTGGAAGGAGGAAGGGAGCGTCAGACAGGACTTACTGGGTAGAACCAACATTCAGACACAAACTTTTGCTAAAATTTTGTATTGCCACTTTCTCTTTAAGGTGATAAAGGAAATAATAAAACTGGTTTTGAATCTGCCACAGAACTATGTTGGGGTGTAATTGATTGTGTGACACTGAGTTCTTACCTCAAGAGCCTACAAGAGAAATTTCTCCCAGGTTTCCATGCTGGGAAGGCTAATGGTACACACACATATGTATACAGTACAAGTCCAAAACAGTTATGGGGTGATAATCACCAATTCAAGAGAGTTGTTATGGGACTGGGAGGGGCCCGTGGAGGGGGCTGGACATTGTGGCAGCCAGATCTCAGTAATGTTTTACTTCTTTAAAGAAATTTGAAGCAAAAGCAGCAAGATAACCAGATTTAATAAAATTGGATAGTAGTCACACGAGTCTTCAGAGTATTATTTGCTGTACTTCTCTGTACATTTGAAAGTTTTAGTAATAGAAAAAAAAAAAAAAGAAACAGAAAAGCCCTTACAGTCCTTGATAAGTGACTGCTCCCATGTGAAGCATGTCTCTTGCTCCTAGTCCCTTCAGGTCTTCCTTCACTTTGATGGCAGCTCTGGAGTTTTGGCAAGGCTTCCAGGCAGGGAACTAATCTTGTGTATTTTTCTGAAATGCCTTCCTACAGGCTAAGGAAAAGGACTTCAAGCATTTTAATTCTGTGATTTACATAAATGCCTCAGAAAACCTGCTGCCTCTAGGTAAGTTTTTCCTTCTTGAAAACTGTCATTGGCCTCCTGGTCTGCACAGCCATTCACTTGTGTTAGGACCTGTCTATCCATCTACCCATGATTGGCTATGCATCTCTTTCTCTGGAAGTGCAGTGTGCTAGGTGCTAGGCAGCACACAGGCCTCCACTCCAGCCCTGCGCTGGCATTACCTACTAGAACATTCCTTTGTGAGCTGCTACTTCTCTCTCTATAAATGGGCATAATTCCCTTGCTTTCCTCCTCCCTGTGCAGGGGGTCCTGCAGGCTCAGATGAGATAGGTATAAAAAACGGCCTCAAGCCTATAAATGTTTCCGTAGGAGATAAAGCTAAGTTATTCAGCAAGTCCACAGCGACCCCTGCTGGGGTGTGTGACCACATGACTTTTAGGAAGGAGTCTATACAGTTCCTGCTTTGGTGGGAGACATGGGCTCAGGCACTGATAGTTCAAGCAGGATGTGGTAAAAGCAGAGGTGGAGGGAATCAGGGAATGTCATGCAAGTGTGTAAATGGGACGTCAATTTGACCAGAGTATCAGGAGGAACTTCTGAGCAGAGAAACTCGTCATGTGAGACCAAAAATGAATAGGAACAGCTGCTCAGAAATGGGAGGTAAGAAGGCATTTCAGGCCGAAGGAGTGGGTATGGAACAGTAGTTCCTGGCCTGGGAGACTGAAGAGTGCCTGAGAGAAGTGAGATTAGAGAGGTTGGTAAGACTAGATTGAGTGACTGAATACTGCTGGCCAAATAGCCTTAGAAGACTTTTAAATAGAGAGGCTCAGTGACAGCTGTAAAGAAAGTGAATTATAAGATAAGAAGATGGAGGTCAGGAAATCTGGGAATTGAGGCTTGACCCAGGGTGAGGCCAAAAGGGGATTGACAGAGAGAGGAGTTGATTCAGAAAGAGGTAGAAATTATAGGACATGGTAACTATTGGGGATGTGGGAAAAGGGGGAAATCAAGGAGCTTCTCACTGAGAGCACATTAGGTTAGGGAGGAAATAGGATGAGTTCAGTTTCGCTGCACTGAGTTTGAAGGATGTTTTTAAAGAAGTGTATGGGAACCAGCAGGTGGTATAATGGTCATGCATTGGACTCCCTCACAGTCTACCACAATTTGAGTCCCAGACCCAGTGGCTTAAAACTCATGCCAGGCATGTGTGTGTGTGTGCCCAAAATCCCGAGAGGAGAATGGAAAATGTATAGTGGTGTGGCCACCTCCCTAGGGGGGTGATTTCTCTCTCTCTTTCTTTCTTTCTTGTTTTGGGGAGGGGAGGTTTTTGCTATAGGGCACGTGCGCTCACCAGAAAGACAGAAAGCAAGAAATCACCCCCCAGGGGGGATGACCATGCTGCAACCGCTTCTCCTCTATTTTCCTCTCGGGATCTTGAGCACGCATGCACACGCGTCCGGCATGAGTAAGCCACTGGGTCCAGGACTTGAACCGCAGTCGATTACGTGGGAGTCCAGCAACATAGCCATTACACCAACTGCTGGTCCCTGATTTCTCACTTTCTGCCTCTCTGTCTCTCCAGTGCCCTATAGCAAAGATCTCTCATTTAAAAAAAGGAAAAAAAAAAAAAAAGATGTATTATGAAGCCCTGTCCTGCCTGTCCTGGAGGCAACAGTATGTTCTGCCAGGAGCATGAGCTTGAAATACAAAAGGCAGTAGGCATATGAAAAGATGCTCAACCTCATTAATTATTAAAACAGCATCAAGAGACTACTTTCTGCCTATCAATTATTGGTAAAAATGGAAAGGACTGAGGATAGCTGCTCTGGTATAGATATGGAGACTCTGTGTCCAACTGGTGGGAGTATGTAATTTGGTACAGCATCATGAAAGTAATTTCGCAATGCTTCTTAACATTTTAAATACATTGTCTTTAATCTAACAGTTCCACTTTGAGGAATTCACTCTAAGAAACTCACTAGTACATGGATACTCATTGGACACATCCTGAGATGTGTCTCTTTGTTAGGCTTTCCTGGGCATTCTGACTCACAAGTCTACCATAGGACCCACTGACACCACAGTTCACTTAGGAGGCTCTCAGTAATCTGGCACAGGCTGGCAGTAGCACAGGACCACAGAGTGTCCGTTCAGTGGAGTCCTCACAGAAGTCCAAGTAGCAGTCCATGGACTGCTATCCATCAGCTGTCATCTCATCTGCAAGACAGTGAGACTCATTGGGCAGATGCAGGGGTCATCTCAGGTGCAAGACAGATTCATTGGGTAGATGCAGGCGCTACCCTAGCTTAGAATTCTCATTCCCACAGGAGCCAGCATCCCTTGTAACACTCCATAGGCATACCTTCTAGAGTTCCCGTGAAGGGCATGTCTCATTATAGGAGTTGCCCAAACAGGCAACTACCCCCATCAGGGGTTTATAATCATTTCTAGTTTCTTCTAGTCTAGATGCAATTTTTCAGTCTGGGGTCATTTTTACTACAAGCCTAGTAACACAGTCACCATGCCATTTCTTTCAGGTTACCAGGGGAACAGGGCTAGTAAGTCAGCCCAACATCCAGTTCTCATGCAGAGTGGGAGAAGTTTTTATATCTTTTATTCACAGAGCATAAAGGATAATCATTAAATAAACTAGAATATGTTTATACTGTAGAACATAATTAAGACATTAGGGAGATCTATGTTTTGTCATGGAACAATCTTTGAGTCACACTGTTAAGGAGAAAAAGCAAGTCGCAGTATAGTATATGTAGGATGATTGCAATTTTGTGAAAATCTGGTGTGTGTGTGTGTGTGTGTGTGTGTGTGATCTCAGTATATGTGTATTATGCATGAAACTTTTAGTAGTTAACTCAATGTATTGGGATTAAGGAGGAGGTTTTATTGTGATATTTGACTATTTATGGTGTGCATGATCAACTTTCGGAATCAGAAATAATAATTTTTTGAGAGGTTTTTGCTATAGTACACATGTGCTCACCAAAAAGACAGAGACAGAGAGTGAGAAGTCACCACCCCGGGGGGATGGCCATGCCACAATCCCTTCTCCTCCATTCTCCTCTTGGGATCTTGGGCACGTATGCACATACGCCCAGTGTGAGTTTAAGCCACTGGGTCTGGGACTTGAACTGTGATTAACTACATGGGAGTCCAGTGACATAGCCATTATGCCAACTGCTGGTCCCGGAAATAATATTTTTTAAAATGGGCTTTTCTGTTGCACAAAGATAGGTTTAATTCTTGACTTTTCCACTACCACCAGTCTCGTTTATACAAATCACTTAACCTGACTGAGCCTATTTTCTCAGCCATAGATTAAAAGCAGTAATCCTCATTTTTCAGGGTTGTTAGTGACTTAGAGGCCCTGTGATTTATAAAGCACCTTATACTGTGCCCAGCTAACCCAGTAAATAGTCATTATTAATATTTTTCTTTTGAGTTCTTCTCAAGCTGCAGATTCTCTCTTTTTCCTCCCCACATAGAGGTGTTTCACACATTTCCAGCCTTAAAGGAACTGGAGCTCGCATTTAATGGCATCAAAACAATCTACGTGAAATATGGAGACTTCAAGTTGTTGGAAGTAAGTTGGAGGTAGGGAGTTTTTGGTGCCCACCTGTTCCCTTGAAAGGAGTGAATGTAGAGTTCTCTACAGAGTATAACTGCTGGGATGGGGCTTTCTAGGCCTTTCCAGCTAGACCCTTGCCTCATGGCTGGTCTCCGGGGAGGGTAATGGTTATGGTGATGGTAGTGTTGGAGGGTAGAGGTGCTGATGGTAATGCTGGTAATGGTGGTGGCGGTAGTAGTAACAGTGGTAAAAATAGACCCATGGCCATGGTGCATGATCCTGGAAAATAAATGCCAAAGGTCCTATCCAAGGAAGTCTGTATTGAAAAGTGAGTTAAAGAATATCAAAGGGGGAGAGTTTGAGAGATCTGAATCCAGTAGGGTTGGAGGAGCCATGGAGGGAAGAGGTAGATAATGCAACTGGGATCAGTTGAGCTAAAAACTCTGATTCCAAAGACCCCCCTGGCCTAGTGATCTGGGTTTGTCCCAGCAGGCTGGGCTAGAACAGGCCGTATGGGTTAGTCCATAGGACCAAGATGAACATGAAATATAATAGGGTCTGGGATTCTGGGGCAGACCATTGGCATTTGCATATCCATAGCTGTTCTTCAATCTTCTGATTTGAAAGTATAGAAAACTTTGTTTGTATTCTTGGCTTTCTCCTAAATCAACATTTTCATCCTCACTCATTTTCCATGCATGCATTGTTCAACTTAATTACCTCTTCAAATCTTTTGAAGCCTTGGGGCCACTTTTCACAAAGGAACAAAGATTTTGCCACTACCTCAGTCACTGCACATGTAGAGACTAGAGAACAGAGGTGGAGCTAGGTGTGGGGCTGACACCTGGCCAAGCTCACTCTCACTCACTG
>NW_006159505.1:3978576-4002078 GCF_000334495.1 Tupaia belangeri chinensis | reverse complement strand
ACATAGTGGTAAAAATGTTTCACATTCAAACCTCAGCACAATGACCATCATTAGGAGCCTTAGGGTTGACCCCAAAGAGTTGGTAACTTAAATGACCTCATCTTCAGACATCAAGGGTTAGCCATTCTTCACAAAAGCCTCACTTACCCTGGTCTCAGAAAGGGGGACCTTACACAGAGTGATTTTTTCAGAGTTGATAGCCTCTATATGCCAAGGTTTAATTAAAAAATAAAAAATAAAAAAAAGTTTTTAAAAAGATTTTTAAAAAGTCCTCTAAGAATGGTCATCTTCCTAAAATGGCTTATATGACCTTACATTCTGAAAGCATATTCTACTGGGTACAATGATACCTTCTCTCCATGGTTTCAAGTTATACCAAAGACAAATAAGAGCAATTTACTAAAATTTGGGACAGGATTGATCCTTAGACTTATCCAGGAGTCATACCTCTAGAAAGTTTTAAAAAAGAAGGTAAATTTACAACAACTAATGCAGTTTTGTACTATATTAAACAGCATCTTGTAGTGTATCTCTCCTATAGACAGTGAGACGTGGGTTCTAGATGCTCTAGTGATACAGGGAGCCATTTCCCTGCCCTCCAGGTCTTGGAGCTTCTTAAGTATTTTGTTCTACTTTTTCAAAGAGTAGCCATTGAGATCCCACCTGTTGTGGATTGTGGCAGACATGGTCCTCCTCACCTTACCATTTCAGGCCTCTATTTCAAGTACTGGTGGGCACGGGAAGGGGATGTGACCTCAGGCTCTGATGCCACTGAGTAGCTTAGATCCAGTGGTTACTTATTATTGACCTTTTGGAGGCCCTGCTGTTCGTTAGCATCTGATAAAGATGATTTTATCCAGCAGACCCACCCTTACTCAAGAGAATTTATTTACCTCAGAGAAGAGACTAAAGTTAAAATGTAGAATATAAATAAGAAGAGGAAATCCCCTGACCAGTTGTTAATTTCCATCTCTCTAGGATTTGTAAGGATTCCCTGAGAAAAGGATAAACCTGTTAAATATCCTGACTTCACAATTCACAGTAATGAATTCTTTGGTGTGTACTGAAACTTGATATGACTCAACAGAAGTAGTAGCCAGGTCGGGAATCTTCAGTCCTCATTTTCCCAAAAGGCTGTACTGGGGAGAAAGCCTAGAGCAGTACTCTTTAAGAGTTAGTGTAGAAAAACTTAACTTCTCTGCCATGATTTGCTTCAGACCTGAAAAGGGTTCCACTGGAGCCCTGCTCCGGCAGTCAGCAGACCCTGTTTCTCATCTTGGTTCTGCCAGGACTTTGCTGTGCCTTCTTGGCCAGATAGATTACTTCCTCTGGGACTTCAGTTCCCACCTTGGAAAATTCTGGGCTAGCACTGTGTCCTGTCACTCTAAAACTATTCATTTTTCTATGCTACCCTTGATTCTGTGAAGAGGACATTTAGATCCAACACTAAATAGCTGAAGCAACTAGAACAGGGATTTATAAGCTTTTCCGTTATGAGACCAAACAATAAATATGTTAGGCTTTGGGGTCCGCATGGTCATTTCAAGTCAGTTCTGCTGTGTTAGAGGAAGACAATACATGACTGACAAACATGGCTATGTCCCAGTGAAACTTTATCTATCATATTGACATTTGAATTTCACACAATGTTCACGTATAACACATTATTATTTTTCTGATTTCTTTTTCAGCTATTTTAAAAATATAAAAACTATTCTTACTTCACGGGCCATATGAAACTGTCAGCATGCTGGACTTGACCTCCAGGCTTAGTTTGCCAACTCTTGAGCTCAAGCACTGATGAAACAGCTCAGTTTGGTTAGATGGAGTGTGAGGCGAATATAGTGACGTGTGAGCCTGGAGAAGAGTAGAATAGAGAGAGAATTTTAGAAACTGCCAAGGAATTTAAGCCTTATCTTATGGAGAATAGGAATCCACTGAAGGTTTTTTTTGTTTTGCTTTTGGTTTTTGCTATAGGGTACATGTGCTTACCAGAGAGCGACAGAGAGAAGTGAGAAATCACCCTCTCAGTAGAGTGGCCATGTTGCAATCCCTCCTTCTTCACTCTCTTCTCAGGATTTTGGGCACATACACATGTGCACACCCATGTGCACACACGCGTGATATTTTCAAGCCACAGAGTCTAGTATTTGAACTGCTGAATCAGTTATGTTGGATCCAGCATCTTAACCCCTGTGCCATCTGCTGGCTTGTCATTGAAGTTTTTAAATTGAGAGATGGTAAGGTCCTGTTTTCTTTTTTTTTTTTTTTAATTGTGTTTTTTTTTTTTTTTTAAAAAAAACATAATCATTCTGGCTACTGTATGAAGAATGCACTGTGGAAAGCAAGCATAGGAATATTAAGGAGGTAGACAGAGTCTGTAGGTATTGAAGGCTGTCCACCTTTACTTGTGCTTATCTAAGCCAGCTTTCCAGCCCTCCTCCTTGAAAGTTTCTCTCTTTGCTCCAACCAAGTGGGATTGCTTCCTTGCATGAGTCCCCAGACCTTAGAATTTGCTGATGGCAGCATGAACTCTGCACGTCCTTGGTGCTTGGTATCTTTCATGGTCTGACCAGTCTTACCAAACCCTCCCTCCACTCTGGGTTTCAGTTATACCCAAACTGCTGGCAGTTCTCAGAACAAGCAAGGCTGCCTCCTGTCTCCTAGATTCTATACATGTCACTCAATGCCTTGAATGTCTCTTTGCTCCTAACAATTTGGTGAATACCTTCTAGTCTCTGAGGATCACTCACATGTCACCTGCTCTGTGAAGCCCGTCCTGACCCCGGTAGAACTAGCCATTTCTGTCTTTGTGCCCCTGTGGGTCTGTGTACAGACATCGATTCCAGCATTATTGCTACTTATCAGACACATACAGACATGCCCCATAATGATGTTTGGTCTACGATGGACTGCTTATATGACAGCGATCCCATAAAAATTATAATTGTCTATACGTGTACTGTGGGTTTGTGGTAGGCTATAACGTCTAGGTCTGTATACTTACATTCTTTGATGTTCACATGACAAAATCATCTAATGACACATTTCTCAGCGTGTGTTCCATGTTTAAGCAATGCAGGACTCTATACCTCTACCTGAGTAGGCCAAGAGCTCCCAGAGGGCAGGGACTGATAGAAAGTAAGCCTTCAGCATAGGGCTGGTAAGTGAAGGGATGGTGATGATGATGACAGTGACAGCCAGCATTAATTAAGCATTTACTGTGCACCAAACTCCAGGCCATAGGAATCACTGATTTCTACGTTATAGATGAGGAAGGTTAAATAATTTGCTCAAAATGACACAATTACCCAGGACCTAAATCCATGCCTACAGAGCCCATCAGTTAATTACTTCAGAGAGTCAGATCAAACCCAGCCTTCTCTGGCAGTGACCCGCAGTATGTCTGAGTCTGACCAGCTCCATTACACTGATGTAGCTGAGCAAGACCTTGCTCCTGCACCAGCTGGATAAGGTGCCAAGACTGCTCCTCTTCAGGAGACTTCAATTTGGGCAGAGAAATTGGGATGGGGGAAGCACGCAAGTGGGGTTGGAGAGAAGGAGCTGACTTGTGTATAAGAGCTAACATGAGTGTCTGGAGAGGCTCAGGAGAGAGGGAACAAAGAACGGGCAGGTGTCATTTATCCAATTACCTGTCTTTGCAGAAAGAAATTCAGCCAGAAATTCCTGGCTGGCCGCTTGGTCCCAGTTAACTATCTCATTCTATCTCATGAATCCAGGTGACTAAGTAGAGGGTGGTTGGGGATGGGGTGGCAGTTTGGGTCATGCCTTCATGAGCCAGTTCATTTCAGCTCATTTTTTATGTGTACCTACTTTGTGCTGGGTGCTATGCTCAATTACAAGGGTACAGCATTACAGTTGCATGACCCTCAACCTCAAAGAGTTTATGACCTAGCCCACCACTTTGTAGCACAGGCATATCCCAACACCTATTCCTCAGATACATACTCAGCTATTTCACATAGCCAGCAGGCTTTGAGAAATACCCTGAGAGTGGTCGCAATAAAGCATACTGAGGGAGGGAGGGAGAGATTCCATATAGCTGGGGAATTAGGTAAGATTTGTAAAGTATAAAAAGGCAACTTTGAGCTGGTCTTTCGGGACTTTGGTTCAGATACATAAGGGAAGAGCAGTCCTGTTTGGATAAAAAGCACAAGAAAAGATCTCTAGGTAGGTTGAGGCCAGGATGGGGAGAGTCACTTTGGACAGCACCACAGGATAAGCAAAGGTTTGCAGTGGCAGCTAAGGCTGGTAAATAGGTTAAGAACCTACTCCAGGAGGCCCTGAATATTAATCCAGAGAGCCCGGAGGACTTTATCCTGTGGTTATGGGACTTGTGGGTGATCAGATACTCTGAAAGTTTGGGGGAAAACCCAAAACAGTAGTTAGTTCTCAGGTCATGTCTGAGCATCATTGTCACACACAGTGCCTCTGTTCCCCACCTTTTATCTTTGCATGGTAGTTCTTGGACCTTTCCTTCAACAGCCTGACGGCGGAGGCCATCTATGATCTGGGGATTCTGCCACACCTCCGTGTCCTGCTCCTCACAGGCAATGGGCTCACCTCTCTGCCACCCAATATGGCTGTCACAGAGCAGTAAGTTCCACACCCTAGAGTATCTCCTGTGTGTTCCCTCAGGAGCCTTGGTCTGGGTTCGAGTATCCAGGGGAACAGTCCAGAACCACTTAGAAGGGCTGTAAAGACAGTCTGTGAGCACTCAAGCAGAGAGAATGCCACCCACTGAAGCACCCTCAGCCGGGCACCCACCTTCCTGTGCGCTGTGAGGACAGACACGTGTTTCCCTGTCATTGGTTGGTCATTTGTAAATTGTAGATATTGCTTTTATCTAACAATTCTGCTTCATGAGTCCATTCACTGGTCTCCAAACAGGCTTTATATGTTCCCACCCTACACCTTTGCTGAGGCCATTCCTCCTGGCTGGAAAGTCCTAGACCTTCTTTCATAATAAGAACACATATGTGGTGCTTATTCTGTGCCACACACCATTGCCAGCTCCTTGCATGTTAACTCTTTAATCGTCACAACAACTCCATGAGGTGGGTGTCCTGTTAATATTCCCATTTTTCAGATGAGTCTGAAGCAAATCTGGCTAAATAACTCACCCAAAGTTACAAAGCCAGTCAGGAGGACCCAGGGCTTGGACCGAGTCCATATTATCCCAAAACCAAGCTCATGACCATTCATATTCTCTTTTGTAGATTCTGTACATATTCCAAGGCCCAGCTTAGGCCCTCTTCCTTCCCTTACCAGAAACCTTTTCTTAACTGTTTTAGCCCATCCCTCTTCCAAGAATTAGTAGAATTTAATGTTTCCCCAGGTAGTTTAGTACTTAGCATATTCTGTTATGAATTATGCCTCACAAATATATTTATATTTTTCTAACAAATAGGTAGATTGATGGTGTCTATGGTCTCCCCAACTACCTTGTGAACTCTTGGAATGCAGGGGCTCAGCCTCACTCAGGTTTGACTTGCATCACTCAGTGCTTTGCACATAGTAGGTATTCAGTGCATGTTAACTCATTTAGGTGTGGTGATGGCAAAAGTCATGGAGATAGTGTGCATTGCTACGATGCCAGAGATGGTAGATATTATAGTGACAGTGGTAGTTGTTAGTTGTCAGCACGGTTGGGATAACAGAAGTTCTTGTTATCTTAGGGATGTCATTAGTCAGGTTCTTTCACTTGCAAGTTACTTAAGTCCAATGCAAGCAAGCTTCAGCCGAAAGGGAATTTATTGGCTTATGTTTCTGCAAAGTCCTAAGGTGAACCACTAGGTTCATTTAGCTGACTATGGGTGCACAGGATGTTATCAGGGCTCTGTGTGTACTTCTGTCTTTTTCGGGCACGTGCGCAACTTCCATCACCCTCTCTGTTACTTGCTCCCACACACATGTGTGCATTTTTATTTCTTTGGTGTTATCTTCATTCTTAGGCTTTCTCCATGACAAGACGTGTCTCAGTCAGACTCTAACCAAAAAGACAAAGCTACTTGAGAAATTGAAAATAGATAGAATTTATTTTATTCTTATTGGGGAGAGATCATAGTTGGCATTTTATTATGGAAAAAAGTAAAGTTAACAGTAAAATGAACTTTGATGTATCTATCATTCTGTGATTCTCACCAGATTCTTTCTTTTTTTTTTTTTTTGAGAGATTTTTGCTAAAGGGCATGTGTGCTTGCCAGAGAGACAGAAACAGAAAGAGAAAGCAAGATATCACCACCACCACCCTCCGGAAGGATGGCCATGCCACAATCCCTTCTCCTCTCTTCTCCTCTCAAGGTTTTGCACATGCGCCTGGTGTAAGTTTCAAGCCTCAGGGTCTGGGATTTGAACCATGGTCAACTATGTAGGAATCCAGCGACGTAACCACTATGCCATGTGCTGGTCCCAGTTTAGATTATTCTTAAGAAAAGTCCCTGGGGCTGTCCTTGTGGCCCAGTGGCTAGGGAGCCAGATCCCACATGGCCAACCATGTTGTTTGAATCCTGGTCCCAGAGGCTTGACAAACACTCTGGGCACTTGGGCATGTATGTGTTCCCCAAATCTTGACAGGATAGAGAAATGGAGAAGGGATTTGTGGCATGGCCATGCTCCACTGATGAAGTGGTTTCTCCCTCTCCCCCTCTCTCTTCCTCTCTCTCTGTCTCTTTTTCTGGCAAGCACATGTACGCTCTGGCATTTATAAAAAGAAAAGAAACATCTCAGATGTATCCAGCGTTAGATTAATTCAGCCATAAATGAATCTACAGATTTATATCACTTCATCTGTAAAGATGTATATACCTTTAAAAATAAGGACTCTTAAAAATCCTACCCACAGACCCTTTATTCCACCTGAAATATCACCAATGATAAATAGATGGAATTGGTTATGTAGGTGTTGGAAGGACTGGAAGAGTAAAACAGAGAAGATAGCTATGGGAAGAACAAAAAGGAAGGGTTGATACCCAGAGACTAGAAGTTGCTACCACTGCTGGCCTGGCACCCACAAGTCTGTACCTGCTGCTGGGCCTTTAGAGAAGCCATTGCTGTAGTTCTAGATCTGCTGAAGATGTGCTGTCTTAACCTGAGCCGGAGCTTCTCCCTGCATAGCCACCCCAGTTCATTTGGCCATTGCTGCTGCACTCTCTCTACTGCAGCCAGAATCGGAAACCAAACAGGAGAGTTGCTTTCCCGCCTGCTCTGGCCTTCCAGTTGCTCATCAGCCCCTTCCATTAGTAGTGCCTAACTGGAAGCCAGCTGGAAGGTGTCTGGGAAGTATCAGTTGGTGGTTGCAACCCGTACGATATTCAGCAGAGCACAGAGGGAAGAAATGAAGGCTGATAGCAAATAGGCATATGATTGGCACCATCCACTACTTGGAACCCCAACATCTACTCTTGTCCTTCTCCCACGTTTAATTTCCAGACGATGATAGAAACCATGATATGCTTTCACCTAGCATGAAGAAACTTCCTCTCACACTGAAGCTACTTGTACCCCCTTCCTTTTTTTCTTTTTCAAGAATTACTTTATTTAACAATTAATTAATTAAGTTAAATTTTACCAGAGAGTGAGAGAGAGAAGCCGGGAGGGAGGATGAGGGAGATGGGGGGGTGGGGGGGAGAGAGAGAGAAAGCTGCCAGTTTAAATTCATGCTACATCTGTGTGCATGAGTGCCCTAGATGCTGAGAGGAGAATGGAGGAGGAGGGATTGTGGTGTGGCCATCTCCCCTGGGGGTGATTTCTCGCTTTCTATCTCTCTGTCTCTCTCTGTCTTTCTGGCGAGCACACACGCCCTATAGCAGAAACCTCTCCCCCTCCCCCCCCAAAAAATAAAAAACCACCATCAGGATTGGTTCTGGTTTATGGAACACATCATGCTGTAAGTCAGGGTCCCCATTTCCCCAGCTTTGCTTAGTGAAAGCATCAAAATATTTCACCAGAGGATTTTGGGAAGACGATAGATTAGGAAGCACCAAGATTCTGTTTTCTCACCTAGACAGTATTTGTATTGACAGAATTTGTCTGTTTAATAATACTGAGCTCTATTGAAGGCTTGCATCTTCCAGGGGAAGATTGGACAGCAAATTAAAGTTAATTTTAGTCCATTTCAGCTCTTAGCCCAGTAGCAGCCACCTACCCTAGCCTCCAATCTCATGGTAGACAGTCATGCATGTGTTCTAGGGTAACTCACACAGCTCGCAGGAGTGAGAATAAGCCAAAAGGCCCCTGCCCTCCAAATGTTGGGGATCCGTGCTCTGATCATTGATCACTGCGTCTGACCCTGGAAGTACAGAGTCAGGCATAGGGAGACTGCACTGAGTGGTTCCTGATCACTGAATAAGAAACAATGGAAACATTCGGCAGGCCTTTGGCTGTATCTAAGGTGCCAGGGAGTATGTTGTTGATTTGCTACAGTAAAAAAAACCACATCTGGAACAGGAGCTGAAGTTGGAGTCACTAGTTGATTGTACTTACAGTAATCTATAGTCATTGAAGACCTGTCTGCTGCACAAGCCAAACTAACCAAGAGATGTTAGAATGTCATAGGAATCACTGTCCTTCCATCTAGTTTCTAGCCCTTACTTATCTCTGTAATTACCTGAGATAGATGTATGAATGTATGTATGTAATTATGTATGTATGTATCTCTGTAATTACCAGAGAGAGCTTTCTTTTTAAAAAATAATAATTTACTTATTTAATTTTGTTATTATTATTACTTAATTTGACTAGAGAAAGAAAGAGAAAGGGAAAGACAGAAAGCAGCCTTAAGATGCGTGTTGTGGGAACCAGCAGTTAGCGTAATGGCTATGTCGCTGGATTCCCATGTAGTCAACCGTGGTTCGCGTCCCGGACCTGGTTGCTTAAAACTCAGGCCAGGCGCATGTGCGTGTGTGCCCAAGATCCCGAGAGGAGAATGGAGGAGAAGGGATTGCGGCGTGACCATCCCCTCTGGGGGGTGATTTCTCGCTTTCTGTCTCTATGTCTCTCTCTGTCTGGCTGGCGAGCGCATGCGCCCTGTAGCGAAAACCTCTCCAAAAAAAACAATAAATAAAGATGCATGTCATCATATCACAATTCCTTCTCCTCCATTTCTCCATCCTGTTGAGATTTTTGGCACGCAAGTCCATGCCCCCAGTGTGTTTTTCAGGCTGCTGGGCTCAGGATTCAAACCATATGGTCAGCCGTGTGGGATTGGGCTTCCTTACCCTCTAGGACATGGAGCCAGCCCAAGATGCAGTATTAGTTTAATTTAGGTTTACTGCTGAGAAGAAAAGTTCCTGGGATTTCAGTTCGGCACTTTCTGCTGTGACACTTAGTTGGTCAGTAAACAAGTGGGGGTATTATCCCAGTTATTTCGTGTGTCTTATTTCAGGAACTGTGGACTTAACTACAAAGTAGTAGCCGTTCTCTGAGTTCATTTGAAACACTCGATAAATCCCATTCTGTCATTTGCCCTTCATGATTTCTCCTTTGAGGAATGGGCCGCTGTGCCTCTCCTGTCCCCAGAGTTTAGCACGAGTTTGAAGATACTGTCTAGTAATCTTAACTAGGCCTCAGCTAGCCCTGGTGTAGAGAACTACCCGCAGTGTTGGAAATGTTCTGTATCTGCATGCAGTATAGCAGCTACTGGCCATGTTGAGCTGTTGAGTACTTGAAATGTGGCTAACTGTGAGGAGGAACTTAATTCAACTTTATTTAAGCTTAATTAGTTTTAATTAAAATGCAAATAGAAAACTGAATGAATGACCATGATTCTCCCTTTCAGCAACTAAGTCATTTTTTCTCACCAGATCAAGTTTTTTGACCTTCTATTAATATAATTTTAACTCATTGCAATCCAGTGATGAGTTAAAAATTATTTGAAGCTAGTCCGTCTCTGGTCTCTACAAGGGCAGCATTATTTCTAGTATACACTTGCTCCCAGGGTGTAGTCCTTCAGCACCCTCACTTAGCATGGGCACTTTGGCTTTCATTCTGTGGCACGCTCCAGACTCCAGCTTGTGGTCCTGGACTAGCAAAGCTGTCAGAATCTCTGCCCAGCTTCTCAGTCTTCCCTCCATTTCTGGAGTTCAGCAGACAGGCCTAGGAGGAAAGTGGCATCAAATGGTGCATGAACCCTTTGCATTTCCTTATTTCAAATCTTGCTCCCATGATTTTTTTCACAGCTGTTAGTTCCCAGGTACTAGAAAGCAAATTTAAAAAAAATTATTTGGGACCAGTAGATGCTTAATTGTTATGTCACTGGACTCCTGCCTAGTTGACTGCGGTTCAAGTCCCAGACCCGGTAGCTTAAAACTTGTGCTCCAAGCCTGTGCATGCATGTCCCAGATCCTGAAAGGAGAATGGAGGAGAAGGAATTGCTGTGTAGCCATTCACCCATGGGAGTGATTTCTTGCTTTCTGTCTCTTTGTCTCTCTCTGTCTCTCTGGCAAGCCCACATAACCTATACCAAAAATTTCTCTTAAAACTTATTTAATTTTATTATTATTATTATTATTATTTAATTTGCTATAGGGCACATGTACTCATGAGAGAGAGAGAGAGAGAGAGAGAGGAGAGAGAGTGAAAAAGCAAGTTGCCAGGTCTGGGATTCCAACTGTGGTCAGCCATGTGGGAGTCGAGCTCCTTAACCACCATGCCACCTGCTGGCCCCTTAAATCATTTTTAAAGTATATTTTGTTTGAATTTCCTAGTTTATACTCAGGGAAGAGTTGGCACACATTATTTAGTCTGCAGTACTACAACCTTTTCATTTATTTTAACCAGGTGCTTGGGGGCACTCTGTATGGAATAGCTTTAAATTCGACTCCTGACTGGATTTTTTTCTGGATGGTACAGATTTGAGCAATAGTTTTGCAAGAGAACGAGTTTGCCTCCTCCCCCCCCCACCCCTTTTCTGTTCACTGCAAGATATTTTTCCTCTGGTTATGGGATGAGGGGAATGCGTTTAGTCTGGTTCATTCCATCCTGAAGGTGTATGCCTTTAGGGTCCCAGATTCCCATAGGAGGTCTCTGATTAGATGCCCCATCTCCAGTGTGCCCTGGGCTTTGATTCTCTGGTCTTGCGAGACTTAAACCATCCATCATTTTCAGCAGGGCCAGTAGATGCCCCGAGGCTAGCTTGTGTAGTAGCTTCCCTTGTGTAGTCACTCTTTCTGGGTTTTTGTATTTGGCATACTGCTTCCTTCCTGTCCTCACATCTCTGATGGATCTTTATTTCTTCTATGTTTTATCATTCTCACTGTTTTCAGTGGACCGCCTTGTTCCATAGAGCTACTGCACACCATTCTGTAATGGCTCTCAGGTAGAGATTAAAAATTCAGTGTATGCGCCGGGCACAGTTGCACACACCTATAATCCTGGCTAATTGGGAGTCCGGGGCAGAAGGATCGTGACACAGAGAGACCCTGTCAAAAATGCCCGTCTCTGTCTCTCTCCCTCCTCCTCTCTTTCCTTCTCTCTCATTAAAAAAGAAAAAGAAAAAAAGAAATCTGCTGTATGAAATTGTTCCTTCCAGGGAGAGGAAGCTGGTCCCCCATGACCTTGAAATACTGTGAACTAAAGGCTTCCTTTCCTGTCTTCTTTTGAGTGCCTGTCTTAGAGCTTCAAGCTGGTTCCACACATTGCTGCAGGGCTCTTCGTGACAGCTTTCCTGGGCTTCCCAAGCACTGTGGAGCAGCCGAGGTCGTGCGTCTTGACTTTCACATCTGCTCCTCTCTGACTCGCCACTTTTCCTTCGCAGGTGGGCTGCCTGTGTCCCTGCGGGCCCTGAGCCCCGTGATGGGAAGCATGGCTGCCCAGAGATCCTAATTACATTGCAGATTCAGCCACAGAGATGTTTTTTTTCTCTCTCTCACCATGGCTCAGAGCATAGCACATTCCCTCTCCACTCTTCCTCGTTTGGCTTAACACCGCCTACCTGAGCTCTCCTGCCCGTTTCCATCACAGCATTGTCCCACTGTGTGCAGCGTGTTGTCTCGTCCATCGGACGACTGTGAGCACCTGGAAGGGAGCTGAGTGTTCTCTTTTCTTTCTTTTCTCAGTCCCTGGATACATGAATGTCTGTGAAAGAGATTCAAGAGTGTGAAGGAACAGATACACATCTGTTTGCCCGCTTACCTGGGAAATATTCCTGACTTTGGGCATATGCTGTAGTCCTGGCCGTGAACCCACCACCTGCCTTTGTTAAGCCCTCTCTAGCCGAAGTGACAGCTCCCCCTTTCATCTCCGCACCCTCCCATTCAAAGGGGGCTTGTAGATGTGACCGGGAGAGGTGGTGTGTGGTGGTGGAAAGGGCCTGGATTTGGAGTCAGGTGGCCCTCAGTGCTGGCTGGAGCTCTGCCACTGTCTAGCTATGAGGCTTTTGGCAAGTCGCCCTGAGGTTGTTATGGAAAGGATCCCCAGGGCTGTTTGAGGTTAACACAGGTAAAACACTTAACGCAATGCCAGGGATATCACAGGCTCTGAAGAATGTTCATTTTCTGTCCTCGTGTGTGTGTGTGTGTGTGTGGTTTTTATAAGGGTATATGTATTTGTGCCAGATGTTCATGTGTGTTCTTATTGTGGTGTGTGGATGGGGTGGAGTATGGAGAGAAAGATAAAAATGTGATTTGTGTCAACTGCCTGTGTGAATTTAAATAGAGTTATCCAGTTCTCATCCCCCTGGGGGTATAAATGAGGTCACACGATGGTAGTACCTAAAGGCTACCACTTCCTACCCACCTGTAAAATTCAGTACCTCAGCCTCTTAACTCTCACTCTGGTGTTTTGGGGCATGCTCAAAGCTTGAGATTAAAAAGAGATTTCTCATCTCCTGAATGACATGAGCATGTGAGGAAGTCACTTGAGAGGAAGAGGAATGCCTCGCTACAGTCAAGGCTGGTGCCTTTCCCCCAGCCTACCCAGCTGGTGCCATTGTCGCCTAGTGCTCCATGCTTGCCTGTCCGTGGGGTCACACAGCATACCTGAGACTTCCCTGAGACCAAACTGTACTGTGTTCCACCTGCAGAATGCTCCCTCAGTCAGCCGGCTCATGCCTCATTCACTCTGGCATTTCCACACTGCCAGTGCCCCCCAGCCTGCTCCAGCCTGGTCTCACCTCCACACAGAGCAGTGTGTGTAGGGGTGGGCTTTGGGGCAGGGGTCAGTGGGGAGGGACTTGCATCTCTTACCCATCTCTTGGATACCAGAGATATTCCGCAGCTATAATGCCTCCCTGTCGATCCCCTCCCTGTCCTCTGTCCCTTCCTGGGAATGGCGGAGCTCATTCTCTGGGTCATCGCTCTCCATCTTGGCACTCACAGGGAGGCATCCGTAACATCGCTGACGAGCAAGAGGTACATCCTGAGGTTTCCAGCGCTGGAGACACTGATGCTGGATGACAACAAACTCTCCAACCCCAACTGCTTCGCCAGCCTGGCTGGACTCAGGAGGTGAAGGCATAGGTCTCTCTACAGGGCCCACTGTAACCCCTAGCCTTGCTCACACCCTCAGTGCACCTCTGAAAGCCCAAATGCTTGGGTTTAAATCCAACACTCTGCTACACACAGGGTCAATCATTTTCCCTCTCTCAGAGTTAACTCCTCTGCAAAGTAGGGTGTCAGTAGGGACATTTCTGATCATGTGACTGGATGCCATGCAGCAGAGAGAGAGGTGGGTGGGAAGAGACACTATCCAAAACAAGACCCTGACCTTGAGAGAAGACACAGGGAGAAAAAAGAATCATAGTCAGAAAGGGAAGTTTAACTGCTGAGTTCTACCATCTGATTGAAGCAATGAAAATGTGGATCTAAATGGCTAAGTTTCAGGTCCCTGGAAAGTTTATTTTGCATTCAGCTACCATTTACTGAGTACCACTTTATGCCAAGTCATTTACATATTATCTCATCTAATCTTTAAAATTTTAAATATTTGTTAAAATTTGTCGATTTATTTATTTACAGTCATTCACTGTACTACAATATAGTATACAAAATGAGATTTTCCATCCAGTATACATTGTATATTGGCTCAATCCAAGATATTATCATACATGTTATCAACAAATAATTTTCTGTTTATTGTTTCTTATGTATTTTGCTTTATTTCCCCCCCCCCTTGATTCCCTACCTCTCACTCTCTGCCAACTCCCCACCTTCTCCCACACTGTCTCTGGTATGTACAGTTGTTTTTCATACATATTTTTTTTTTACATTTTATTGATTCACTAAAGATCTTAATTAATTTAAAGACTTTCAAGAGCAAGCACAGCTGATAAATACATATTCAGGAATGCATGTCTGACTTTACACATAAACCTCAGTGAGTAAAGTGAACATACTATAAAGTACCACCTTGCTGGGGCTATATAGTTTACTGTAGTCATTAAATAGGCATTAATAGGTATTTTTAATACACATTTTAATTTTTAAAAAGTTTTAGTTTTAATATATTGAAATTGAAAAATGTAAAGAGAAATTTGCTTAAAAATTAAAGCCAGGAAAAAGGTTAGGATTCAGCTCAAATGGTAGGTAGATGAACCTATCAACAGTTCAAGAGAAGACAAAAATCCTTAAATATGGAAATCAAAGCATCAAAAAAAAGTCAGTAATTTTTTTTTTGAGAGATTTTTTGCTACAGGGTGCGTACGCTCACCAGAAAGACAGACAGAGAGATAGAAAGCAAGGCATCACCCCTTGGGGAGGATGGCCACACCACAATCCCTTCTCCTCCATTCTCTTGGGATCTTGGGCATGCACACACATGCACCTGGCGTGAGTTTAAGCCACTGGGTCCAGGACTTGAACCACAGTTGACTATATGGGAGTCTAGCAACATAGCCATTACGCTAACTGCTAGTCTCCGTAATTTTTAGTCTAAAGTAAAAAAATTCTATTTCACTAGTTCAGACTCATATAATTAATCTCTCTTCTATTGAATTTGCAGTGTTACTGTGGTTTGATCTTTCCAGTTAAACTCTGGAAGTTAACATTCAACTCTGGACTTGTCCCTACCATTAGGCTGACCATACTCTTGCCTGTTTCTTGTACTCTTATTTCTGTGTGTCCAACTTTAGTTTTCCTGGTATAGCACTCCTTTCAGCACTTCTTGGACAGCTGATCTGGTGTTGGTAAATTCTTTCAGGTTTTGTTTATCTGAGAATGTTTATGTCTTACATTTCCATATGAAAGACGATCTTGCTGGGTATAGTATTCTTGGTTGAAATTGTTTTTGACTTAACACTTTAAATATATTTTCCCATTCTTTCCTTGCTTGCATTATTTCTGATGAGAGGTCCAATGTTAGCCTTATGGGATATCCTTTGAAAGCAACTTGATGTTTCTCTCTTGCCAATTTTAGTATCTTGTCTCTGTAGTTTGGGTCAATCTGACTGTGATGTGACTTGGAAAGATCTTCTTGGGTCTATTCTATCTGAGGTCCTTTTTATTTCTTGGGTCTGGATATTTGAATGCCTCTCTAGGTTTGAAAAGTTTTCTTCCAGGATTTCATGGAATAGATTATTAGTTTCTTCACCTTTGGGAATACTGATAATATGGATGTTTGGGTGTTTAATGGTATCTAGTATTACTTGTATGTTATTCTCATTTGGGGGGGGGCGGTATTTTCTTAGTCTTTTTGGTGAATTTTTCTGGTCAGAGTTTCTATCTTCTACATTTGAGATTTGATCTTCTGCACGATCTAATCTGCTTTTCCTATTTTCAAGGGAAGTTTTGATTTCCTGTATTACAACCTTCATCTCTAACAGTTCCTTTTGATTCTTTTTTTATGATGTGTATCTCCTCTTTCAGATCGTGTGAGAACTTCCTCACCTCCTGGAACTCGGTGTCTCTTCTCTCCTGCATCTTCTAGAGTTTGTTGTCTCTCTTCTCTTGCATCCCTGTTAGCTTTGTCAGTGTGAATCTTTTCAATTCTATCTGCCATTTCCATGAGTTCTCTTTTATTCTTTGTGGAGGAAGAAGAGTTATTCTCTTCCACTAGAGGAGAGAGATTTTCTTGGTTTCTCATATTTCTTATGTCTCTGTGGTGGTTTCTGGTCACCTGATGGATTATATGTTTTTTCTTATTTTGGGGGTTAAATCTGAGCTATCAGAGGAATGCAGAAGGAGGTACATAGTACCATTTTTCTCCTGTTGCACAACTGAGTCAATGAAAATTGAGCCTTAATCTGACCCTAAAAGTATTCAGATATTTGTGAACTGAGCACCTAGACTTGTCCAAAAAATCACTGTGTGGAGGCTGAGCAGAAAAGTGAGAAAGATAAAAAGAAAAGGAAAATAAATAGGAAAACAAAACGAAACAAAAACAAAGAAGAGAGAGAGAGAAAGACAAAACAATAAGAAAAAGAGAAGAAAAAAAATTTTGTCAAAAAATGAAAACCGCACACTCAGAACTCAAATATAAATGGCTGCTGACTGGCTTATCCTATAGGGGCGGGGGGAAGGTAAGAATTAGAAAATAAAAGAGCAGCAGAGTGCTAAGTTTAAAAAGTAAAAATATATATGTATTAAAAAGAGAGAGCGAGAGATGGAAGAGACAGAGAGAATAAGTAGGGTACTGTAACTGGTTCCTGGCTAGCCTGAGGAGCAGGAGGGTGAAGTCTGGGCAGAGGGTCTTCGGTGGTTGAAATTCCTGAATGAGGACGCTCAGAACTCAAATACAGATGGCTGCTGATTGACTTATCCTGACTCCTGGCTTGACTGGGGAGCAGGAGGGTGAAATCTGGGCAGAGGGTCTTTGGTGGTTGAAATCCTATCTCGTATAATCTTCACAAGTATTTTGAAACATTAATAAATATTTTTCCCATTTTTGAGATAGGGCTATTGAGGCCCAGAGAGTAAGTCACTGCTCAAAGTCACAAGAGAAGTAACTGTCCAACCCTGATTCCATGTTCTTCCCCTAAAGTTGTTTGGTAAATATTTCTGAAGTATCATTGTTGCTGTGATTCTGTATTCACTCTCTTTAATCGAAGACTAAAGAAGTTAAGCCTGGACCAAAATAGGATTTGCCGGATCCCATACCTACAGCAGGTTCAGCTCCGAGACGGCTCAGGGGACTGGGTGGGAGGCAGGGGAAGTCCTCACAAAAGGCCCCAGTCAATGCTGCAGCCCAAGTCCTGGATGTTTGAGGCCTCAGAGGAACAACCGGATTATACTGTATTGCCCATGAAAAAGGACGTCGACCGGACAGGTGAGTAAGGCCCCTTGTTGCAGAGAGTAGCCCAATAATGGGAATAACTTTCTGAGAGTTTATTCTGAAAGTCTGTGGCTCCCTGGAGAACTGCTGTATTAAAGCTGAATTTTTCAATAACATAAAATATTTCAGTGACCCCCTAACTGGCTCTATCAGTTAAGATGGTTTTGGGACCAGCTAGGTGGCATAGTGATTAAGGTGGCTGGATTTCATATGGCCAGCCACCAGCACGGGTTGAGTCTTGGACTCAGCAGCTTGAAAAATATGCCAGGTGCATCTGAGTGTGTGTCCAAAATTCCCAGAGGAGAATGGAAGAGAAGAGAAGAGATTATGGCATGGTCATCTCCTCCACTGGGGATGATTTATCTCTCTATTTCTCTCTCTCTTTCTCTCTGGCAAGTACATGTGAGATTATAGCAAATATAAAAAAAAAAAATTGAGATAATTTTGCGGCCCAGCCATGGTGGCACAGAGCACCACTGTAGTACAGTGCTGGAGCCATGTGGGAAGATATCCTAAATATCCACAGATTGATTGATTGATTGATTGATTGACTGATTGATTGCCATAGGGCACAGGCATTTACCAGAGAAAGACTGAGAGAGGGAAAGTGAGGAATCACCCCCAGGGGGATGACCATGCTTCAGTCCCTTCTTTCTCATTCTCCTCTCGGGATTTTGGGCATGCACACATACACACCTGGCATGTTTTTCAAGCTTCTGGGTCTGGGACTCAAACTGTGGTCAGCCATGTGGGAATCTAGTGCCTTAACCACCATGCCACCTGCTGGCCCCTGTTTATTTATGTTCTTAATTACCAGAGGACATGTGTACTTGTAAGAGAGAAACAGAGACAGAGAGGGAGAAAGCATCCTCCACCTCAAAGGGATTGAAGGACACACCTCAATCCTTTTTCCTCTTTTTCTCTATCCTATCAGGATTTTGGGGCACACACACACATGCACGCACATACACACTCATGCCTGGCATGTTTTTCAAACTGCCAGGGCTGGAATTGGAACCACAGTTAGCCATGTGGAATCTGGGTTCTTTAACACTAGGCTATGGACTGCTCTCCAAATTATCTTTACTTTGTTATCATACTTGAATGCTAATTTGGTTAAATAGAGAATTCTAACCTTAAAAGAATTTTCCCTTAAAGCTTTGAAGATCTTACACCATTGCCCACTAGGCCTACTGTTGCCAGTGAGAAGTCTGATTCCAGTCTGAGTCTCATTTCCTTATAGGAAATGTGTGTTTGCTCTCTGATTTCCTTTCTATCCCTTAGAAATTTTAGTAAGATGCTACTAGGTATGCAACACTGTTTTCTTCTTCTTCTTCTTTTAAGAATTAATTTTAAATTTGCTGTAGGGCACACGTGCTCAAGAGAGAGAAAGAGAGAGAGAAAGTAAGCCTGCCAGGTCTGGGATTTGAACCATGGTCAGCCATGTGGGAGTCCAGTGCCCCAACCCCCGTGCCCCCTGTTGGCCCTCACAAATCTTTTTTTTTTTTTTTAAATCAATCCTGTTCAGTACTTTGAGGGGTCTTTCATTCAAAGATACAGGGTTTCCTTTACTTGGAGAAAAGTTTACTTCCCTTTCCATTTTCTATGTAGTGTTCCTCTGAAATTCTCTCAGATGCTGGAAGTTTTGCATCTTTCTTTTCCTCTTTTCTGTCTTTTTTTTTTTTTTTTGCCTTTTTGTACTACATTCTGAGAAAAATCTCTCAGCTCAGCTCATTTTATGAATTAGCTCTTCAACTGGGTCTTTTCTTTTAGTCAACACATATATTAAGTTTTTAGTTTGATTATAATACTTTAAATGTACAAACTTGTTAATAGCTTCACTTCTGTAACAACCTTTTTTCTTAGGAATGAAACTGCTTTTTAAATTTCACAGAAGATACTGTTGGGTCATTGGAAAAGTCATGATATATTTTTTGTATAGAAAAACACATCATGACTTTTCTGACAACCCAATAATTATTCCATTTGAAAGTTTAAAATTTTTTTGTTAACTTTTTTTTTAGGTGCTTGTCCTTTTTTATTTTCTATTTCATGACTTTTTTCATACTGTTAATGAAACCCTTAACCAGAAGCTTAGATTCTGGAGTTGCTTCCTATGACGTGGGGAGGGGCAGGGTTTGCATTCAGGCAGGGTGTTGCAGTAGCCCATTTTTCTAGATGTGGGACTCTTTGTGTCTCCAGGGAATCACTCAGTATCCACAACTGCAGCCTTGGCTCATTCTCCTACTTTGTTTACTGCACAGACTTTCCCAAACTCCCTTGCAGACCCTCACTGAAGGGAAGGTTAGTTATGCCAAGCATTATTCCAGTTTCTCTTACTGCTCCCCCTTCACTGTCATGTGACATTTCTCATTACCATATCATTAACACATGGAAGGGGTCCCATTATTAGTCAGGGTAGAAGTAAGTGCTGCTGCCTGGGATCCATCCCAGCACACGTTGCTTTATTAGTTTGAACTTGGCCGTTTACTGGCTTGTTTTCTTCTGTGGTCCCAAGAATGAAGTCCCCCTGGAGCCTCCTATGACCATGCGGCTGGTGGGTCTTCGTATCTTTCCTGAATGCAGTGACCTAACACATTCTAGTTGTTCTAATATACAATAATTTCAAATCCTCTGACAGATGTCTCTTGTACAGTTCATCTCTGCTAAGACAGTTGGTTAACTTTCTGTTCAGTATGGACTACCTAGCAGTTCTAAAGCTAAAAAGGTCTTGAGTATTACAAGGAGGTCAGTGTGGCTGAAATGTAGTGATTGAGGGAGAGGGTAATAGGCAAGTAAGCAGGGCCTAATCATGCAGGACCTTGAGGCCTGGCTAAGGAGTTGGGATGTTATCCTAAGGGCAGAGGACTTACTTCTCACCTGATGTCACAGCCAGCTCCTCTCCCCAGTTAGCACTGGAGCCAGGGAGCAGTGAAGTCCCTCTGGGAGGCAGACCCAGACCCTGACCTGCTAGGGGTCAGCCAGTGCTCTTATCAACCTTGGTTCTGTTTCTGTTTCGTTTCAGAGGTTGTGTTCTCATCTTATCCTGGATTTTCAACCTCAGAGGTAGGAACGGCTTACTTTATATTTGTGTTTTTGAGTTGGAACAGTAATTTGAATGAATGAAAATAAGTAAGTTAATGGAGCCATGAGAGGCATTTCTGTAGATCTCAGTGAGCAAGCCCATTTCTTGAACAGGTATTTACCAAATCCTGCCATGTGCCAGGCTCTGTGCTACCCCCTGGAGATGCGGTGGTGAACTGGACTGACAGGGCCCAGGTTTCATATAGCCAGTCTGGCCTTCATTGCTCTCCAGTGCTGCTCAGTGCAGGGTAATAGCAGTGGCTGCCTCAAGTGATAAAACTGGCACTGACGTGGGGCTCCCACCAGGAGGAAACCCAGTAGCTCCCTAACAAGATCTTCCCAAAGCTGGCAAGGTCTTTGTCAGATACACCACTACCCAGGACCTCATCCTTGGTGTCATAGGCTTAGACACTTGTTTATCATCAGAACAGAGAACTTTTCTCTAGGGGCAGACACTTACTCACTGAGCACATGTGTACTGGTGTGCATAAGCTAAATATTGATTTGTTCATTTACAATAAGGGTACAATTCTACATTTAGCCAACCCACATCCTTGGGAGGCAGCTCCATACACTGCCTCCCCACAGATGCAACTGTATGAGAAATTGTGTCAGTTAACTATTGCTACATACCAAGCCAGCCCAAACACTACTGACTCCAAAGGATAACAATTTATTGTTTCTCAGTAACCTGAATTGGCTCTGTGGTTCTGCCAGTTTCACAAGGGTTGACTCAGGCATTCAGCTGGCAGGTGAGCTGGGACCTGGGCACAGGTGGACAGTTGGCATGGCTTTGTGTCTTTCTCTGTATGGTCTTTTCATTACAGGCTTCTTTACAGTCCAGAGACATAAGGGTTTCAAGAGAGCAAGCAGACTGCTAAATTCTGAAATCCAAGTAGTGTCAATTCTGCCACATTCCATTGGTCAAAGCAAGTCAAAGGCCAGTAAAATACCGAGATATGATTCTGATGCTAACCCCCAGGGTCAGTGTAGACCCCACAAGTTTAAGGGCAGAGTTCTGTTAACCTCAACAGAAGGCTGAAGCAAAATAAGTGAAATGAAAATGATTTATTTGAGCCCAGACTTAAAATGAATTTGCTTCAATGAATAGCTCTGGTTTCACAGACATATGCCCATCTGAATGGTGACTGAAAAATCTAGTCTATATTGGATCATTGGAAAAGTCATGACGTATTTTTCTATGCAAAAATGTGTCATGACTTTTCGACAACCCAGTATAACAAAGAGAAGGGCGAGAAGAGGTGAGGTCGCAGGTTGTTTGTCAAGAGTTAACACTGAGTCATTTAAATAATGCAGGCAGCTGACTGACTGTATCTTACTTTTTACATCATGAACTCAAGAACACTGGAAGAAAGGTGGCGGGGTCACATTGCGAAATCTATACTCCTTTTGCAGTGAGTAAACTGAGTTAAGCAGAATTAACCCAGCAATTTCCTCTTCTACTTGATCTGCAGCACACAATTTGTTTACTGTAAACTAAGACATGCTTTTTTGGGCAATAACCCTGATGGGTATGGCACAAAACCAAAATCTCAAGCCCATGCTTACTACTTAAGTTTTAAGATTTAAATGGACCTTGAGTTCCACAGACTGCACTGAACTACTTTGTTTTCACAGTTCCCGACATGATTGCCCTCATTTTAGATGGCAGCCACAAGTTTAGGGGCCCCCAGTCTATCCACTTATGAACAGTTGGCTGTACATTTGGGAGTTCCCATAATCTACCAGGTTCAGTAATTTGATAGAAAGTGTTCCTAGAACAGCACTGACAGTTTTACTACGGAAGATACAAATAAGAGCCAGCCAAATGAAAAGACACCTCAGGCAAGGTCTAGGACGGCCCAAATGCA
Organism: Tupaia belangeri chinensis; assembly: GCF_000334495.1. Taxonomy (NCBI): domain Eukaryota; kingdom Metazoa; phylum Chordata; class Mammalia; order Scandentia; family Tupaiidae; genus Tupaia; species Tupaia belangeri. The sequence continues at coordinate 3,979,897 of NW_006159505.1, read as the reverse complement.
GTTTCTATGCCTTCTCCCCACGGAATCAGAGCATATCACCCTCCTGGCACATTGCTGTGCTTACCAACCAGCATGCTCACTTGAGCCTCAGAGTCCAGGTGTTTACTGGAAAATCACTGCCAGTTTGTTTGAACTCGATCTCTAGCCCCCCTTCCTTTCCCACAAGTGAGGCTGGCTCACAGCCTCAACCCTGTAATCACACGGTTGGTCTTTCTGGTGTGGACAGCGCCCCTTGTGAGTTATTGCATGAACTCAGGTGTGATGCTTGGGGTCCTGAATGACAAAGACATTCCTGTCACTCTGGACATTTCCAGGGTTTTGGGCGCCCAGTGTCAGGAATCTGGAACAAAGACTGGACAAATTCTTCACTGACAAGAGCCAGTCTATATAGTGTCAAGGGAGTAAAGATGTAGATTCCACCCCTGAGCGGGAGGAGCAGCAAGTTCCCAATGTAAAAAGGCTTATCTGTGGGATGGAGGAACTCATGACCATTAAATAGTTTACCACTGAAGTCAAAGATAACTGGTAGGAAGGCTCAGTGCTCAGATCCCAGTTGTCCAGCAACTGAGAACCTAGTGTCAGCTGGTTGGATGACACTTTTAGTGTCTTTTCTCTATAAACACCAGATGCGTCCCCCTCTAAGATAGAGCCCTCTCTGTTCCCAGCAGGGCCAGTCATTTCTTCAGTTCAGGACACTCTGGAGCCTGACTCTGGCTCCTTCTTTTCTGTGCTGTTGTCTCCTTCAGCTCACACAGCATTGCTTCAAGCAGGGAGTTGTGTGGCAGAGGAGACCACCTTATCACTGCTGCCATGTTTCATCTGGCCTCTCAGACGTTGCATTTGGATCATCCGGGGAGGGGAATCACATACGTTCCCAAACACCGTCACTGGCTTTTACTCTCACCCGTGACTGACCTGTCTCACCTAGGTGGTTTTCCAGTTGGCCCCAGAGGGCACAAGATCTTTGACTAAAAGTAGTTGCTCTACACTCTTCCTTGAATGTGTAAGTGAAATTTAAATGACTTGCTCAGGATTACACAGTGTTTAACAGATCTTGGAACAGCATCAAATTCATCCTAACCTAATTACTAGCCCAACATCTATCCTTCTCATTTTCTTTGGTTCCATGTAATTCAGTGAATCTGTGAACCCTCAGGCAGTCTGGGTTATATGAAGAGACCATGCCCAGATGCACCATGCCCCATCTGGGGCCAAGGCCTAGCTGAAGTCATTCAGGACTTGACTGTTAGTTTAGCCTCAAATGGCAACCTCCATCATAGAATGTGTACTAGCCCATCAGTCCAGTGTTCAAGGTTCAAGT
>NW_006159505.1:3962677-3978162 GCF_000334495.1 Tupaia belangeri chinensis | reverse complement strand
GGAAACTTTCTCTTACAACACAAGAGCCTGCCTCTTTGCCCTCTAGGGAAATTACAGCCCAACCGTGTAGGAGGGCCAGTTCAGGAGAAGCTGCTATAAGGCAGAGGTGGAAAGTGGGGGCACATTACCTCTGATGTCTGCATAACTGCCGTGTTATCCTGTGGCCTCAGAAATGGAACTTTGGATGCCGGAGGATTAACTCACAATGTGACCTCAGAGAACTTGGAGCCAGAATTCTGGGCCCTTGGTGACATTCCTCCTTATGACCCTAGGTGTTTCTTTTGGCCAACCCTCTCTAGGTCATTCTTTCCACCACATTGCATTGGAAGGGTCTTTGGCCCTAGGAAGCCTCAACTTTCTTACCATCAGGGCACTTTGACTTTGACTTTGTTTTCTTTCCAAGACAACCAAGGTATGTGTACTTCCTCCCATATTTGAGATTCTTCCTGTGAAGTCACTGAGGGCCAGGAACCAGACGCTGGCCCCGCCCTTCCCAGAGCTGAGATGCCTTAGCCTAGCCTACAACAAGGTGACTCTCTGCTTCTCTACCTGTTTCCTCGGGCATAGATGGGATGGTAGGATTGAGCTGTTCTGGCCTGAAGGCCAGCCCTGCAGTTTGCTGCATTACTGGCAGCTCAGGGATTCTCAGGGTGGGGAGAGTGGAGCTAGTGCACGCTAAAGCAGGAGCCCATCCATCCAGTCAGATATTTAGTCAGCACTTACCAGGCTTGGTGCCAGGCTCTGTATTAGGCATTGGGTATCCAGCTGTGAAAAGAAAGACTCGGCCTCTGCCCTTTTGGAGTGGAGAGGGCTGATACTGGACAAATAATCATAACATAAGCATGCTTAGTGTCATGAAGCAATTCAAGTGCTATGAAGTAAATATATGATAGGAGTTTTAACCCAATGTTTCAAGGAAATGGTATTTAAGTTGAGATCTGAATCAATGAGTTTAGTCAGGTGAAGAGGGAGGGTCAAGTGAGAAATGTCTACCTGTTTCCCTATCGAGGGAAATAGTGGCTATAAGGTCCATGGGGACACACTGAATATGTTTTTCTTATATTTTTCCTTTTCTTCTTTTAGTTTTGCCATAGGGCACATGCACTCACCAGAGAGGAACAGAGAGAAAGAGAAAGAGAGATGAGAGAAAGTAAGAAATCACTCCCTGGGGGGTGGCCCTGCTGTAATCTCTCCTCCTCCATTCTCCTCAGGATTTCAGACATGCATGCACACACACCCAGGGTTTCCAGGTCACTGGGTTCAAGACTCAATCTGTGCAATTGGCCACGTGGGATCAAGCTCCTTAACTACCATGACCAACTGGTCCTATTTTTTCCATAACCATGATCTTCTGTAAAACCCCATGGAACCCTACCCAAGTCTGAAATGCCAACAACTTTTAAAATACTGTTTATTTCTTTCTAAGGCAAGTAGTTGGTAGAGCTAATCTCCCCAACTGTTGTCTACTAAGAGTTTTGTAGTTTTAGTTCTTACATTTAGGTCTTTATTCCATTTTGAGTTAGTTTTTATATAAAGTGTAAGATAGGGGTTTCAGCTTCACTCACTTGCTTATGAAAATCCAACTTTTTTCAATACCGTTTATTGAAAAGACTACTCTTTTCCCACAAAAGGCCTTCTCACTGTGTTGAAAAGCTCCCTCCTTCCCTCTCTCTCCATCTTGGCAAGCACTGGCTCCACAGTTGGGGCCTGGATGCACCTGGGCAGTAGTTAGGGTGGTGCCAACCCGACAGTCTCTCTGCATTTATCACAGATCGCCAAAGAGGATGCTGTCCTGCCAGTAGCTCTCTTCCCATCTCTCTGCGAGCTCATCTTTCATAACAACCCTCTGGTGTCTCAAACACGAGGTATGGTGCCTGTGAACCTGCCCCCTCCAGCCCAGTGCCCAAAGAGCAGTGTGGGTACCCTTGTCCCACCTCCACAGTGCCAGACCCAGGCTTTACTCATGCTGAGCTGATGAGGTTCATGGTGTGTGGGGGACATAGAAGACGAGACACTGTGGAGCACCTGCTCTGTGCTGGCTCCTCCTGACAACAGCCCTGAGGCAAGCTCTCTGGTCCCCACAGGTTGAAAACGAGGCTTAGGGACGTTCTTGATCTCCCTAAGGTCACCCAGAAGAAATAGGCAGAATTGGGAATGGAATGCCAAATTACACAGGTCATGCACTAGTTCGCATTTTTTAACTTTATTTATTTATTTATTTTAATTTGACCAGAGAGGGAGGGAGAGAGAGAGAGAGAGAGAGAGAGAGAAAGCCGCCAGGTCTGGGACTCAACAGTGGTTGGCCATGTCTTGTCCCACCTCCACAGTGCCAGACCCAGGCTTTACTCATGCTGAGCTGATGAGGTTCATGGTGTGTGGGGGACATAGAAGACGAGACACTGTGGAGCACCTGCTCTGTGCTGGCTCCTCCTGACAACAGCCCTGAGGCAAGCTCTCTGGTCCCCACAGGTTGAAAACGAGGCTTAGGGACGTTCTTGATCTCCCTAAGGTCACCCAGAAGAAATAGGCAGAATTGGGAATGGAATGCCAAATTACACAGGTCATGCACTAGTTCGCATTTTTTAACTTTATTTATTTATTTATTTTAATTTGACCAGAGAGGGAGGGAGAGAGAGAGAGAGAGAGAGAGAGAGAAAGAAAGCCGCCAGGTCTGGGACTCAACAGTGGTTGGCCATGTGGGAGTCCAGCACCCTTAGCCGCCACACCACCTACCAGCCCCAAGGTCTTAAAGCTATACTCTACTTTGTGGGAAAAAAACTATTGTGACCTCATTTCCCACTTCCCAGTTGGGGGGAGTGCTGCAGTCCCAGCTGCAGGGCTCCCCTCTCTCTGAGCACCTGGAATGCTGTGATAATGATAAGCAGTGGAGCCTGCTGTCCAAGATGCCGCAGCTGAGGCATGTCAGAATCCTGGCCCTGGACAAAGACCCAGGAGCTCAACTCTGCTCCACCGTCTTTTGTCACCTTCCATAGATCCCTTGACCTCTCTGTGCCCCAGTTTCCTTGCCTATTTGAGTGGGAATAATATGGTCCTTACTTCCTAGCATTGGTCTGAGAATTGAATGTTACCTTAACACGTTACACATTTTGACATGTTTGGCACAATGTTAACACCCAGTAAATGTTAGCTAAAATCATCTTATTTTCCTGTCGTGTCACCAGGAGTACCTCCACTGCTAAAGAGCTTCCTCCAGGAGCGACTGGGCATCCACTTGATTCGGAGGAAGATAGTAAAGGCTAAGCACCATATTGTGATGCCTCGGAAGGAATCGCGGAAGGTAAGGCTTCCAAGGTAGGGCGCCTACCCGAGACTGGTGCCCATCTCACCTGACCATGGTGCTGCTCTCCTCAGCCTGGACTCTCTCCATTAGGTTCAGTATTGTCTTCTCCTGCCCTTGCTTTGTCAGAGAGGCCAACTGACTACCTTGTTCCAACTTAGTGTGAAAGTCCAAGGGACCCCTTGCTGCTCCTCCAGTCCAAGGTTCTGACTAGTAGAGACACACAAATACTCATGGCTGACCATAAAACAAATCAATACTTTGTTCATATAGGAAGACTCTATGCTAGACTGGAGACTGTGGCTTAGGCCTTAAGCTAGACAGAGTATGTCCACATGTCCTGTGTACTCACAGAGATGGGGCTAGATGTGCAGCATGACTCCTGGGCCTTTGACTCAGCCACATGGCCAAGGCTGCAGGCCCACCATCCCACCTCAGTGTGCACAGGGCAGGGGTACAACAGAAGCCTGCCAGAGTAGGCCTATAACCAGAAGGCCACATAAGCCTTTGCTTGTGAGAGCATAAACAGAAGACACAACTACTCAACTACTGCAGTGCCCAGCCATCCAGCCCAACAGTGAGCAGGGCCCAGTGACAGTCAGCCTCTGACCGATTAGGTTGTCCATCCTTCCTTTGGGAGAGGGCTGAGAAAGTAGTGGGGAACAGAGGAAGAGCTCCCTTGCAGTCCTTCTCCATCACAGGCCTGAGGGAAGCCTGAATGTTGCTCCTCTCCTGCCCACCCACCAGTGTTGGCCCTTGGTGATTGGACACTGAGGCATGGCACTGTCTGTTCCCCATGGCGTGGATGCTGAAAAAAGATGCTAGGACTCTCAGCCTGCAGGTCTAAATGCTGAAGTTTTACATGCTCTCAGGAAGGAAATCTGTTCTTAACAAGAAACTTATTTTATAGAAGTTATCCTTCACATGCCTTCATGTGTTAGGTACAATTGCACGTGGTGTCTCCTTTGAGAGAACTCTGTGACCTAGGCAAGATGCGAACTATTCTCCCTTTCATAAGGAGGTAGGGGAGCTCAGCAGACAGACTACCCAGCCTTATTTTCTAACTATAGTGCCTGGGAACTTTCCACTTCACTGCAGTCTATAAAAGTACAGATATAAATGGACCGAATATCTTTGATAAAGAATGAAAACTATCCACTGTGCAGACAGGGAGGGGAGGAAGGACTAGGCCCAGCTGAGGGAGCTGAGCACCTGGATGCCTCCTGGCAGCTGAGACAAGGAGGAGGAAAAAGATCACCATAGGCTTTTGCTGAGAACTGAGCAGTTCAGCAGTGATTTCCTGGTCCCAAACCCTAACAGAGATTGCTCTTTTGGATCTTTACATAAGGTACAGGTGCCAACACCCTGAAAAGTATCTGACACTTCCCCTTTCTCTGAGGAGAGTCTAAGGCATGGTGTTATACCTCAATCTGAAGGGTAAGGCTGGTAAGGGCCAGAATGATATTGTTAGGACACAGCATGTGCCCTGAGCCCAGGACTGCAGTCAGGAGTACAGGCTCGACTGCTGCACTACTCTGCCACCACAGATAAGTCAGTCCTTGCACCTCGCCAAGCCCATGTCCTCACCTGCATGGTGAGGATAACTATGCTCAGAGTAGTCTGGAGGTGCAAATAAAACAATTGTGTTTACACAAGCCAGACTGTAGATGCCCAGCAAGCGTGATGTCACTCCCCACCTGCCTGAGTCCCTTCACAGGGCTCTGATCATTGCACAAGGGGCCTGAGGCTGGTAAGGCCAGGAGGAGAGACTCTGGATTAGGGAGCACATCCAACCCAGCTGTTTTCCCACGACAGGTGAAAACTCATGTTCCCAAGGTGCCGAAGCAGCCTCTGACGCTCCCTCATCCATGTGGGAACACAGTCCATTCTCCTTCAAGGGAGAATGTACTGGAGCCAGAGGCAGAGCCAGCTGAGCAGCTGCCTACAACCAAAAGCACTTCTCTGGAGCCAGAGATGCCTGCAGATGATCTGGAAAGCGTTTCCCTGCCCCACCGGACCTTTGTGCCACTACCTCCCATCTGCTCTGACTCCACTGTGCACAGCGAAGAGACTGCATCACGCCCAAGCGACACTGCTGGCCACCTCAGCCCAGAGCACCTGACAGATGAAGAAACCAAGAGCACAGAGTCTATCTTCCTGACCCAGGTGCCTGCATCCAGCTGCCCCTGCCCCTGTGTTCCCAGCTCTCATGGCTTCCCGCACAGCCCTTAGCTGGCTGGCATGCTGTGGACAGCTGGGGACAAGCACAAGGCAGGTCTGAAGTCAGAGGGAAGCACCTTTGGCAGGACTTGCAAGCCCCATTTTGGGAGATCCACTGAGCTAAGGGTCCTGATGGAGACACCAGCAGGCCATATCATGGCTCTGTGGCCCAGACACCATCTGGGGCTGCCTGGGTTTTGGTTCTAACCAGTTTTTCAGAAGGGTTGCTGATGCTTTCCTCTCTGCTCAAGGTCACCTTACTTCTGATGCTGCCTCTAGACACTGGGGAGACAGGTGGGTCAGATGCAGGTCCTGTCCACAGGGTGTTCTTGGTATAATAGGAAAATGGATGGGAATGATACATGCAAGCAGAGCTGAGACAGGAAAACTCAGGGACTAGGAGCCTGGGGGAAGGAGGAATGCCTCCTCAGCCCAAAAGGACTTCTTGGAAGAGGTTCAAATGAGCTGAGCTTTGTAGGCTGATAAAGAATGAGCAAGGTGAAGATGTGGGCGGAATGGGCATTCTTGGCAGAAGGAACAGCTTGAAATAGGGCACAGAGGAGAGAGATTAAAATGGTAAATATAGGAAGCATGAATAGTCATTCAGTGTCAGTGCAGACGACAAAGGGTGGTGTGTCAGGAAAGGGATAGGAACATATAAGGCTGGAATAGTTGGCAGGGCTCCTTGAACTTTATTGTCACACCAACCCTCTCCTTGATCTGTTTGCCACCTCCAGTCTTACCCCTACAATCTGTCTGCTGCCAGATCTTGCCAAGATGTACATTCACCCATACATTCACATTGAACTCATTACCCATAGATGAATTATAGTGACATATACATTCATACAGTATAAAAGTATCTTTATGAGTTATTTCAGAACCTTTCTGGAACAAAGCAAAGAATAAACAAGTTTTTTTTTTTTTTTAAATAAACAATTGAGAGAGTTAGATGAAACTAAAACAGGGAAGGTAATGATATGTCCAAGAGTAACTCTGTCACTCAGATATGCATATCATGTCCTGTTACTCTCATAATAAAGATGTATTTCAAAAATGCAATTCTGAGCTTCCTAATAACCAAAGAATACAATTGCTCATCATGCTGTTCAAAGCAAACAAACAGGTTCTTTTTTCTTGCTGAATTGCTATGGCTACAGTTTCTAGTACAATGTTGAATAGAAATGGTGAGAGCAGACATCTTTTGTCTATTCCTGATCTTAAGGCAAGAGTCTTCTGTTTTCACCATTAATTTTGATGTTAGCTGTGTGTTTTCCATAGAAGCTCTTTATTGGGTCAAAGACATTTCTTTCCATTTGAAGTTTATTGAATTTTTTGTTTGTTTTTAAGTTTTTCTTTCTTTTTTTCTTTCTTCAATGAGCCAGAGAGACAGAAAGAGACAGAGAGAGAGGCACTCCCAACAGGATCCTTATGTCATGATCTACTCCTATGATCTACTCTGGATCATGGGCATGCATGCTCTTGCCAGAGAGGTCTATATACTGAACCCAGAATCTTCCAATGTGGGTCAGGCCAGCAGAGCATTGTGTTACAACTGTACTACTGTCCTGCCCTTATTGAGCTTTTTTTTTTTTTTTTTTTTTTTTCTTGGCAGAAATGGATGTTAGATTTTGTAAAATGCTTCTTCTGGTTTTTGACCTTTTTTCCCATTGACATAGCATTTTACATTAATTGATTTCCAGATATTTCATTAACTTTGCATTCTGGGAATAAATCCCACTTCGTTGTGATGTATAACAATTTTTACATGTTGTCAAATGTAATTTGCTAGTATTTTTCAAGGATTTTTCTTTTATCTTCATAAAGGATATTAGAGTATAGTTTTCCTTTCTTGTGATGTTTCTCCTAGTTAGGGTTTTAGGATAATACTGACTTCAGTCAGTATTGGGGAATGTTCCCTCTTCTATTAATAATCTTTAGAAGAGTTTGGGAAGGATCGGTGTTGATTCCTTTTTAAATGCATAATAGAATTCACCAGTTAAACCATCTGGTCCTTGGCTTTTCTTTGTGGGAAGCTTTTTAAATTACTAATTCAACCTTTTTACTTGTTATAGGTCTATCAGATTGCCTATTTCTTGATTCAGCCATTTTAATAAGGGGTATAAGTACATCCCTACATGAAATGCAAGTTTCATAAAGATGCTTCTTATAAAGCCACTAGGGTAAGCTAAAATCCTCCCTAGCTTGCCATCAGTGAGGATAAAGAAAAACAAAATACCCTCAGCTTGGCATGTAAAGATCCTTAGTGACCTGAGCCCTGCTTCTCACCTCAATGACCTTTTTCTTCTTATTGCCCTTCAACTGTACCAGTCTTAGTCCCCTCAAATACACCTTGATGTGTCTGACCTCTCCACCTCTGCTCCTGCTATTCCTTGCCTGTGGGGGTCATCCTTTCTCAACAGATGCAGTCCACTCTTCTCCCCTCCCTTGCATAGGCATAGTTCAGACTCTTTAAGACTTAGCTCCGGCTAAGGGATCACTTCTTCCAGGTGGCTTCCTGGCTGGGTTGGGCTTCCTCTGGGATCCCCCAAAATCATTGTGCCCCCCTTCTGATAACAGCATTTATCAAGGTCTGTTTTTATGTCTATCTCCTCCCATTCTGCTCTTGGTCTTGCCCTGAACAGGGCCAGCTCCAGCACTGCAGAGAGGTGATGCTTGGAAGTGTTCATGGAATAAAATGTGTTTTCCTTCCTGAGCACAGGTGAGTGAGCTGCCTTCCTCCATCATCCATAGGGATGATCTAGAGGTGAAGGAGAAAGACAAGAGTAGACCACCTACAGCACCCAGGGAGGTGAAGAGGACTCGGAGGAAGCCCCCATCTGCCCCCCTCCCCAGCAAGTACCATGGCTATGAGGAGCTGCTTACAGCCAGGCCTGATCCAGCCTTCATCGAGCCAAAGGGTATATGAGGGCATGTCCTTGTCTCCACAGCCCAGAGCAAGTCAGTGCCAAGCCAAGACTCCATCTCAGATTCTGTCAAAGGGTTTCTTAGGGAGTCCTGGCTGAAACCCTAAATAACAGGACTCCTGTCTGCACCTGGGCCTTCACTGGCTTTTGGGGAGCCACTGCCTGTTTTGAGATTCCAGCTGGCTGGGGCCCTGCTGCTCTGGTTGGAAAAGTCTCTCCTCAGGAAAGGTTTGATGACCAGACACCCAGATGGGCCAGATTCTAAGCTCTTCCCAGCCAGTTAAGCCTCAAACAGAATATCCGGAATACCTCCTAATTGGTTTGAGGCAAGGAGGCAGCTTCCTCTCAGAGCCCCTTACTTCAGACTGATGTGTTCATGGTATTTGTGTTTCCAAAAGTGCTAATTCGGCTGTGCTCCCTTGAGTCAGGCCCTGCAGTGTAGCCCCTGAGGTTAATGGAGTCACATTGAGGCTGGCCTTTTCCCACTGCAGTGCTGTTTTTCCACTAGAATCTGTGCTCACGGAAGATAGGTACTCACTATACGCCTGATGGAACTTAAGGTGCTGGAGCAGATCAGGGAGAGATCTGGGAGCAGATTAATCCTTTGACCCAGGGCTGCTTGCCTGGAGACTGGAGAATAAAGATGTCCTGACTTGGTCTTGCCTCCTTACCCTAGGAATCCAGAAGAACGCCCAGGCCCTGCAGCACATGCTAAAGCACCCGCTACTGTACCGCTCCTCTAAGGCCAAGCTGGATACTCCGCAGAAACACTATTTTCCCAAAGAGAAACGGGTAACATTGGCCCACCCAGTGTGTGAATGGCCCCTAAGACCCCATAAGTACCGATGGCTGCCCCCTTGAGGCCCGCAAGGGCTGCTCTGTCCGTTGCTGTGACTATGAGAGGGGTAAGGCCAGGAATGCCTGCCTTCCTTTTATTTTTTTTTTAGAGAGGTTTTTGCTATCGGGCGCGTGTGCTCGCCAGACAGAGACATAGAGACAGAAAGCGAGAAATCACCCCCCAGGGGGGATGGTCACGCCGCAATCCCTTCTCTATTCTCCTCTCGGGATCTTGGGCACGCACGCACACGCGCCCGGCGTGAGTTTTAAGCCACCGGGTCCGCGACGCGAACCGTGGTCAACTACGTGGGAGTCCAGGGGCATAGCCATTACGCTAACTGCTGGAATACCTTCCTTTCTTATCTCCCATTAGGCCCAAAGGGTCCCCATTCCACCCCCGCGGAAGACTCGAGCCCAGCTGCTGGATGACATCCTCATTCGCATGCGGGACCCCCGAAATATTTCAGAGGCGCCACTAGGTATGGCTCCCTGGCTGCAGGACTGAGACCAGCAAGGCAGAGCAGAAAGGGCTCACGGTGCGCACAGCCTCGGCCTTTACTGTGTACAGATGGGGAGGCTATCAGACAGCCTTTAGAGACCTGCCCCAAGGGAAAAAGGGCCATTCGTACATCCCCACACCTCCCACTCCCTCGGGTCTGCGGCCAGCCTCGCTGCCTCGGGCTGCGTGGCCCCAGAGCAAGCCCGATGTCCGCGCTTCTCTCCCCGCAGGCACCGTGCTGCGCCGGCGCGCGGAGCAGCGGCTGGTGAACCAGAAGCAGTACCTGGAGGCCAAGCGGCTACTAAAGGAGGTCCGAGCGCGCTACCGGCGGCTGGTGCGTGGCTCGCTGCGGACAGCATTCGGAGCCACCCCACAGCCTCCAGCACGCCCCGCGCTGGGCGAGGGCCCGCCCAAGTTCGGTCGCTTCCTCGAGTTCATGGATGAATTCTGCAAGGAGCCTGCAAGCAGTGACTCGAAAGGCTAGGGCAGCGCCCTGGGCCTTGCTCACCGCCCGCCTGCGCCCCAAGCCATCCCGAAGGCTCCGCACTGTCGACCGCACCTCAGATCCGCGTGCGGGCCTTGGAGCTCGCACCAAGGCTTGGCTTTCTGGCTGCAGAGTAGGGAGCTCACCTGGACCTCCCCTCCCTGGGCTGGGCAGGACCTGGTGCCTGGCCCAGCAGCAATAAAAAGTGGGTACATAGAGTACAGGCGCCATGCGTTCTTTCTTGGGTCAGGGCCCGGTGGCAGTGGGAAACACCTCACTGAGGAAGTGCATCCCAAGGCCTGTGGGCAACCTGCTTGCAACAAATGTGTACACAGGGATGTGATATGGCTAGGATAGGAGATGGGGTGGAGGTGGGGTTTGATGAAACTCACCGAAGTTAACACGTCCAGCCAATACAGGAAGCAAAACCCAGGCCCAGAAAGGATGCTTTGCTGTTGGACAGCTTCTTCCTTCTAAAGCGGAGGCAAGGGAGTGGGCTGTCTGAAATCCCACTGCAAACATGGGGCTGTGGCTCTAAAACAGACCCTGTGGCTGTGCCAGGTCAATCCCGGTTCACAGCAAGCAAGCTAGTTCTGGCAGAGGAAACCTGTCCCGTTGCCCCATTCTTGGCAAGCACCCAGGAACCAGCACCTTCTACAGAGAAGGATCTGGGGCTGGGCCCCAGGCATTCATAGGCATTTGGGGATGATTATCTCTAGGTCACTGAAATAACAAAATGGGTGTGACCTAGTCACCCTGGCAAGCCCTGCCCGAGGCTTCTCTCCTAGGAATGGCTACAATTCAGACCTGGGTAGCAGGCCCATAGTTCAGCTCAGGTATGTCCTTAAACTCTTGCCAAACGGATCTGTTTTCCTAGTCATTTGGCCAAGATGCCATTGAGCACCCTGGGAGAGACTAATGTGGCCAGAGATGCTGACTGTGCTTCACACACCACACTGCCTCAGGATCCTCAGGATCCCTCCCTCTCTTGTAAGGGACACTGAGGGAAGACAGTGTGGTCTCGCTAGTCCAGTTAGACCTACTCCAGGAGGAGAGGCTCTAACCCAGAAAGCAACGGGAACCATGTTAGCCAAGGCCAGTGGTAGAGAATGGCACTACTCTGGGGCAGACCTGAGGCAAGCAGAAGACAGTCAGTGACTTCGATGTCACAAGGCCACAGCTTCTAGACTATGAAATATTGTTGGGGACAGAGTTTTCCACTGTAAATGAGAGCCACACCATTCACCACACCAGGATATAAGGGGTTTATGAGGGATATGTGGATTTTGTGACTTCAGTGGCCAAGAGACAATCAAGCACTATTCTCATATTTCCAACACTGTTTCTTGCAAATCATTTTAACAACTCTTTGAAGGGGGCGGGTCAGATGATTTCAGAGATCATTCAAATGCTTGTTTACGGGATTTGGCATGGACTCGTACAGAAGTCTTTCAAACTAGCCTTCCAAGTTCAGATAGAAGAGAGATCCATTTCTTCTCTGTTGGATGAGATACTGACACCAAGGGGATTTTAATGCATTTCTGAAAATGGTTCTTAAAAAAGGGATATTTAAAATAATCAAATGTTCAAATCTAATGTGCAAAGATGGTATCATTTCATCCACTCATTCTCCAGTGCTTTCTTGGTGTCTTAATTAGGAGTATGAATGGTTGCATTGAGAATGACAGCAGATTGGAGTTAAAATGTAAATGGGATGTGGCATCAAAAGACAGAGAGACCCCAATCCAGCGCCTAATCTTGCCCATTATTCTGAGTGCCAAAGCAAGATATTCCAACATGTAGCATCTCCCAGAGCAGAGAGAGCACCAAAAATTCAACAGCAAACAGTCAACACTTAGCCTGTGTCTGTCTGGGATCACTCTCAAGATAAGACTTTTGTCTAGAAACAACATTCACTGTAAATTTACTTTACTGTAGTCTCAACTTGGGCCTTGCCTCAAGCAGGCAAACATACATTGAAGAATGCACTTTGGTACTGTTTACATAAACACACCAACCCACTTGATTCCACATCATTTCCTGGTTGGCAGCAGCGTCCCTGACAGGGCATGCCCTGTTCCGAATCCTCTGTCTTTGTCCAAATGCTCTTCATGATGAGTTGGAGAGGAGGAAACTGGCCGGCAGTGGCAGTCCAAAAGGGCCCTGGCCCCTTCTCCAATTCTAATGCGGACAGCAGGGTGAATAATAGCTATGCAGAACCCATTTTCTATTTCTAGACAGGAGGGGAAAAGGCCCTTAGGACAAGTATATTTGTACAGAGAGTTAAGAGTAAACAGCACATCAGGCACACACACACAAAATTCATTAGTTGACACTTAAGATAATCACTTTTCCCTTGCATAGTATTTATTTTCTCCTTAGGACTCTCAATGCTCTGCTGGAGGTTTGGAGTTGGTGATGAGCCCGTGGAAGGATGGAGGGCCCCTGTTTCCAGTGGCAGCACAGCGTGAGTGCAAGCTATGTCCTGTGTAAGGGAGGCTCTGACTGTTGCCACCGTAACTGGGAACCAGGGCCAAGAGCTGTTCCTGAGCCCTAACATCTTGGAATTTGAAGAGGGCATTGTCTGTTACTTCATGTGAAGAGAGAAGGAAAATGAACAAGCGTTTTTACCTTTGCTTTGTCCAACTATTTTCTTAAGACACCAGAAAAGTAGAGGGAGCCTGCTCAGAGTTTGAGGTTGCCTCCCACATGAAGGCAGCTGTTAAGAGTTGTCACCCACTGACGGGAAGCATTTACTCACAAGAGAGAGCAGGTATATTGTATTGGTAATATGAAGGGCAATTTGCACATTCAGTCTTGGCACTTTCTGCATTTCTCTAAGTCTGTTTCCTACAGAATCATCTTCAGAGAGCTACAGTGGGTAACAGTCAAGTGTGAAGATGCATTTCTGGACCATCTTCAGAAGAAAAATCTCTGTAGCAGCCTCCTTCCCTAAAATTGCCCCACTCCCTCCAACAGACCTGCTTTCTCACCATTTGCTCTAAGACAAGCCAAGACCAGTTTATGGGCCAATGACGAAAAGGCTGGCTAGGAAAGATCTAAGATGCTAAGGAGTTTCTGATTTTCAAAGAAAACTGGAGGGCTGGCTGTCTTTTAATCCTTGGCAATTAAAATGACAATTATTCCAACCAAAACATAATTACTTCCCAAGATTCTACATTCATTCACATTACTTACACTGTGGGGATTTTCCTTACCTGAATGTGTATTCAGAGGATATAGGTACATTTTAATTTCAACTGAAAAGGAAGGAAGGAAGGAAAGAAAGAAATGCGATAGTAAAAAAAAAGCCTCTGACTGGGTCAGCAGGAGGTTAAGGTGCTGGATTCCACATGGTCGACTGCATGGTTCAAATCCAGTACCTGGCGGTTTGAAAAAAACTGGGAGCCCGTGTGTGCATGCCCCAAATCCTGAGAGATAAAGAGAAGGGACCGCGATGTAGCCATCCTGCTAAGGGCTGATGTTTCACTTTCCCATTCTTTTTCTGTCTCTCTGGGAAGCATATGCATCCTATAGCAAATCTAAAATGCAAAAACAAAAAAAAAGTCGCCTAAATCATTTGGGTATCTCTTTCATTAGCAAATAGTGTGTACCTTTATTAAGATCCTAGAAAGCTACAGTAAAAATAGGACACAGAGTGGGACCAGCAGGTGGTATAATGTTTATGTTGCTGGGCCCCACCTAGTTGACCGTGGTTCGAGTCCCAGACCTGGTGGCTTAAAACTCACACGGGGTGCATGTGTATGCGTGCCCAAAATCCCAAGAGGAAAATAGAAGAGAAGGGACTGCAGTGCGGCCATCCTCCTGAGGGGTGATTTCTTGCTTTCTGTCTCTTTTCTCTCTGGTGAGTGCACACGTCCTATAGCAAAAATTTCTCTTAAAAAAAAAAAAAAAAGGAAAGAAAGAAAAGAAACACACACAGGGTATTGGATCTTAAGTTCTTGATTTTTTTTTAAAAAGGGGGATGGTGAGGAATGTTTAGGAAGATTTCTAAGCACATTCCGGTTACTAAAATTCTGATTATGATTCAGCCTTAGATTCCTATACCCCTCCAGCCCCCACCTCCATTGTTGACTCCAAATTTTTTATTTATTTATTTATTTTTGGAGAGGTTTTTGCCACAGTGCACATGTGCTCACCAGACAGAGAGAGACAGACAGAAAGCAAGAAATCACCCCCCAAGGGGGATGGCCACGCCGCAATCCCTTCTCCTCCACTCTCCCCTCGGGATCTTGGGCACGCATGCACACGCGCCCGGCGTGAGTTGAGTTGACTCCAAATTTCAATGAAAACCCAGGCAAGAAAAAGGAAAGGAATCACAAATAGCTGCAGGCTCTGATGAGAGGTTGGACTAAAGACATTTAGAAGGTTACTCAACTGTTGTATGGGCCTCCTCTGACCACGTCAATGGTCTATAATCTATCTCATTTCTTGGGCTGAAGCTAAAAGCTGCCTCTGTAACCACCAAATGAAAACAATCCATCCTCCTGTAGTAAAATTACTTAGGATATGGAAATATTACAATCAAATTCACAAATACTGATTGGGGTCTGTGAATACTGAAAACGGCCTGCTGGACAGTATCCTAAATGGGTCCATCTAAGAGTGTTGCAGTGAAGGAAAGGGCCTTTCATAACACTAACAAGCTCTATAACCACACATACATTCAAATGTATTCCATTAGACCATTAGACATTGAGCTCACGACAAGGGACTGTCTATCTCTGTATCTCTGTGGCCCAGAGCAGTGTTGGCTTAAGTGAGAAGCTCTGGAAATGTCTGTTACATGGAACACAAAGGATGAACAGCGCAGCTCAGTTGTTGACCGCGACTGTCCAAGCACAGTGGCAGCTTCCCATTTTAGTCCATTTGCCAGTTTGTAATCAGATGGCAATTAATTAAGCAGCTTTAATCTCTTAAAGGCATTTTTCCTTTAGGGAAAAAATGAACAAAAAAACAGAGAAGGCATTACCTGTGCTTCCTCCAGGCAGAAGTTTAAAAATTAAGTTTAAATTTTAAAAAATAAATGAAGTCACTTAGGAAAGGTTTTCTCAGCAAGCCTTAGCTAAGAAGACTTAACCTTTTTTAAAGAGGCAATTATACAAAAGGGGCCAGGGGCTGGATGCATAATCCCTTGATATGATACCAACCCAACAGGCCCGGATGACTTCTTCCAGCAGATACAATCAACAGGTCATG
>NW_006159505.1:3962087-3962640 GCF_000334495.1 Tupaia belangeri chinensis | reverse complement strand
TCTATGGAAAAGGGTTCAAAATCTCCCTTTGAAAGCTCCACATTTCTTGAATTTCTCATCAGAAAGACCTCCACCCTGCTACCTCTCATGATTTCCCCTTAAGTGCATATATATCTGTATATATATACACACACACACACACACACACACACACACAGGGAACAGAGTAGAACGTGGGGAATTTGAATGGTGAATTGACTATCAATGGTTTGTCAGGAATATGTTATCTGAAATAGTGCATTTTTCATTCTGACTCAGAAAGCCTCCCCATCATTCTATTTTCCTTCCTTGTCTTTTTCTCTTACTCATCCCCCAAAGAATCCATGTCAACAATTCTATCTGCAACCAACTTCATACTCAAGCAATGAGAGGAAAATTTTCAAGGAAGAAAAAGCATTCAGGTTTTAGTTAAGGAAAGCATTTTAAAATACAGATAATATTTTAGTGGTTTCTCCCTCCTCCAGAGCCAAGCAGATTAAAAAGATTAAGCCTCTCCCTTCCTTACCCTAAACTGCTCTGCCTGTATTTGCAGAACCACTGCTCAGCAGGCAAT
>NW_006159505.1:3956916-3962076 GCF_000334495.1 Tupaia belangeri chinensis | reverse complement strand
AAATCTGGAAAACAACCCTCAAAATCATCCTGGGCCTCCTACTAGGTGAAAGGGAAAAGTTACAAAACTGGACCTAGTGTTTGGAATATTCATTTAACAAGCACCTAAAGCTTGAATTTGTTTCTACTGCTATGCAATTTCTTAAAACCAAAGTATTAACTTGGGGAATATTTAAAATATATTTATTTTATCTATTAAAAATATTCATCTTTTTACCAAAAACAAATTCCAACTAAAAAGGTTTTCAAATTACTGGAGATATAGAAAAAGGTGGCAAGTGGAAAAATAAGTGTCTTTGCTATTACCAACAAGACTAGGCTACCAATAATATTTACTAAGATCAAAAAGGAAATACATGAAGGGACAGGAACTGATAAGTTTTCTCTAAGGGCATCGAGTAAGGTCACACTCCCTGTCCTCTGTAACCAGTGCCACTCTTCTACTTTGGGCACTACCATGCTCTCCAGCAGCCCCTGGAGGCCACAAGTTGCTGGTAGGACCTAGAACTGAAGTGGTATGAATATAAAGCAATGAGCTTGATGGATGTTTTTAAAACATACATCTGCACGTGTACATGTACACACAGAATACGTACATTCAGGTGAGTGATGTTCCCCACTAAAGTAGTCACTGAAGAGACTCCATATATCTCAGTGATGACCATGATCTCTGGAACTTCTCTTTAGGAACTGTATGGGAACTAAGAGCTGAACAAGTAGACAGCTCTGGCTCCTTTACAGTGGCACCTTATTCATGACTCCAAACCTCTTGATAATCCACCTGCTTTCTTTCCCAGAGGGCTTCATTAGAGTTTCTCGCTAGCTTCAAATTTAAATTTTCCCTCCTATAACCTCAAAAGTTCGAAGATGTGCCCTGAGAAGGTGGGGTCAAATCTTTTAAGAAGCGTCACAATCAGTCAGGTGCACAGTAACTCCCTGGACCGGTGAGTTGCTATTCTGGACCTTACCTCTGCCTTGGTAAAAGGAGGAAGATAGAACACATTACCATTAAGGTTCCTTCTAGTTCTAACATTTTAGAAGTCTATATTTCTAGACTTTAAAGACAGTTCCAGAAATGTTTTCACCAATGGAAACAACATTGGAAAAACTATGCAGTATCCTGGGGCTACTAGAGGAGACAACATACACTGGGATGTAAGAGCTCTGCAAGGTTTGTTTAAAATGCCAGTCACATGACTTTATAGTAACAGCTCATTCACACACAGGGAATGCCAGCCCTCTGAGATTCCCCAAAATCATACCATAACTCCTATCTTCAATGAGCCCAGATGGGCAAAAGCACCAAGCACCACCAGGGATGCAAAAGACACATGGTGTCAGCTGCTAAGGAAAGTACACCCCAAAGGTCCATGGGACTGAACTGACCAGCTGCATCCAGCTAGATACCTTGTTTCCACAGTATGGAGTTTCAGCAGTTCTTTGCCTGACTTTGGGATGAATTTTTAGGATTTTAGATCAACATTGCAGATAACTCTTGGCCATGTGGAAAGCAATGATGAAGCCTGATTGTAGTTTGTCTCACACACTAGGATGCCCAGGAAAACAGATGGCCATAACTGTGGATGTGGGGATAACTGCACAGCATCTGTCCATATGTCCTGTCAATACTGATTATTTGCTTGTAGATTTTGTACTATCAATGTTTGATGCCCAGCCAGTATTCCCCAGGCACCCCTGGCAAGCCATTGAGTTGCAGTCCATTCGGGCAACCTGTTAGTGTAGAAAATCCATGGGATTTGCTGTCAGCAGACCCAGTGGCCAGTCTGGGCTATGCTACTTCATAGTAAAACATTAATATCTGCACTGTATTTCATTATCTAAAAATGGGCTAACACCACTTACATGTCAGGTTTCTTGGGAAGACCAAGTTAAGTGACATCTGTAAATGCACTGCAACTATATAGCATTAATCAAATGTTACTTTTCAAACAGAGAATATAAATTAACTTTTGTAGAAGCATAAGCTTAGCTGATTTTGGAAGGTATACTGATGGTCTTCAACTTAAGATGTTGAGATTAATTTAAGATTTTTCAACTTAATGATGTGTGAAAACAACATGCACTCAGCAAAAACCATAACCCCATCATAAGTCAAGAAGCATCTGTTTACATAGATCTTCAATATATGACATTTTCAGTTTATGGGTTTATCAGGATGCAAACGCATCAAAAGTCAAAGAACACCTATATTTGCTTATGACAAAAAGGAGGAAAAAGAATATGATCTATCATTTTAGATCTGCCAAAGAACTACACTGTCCCACTGCTTGGAAAAGAATGAATTTTTATCTGCAAGGCTGATTTAAAACAACACCCTGTTGAAAAAAAGTCAGGAGGACTAAGAGTTTGAGAAGGTATCCCCTCTTTCCTCTACCATTTCTAACTCTGGTCAAGACGCTCCTGAATGAGGCCATTCCGAATCTCATTCCAAGTAGGTGCTGCTGGATTTAACCCAGAAGCCCTCAGCAACAGGTCTCTCAAGGGGGATGGAATGTTTCTGGTCTGGGTCAC
The DNA here is from genome assembly GCF_000334495.1 of Tupaia belangeri chinensis. Lineage (NCBI taxonomy): Eukaryota > Metazoa > Chordata > Mammalia > Scandentia > Tupaiidae > Tupaia > Tupaia belangeri. The sequence continues at coordinate 3,959,545 of NW_006159505.1, read as the reverse complement.
AGAGCAAGAGATGCGGTTCCCTCAGACACTGACTACGAAGGCCCTGGAACCTCTCAGAACCACATCAGACAGTGTTTTGCCATTAAAAGAAACCCAAAGTGAGAACACTCAGCTCTCGGAGAAATGATCAAGTCCAAAGGCCTCTTAAAAACAAGGAACATTGTCCATTAACTGCTACTTGGCCCCAGCCATGCTACTGGACCGCAGAAGATACTGATCCACGCTGCCTTTTCGCCGGCTCACAGTCCGCCTCTCGTTGTCAAACACACGCTGCAACTGCAGGGCCAGCTGGTGGTCCTCCTCCTCTTGCTGCAGTTTCTGCTCCATCTCTCGCAACACTGGGTCTGCTGGGGCCAGACCCACCTCACCACCACTCTGTCGCAGTTTCTTAATGGAGCCATTTTGTTCCAAGTGCTTAGTCTTACAGTGTCTCTTCCGGCCCCGACGCAAGGAAGGAAGTGGCTCCTCACCTAGATTATCTACCAGGACACCATTGGTCAGCTCAAAATGATTGAATGTCTTCAGCTGTTTCTTTGTTTTGAGGACCCCACCCAAAACACTGTTTTTGGGTAGCACTGAACTAACCGCTGAGATTTTCATGGCTGTGCTTATACAGGTTTTATCTGCCTTGGCATCTGGGGTTGACCCTGGCCCCTCAAACTGTTCCCTCTCCAAAGAAGTTCCACTGACTCCCCCTTTGAGTTCTGAGAAACAGCAAGTTTCCAATGGAGTCTTACTGCTCCTCTGATTCTCCCTGTACTGGTCTCCTTTCATTTGGCTGGCAGATGGGAAGTATTCAAGCTCAGTGGGAGTGGGTGCAGTACATGCAGAGGGTACCTGCCCACTGGACAGTCTTGGATTTAAAGCCACAAGTGTCTTCTCCTTGCTAGAATGGATAACTTCAGAACCTAATACGTCTTCCCCTATTTCAGGAGCCAGGGAGGTGAGAGTGGCTTTTGAAAGGGTCTTTTTGATCTGCCGCTCCTGAAAGATCTGTTCCCACTTTTTGAGGATCCGTGGACTGGCCTCATAAGATGTCTGCTTCTGCAGGCTTCTGCTCAGGTTGCGGGGAGTTGACTTGATGATAAGAGGACTGAGCACACGGCCATCGGGAAGTCTCTTGGGAGGAGTACAAGGAGAGCAGACGATGGGCTTGAAGTGGTTTAGTTCCTCAGAGATGCTGTCATTGCTCTCTGGACTGATAGAGCGTTCTGGCTTATGCAGGGAAGCCAACGATGAGAGGGAATTGAAGGCTAGACGCTTTTCAATGGCTAAGTCAGGGGCTGAAAGGCAGCGGTTGTTTTGGGTGGATAAGAGGACACCTATGATGGGGTTGGAGGTTGGAGTCATAGTTGTGACCTGGAAGAGAGTAAAAAGATTATACGTGTGTGTGTGTCTGTGTGTGTGTGTGTGTGTGTGTGTGTGTGTGTGTTTTCATGATTCCTTTAGGATGGTGGAAAGACAGGGAAAGTAAGAAGAAAAGGCAGAAAGGCTGTCCTAAGATATGGGAAAAATCTCTAACCTAGAAAGCATACCACCTAACAGAAACTCTTAGACACTTGAAACAATTAACAAACAATCTGTAAGGATCAGTGAGGGAGGATAGAGGGATATTGATGAACAGAAACAAAATTACAGATAAATAAGAGCAGCAATATCTACTGTTTATGAAGTATAGTGGGGTGAATATAGTTAACAACAACTTACTATATAACTCAGATTAACTAAATGAGGATTTTGAATGTTCCCAACACAAAGTAATTACAGCTGGTTGAAGTGACGGATATCCTACTTACCATGATTTAATCATTACACATTGTATTCAGGTACTAAAAACTCACACTGTACCCTTACAAATATGTACAATTATATATTAACTTAATAATATTTTTATAGCTTTTAAAAGGTGACTGTAAAAGACCTAATTCCATCCATGAAGCTACTAGTTCAAACCCTCTTCCTTCCCATGGCTCTGCAGAACTCTCCAGTGTAAGGAGCCTGTGGGACCCAGTGTGCCTCCCTCTGAGGCCATGTGCGCAGGAGGCCCAAGTGTACCTTGGCTTTGCTGGCTGCAGCTGCTCGAAGTCTGCTCCGCACTCTGTCCTGACCTGCGTCACTGCAGCTCTGACTCCTCTCCACCTTGGAGGTTAGCTTCCTGAAGAAGAATAAATAAAAAATGAATAGTCAAAATTAGTCCATAAACTAGTTAAAGTAAAAGGCTAACAATCTCTTTTGTGCTTTCTAAGCCACTCACCAATAAAGACAACTCCCTTGGGCAGCTATAATAGAAAATGAGTTAATTTGTTAACAAAATATATTCTAAGAACAAATTCTACCAAAAGAGAAAGAGAGTCTAGAAAGAACATTCAGTGCAAGCTTTGGTTTCCAAATCAGACCCTGCCTAAATGAGGCAAGACCAATGGAAGTTTTGCCCAAGCTTAGAAGAGATGTTGGGGTTCTTCTTCACCTTCCTTCACAGATAGATACAGAGTTCAATCACCTTTACAAATAAAAACACTTTCCTTTTGGGACCGGCAGGTGGCGAGGCAGTTAAAGGTGCTGGACTCCCACATGGCCAACCATGGTTCAAGTTCTAGACCTGGCAGCTTGCTTTCTCACACCCCCCCCC
>NW_006159505.1:3929956-3955919 GCF_000334495.1 Tupaia belangeri chinensis | reverse complement strand
ACACACACACACACACACACACACACACACACACACTTTCCTTCCATTAGCTCAAACTTCTCCTCAAGCCATCTAAATCAGCCATGAAACAAATACTGACTTACAAAAATGTACAGCATTACACTAGATCTGTATGTAGGGAGTCAAAATTCAATATAATTATTATTGCTTATTACATTTGAGCTTTTCAGAGATTCAAGAACACATGGTTTTTGTCTTATGTGTTACATTATGACTTTACAACCCAAACCAAACTCCACCATACCTGGACCATATACCAAAGTCCACTACATTATAACATGACAAGTGCTATAAGAGAACAGTTACTGTACAGCTCAACTCCCCAGGTGTTTTCTTCCAAGAGTTTTAGCTTTTGGTTCTTACATTTAGGTCTTTGATTCATCTGAGTTCGATTTTGTATATGGGGTGAGGCTAGGGTACAACTTCATTCTTTGCATGTGATGTCTAGTTGTCCCAGCATCATATGTGAATCTTACTTTATTGGAATAATGTACAGATGACTTCACCTATCCCACAGACTATGAGTAGGGTTGCTTAATTAATTTCTTACTCACCTTTGTTTCCCAACTCTTGCCTAATAAATATCTGTTCACCAAGCATTGATCATATACTTACTAAATGTCAGACACTGATAGGCACTATCCAGGCACTGGGAATACAGAGAAGAATGAGATACAGGCTAGGTCTTCAAGGAATCAGAATCCAGTAGTGCAGACACATAAATAAGTCAATACAATATAGTGAAAGAATAACAAAAAAGTATGCATGAGACAAAAATGGCATAAAAGAGAGGTCTTAATAACCTGAGATGGAATAAGGGCAGGGCTGGAAAAGTCTTTGTGTACCTTGAATATTTTGAAGGATTAATAAGAATTTGCCATAAGGCAAAGTAGACACACACCTAGACACAAATTATTTTCTCAAATGATTCTACTTAGCTTTGGAATAAAATGCACCACATCTGCTTGGTTTTGTTTGTTTGTTTTTTGTTTTTTATTAGCAAAAGATTCACTTCTCAGTTTTTACTATGCCAGAATTAGCTCAGATAAAATTTGTAAAGGAGGTAAGATGATCCTCAGGGTATCTCTTCTCTCCCTACATCTCTAGTGAAAGCCTGATTTACTTCTCACGAAAGCTTTCTATTCTAGCATTTCCTTATTATTCCTCCCACTAAAGCCCCTATCATCCTATGTTTCATAGCCACATGGCATTAACAAGATAAAGTGACCAACCTGCATTACATGTTTGTACTTTACCAAGGAAGTTGAACAGTTTAACCCAAATGAATAATGCAAGAGCTGTACTGTCCACTGGGGGATCCAATTTGAAATAGGTAGAAAATTTCAACATCACCCTATAAAGGTGTCTGCTTAGAAGTCAACATGATTGGTATTTTACTTAGAAAATATTGAAATCCAGTTGCATTCCTATAAATCAGGCAAACTGGGCCTGCTGGTCGTGTGGTGGTTAAAATAGCTGGATCCCACTTGGCTGATTATATGGTTCGTGTCCCAGACCCGGCAGCTTGAGAATATACTACCACATGTACATGCATGCCCAAAATCCCAAAGGGGTTGGTTCTCTCTCCCTTTCTTTCTCTCTCACAGGTGCCCTCTGGCAAATTGAAAAATCTTCCCATATGTTCAGCCATTAAGATCTGTTACTTACTAGAGCTGTTCAGTATATCATAACTAATGCAGAAATCTTAAACACACACACACACACACACACACACACACACACACATAAACTATCAGTGAATTATAAGCTACCCAGAAGTAAACAGGATGGCAGATTAAAATTCTGTGTGAATAATGGCTACTCTGATTCAGGAGAAAGGGATATAGTGCTGAAAAAGATAGTATGTTATTTTAAATATATGACTTGTTTGGTCTACTGAGAAACAACAATGAGAAACAGATTTTCTAATCAACATAAGAAAGACCTTTGTAACTTTCAGTAGTCAATGCAGTTCACTGATAGCTACCTCAGGAGGTACTGAGTTCCTTGCCTTTAGAGGTACTTAAGGTGAGGCTGGATCCATAATTAAGAATTAGCTTAAAATAATTAAAAAAAAATAAAGGCTAGGAATCTATTTTGTCGGAAGCAATAAAGTCAAATAGAAAGCCATTGGTTTCATGCCCATTATCAGATACACAAATGACAACTACCTGTAATTGGAAAGAACGTCTTCACATGCTCTCTAAACTCTATTTTGGTGAAAGAAAAGGCCAGGAAGGAAACTCACACTTGCAGTGACCAAGTGCACAATAAGGATGCCTAAAGAAGTTTCTGACAACCCTAAGTCTTTTAGTGTGGATGAAACTGTCATTCTTTAGGTCAGCAGACTTTACTGAGCACCAACTCTGTGCAAAGCATTAGAGACAGATTGACCAAAAAGTAATCTTGGCCCAGAGGAGCATGCAGTCACTGAAGTCCACATTATAGCACTACAAATGCTATAAGAAGCAGTGATTACATAGCTTAAGCTAGCATAGAGGTTAAGGCACTGAATTCCACATGGCCAGCTTTGTGGTTTGAGTCCCAGATCTGGCAGCGTGAGATTCATACCAGGCACCTGTGCCTGTTTGCCCCAAATCCCAAGAGCAGAGTGGAGAAGGGATTGCAGCATGCCCATCTCCTCCAAGGGGTGGAGGTGAATTCTCACTTTCCTTCTCTTTCTGTCTCTCTGTCTCTTGGTCTCTCCCTGGTGAGCACACACACCCTACTGTAAAAACTTTTTTAAAAAGTTAATTAACAAGTCAGCCAGTAACAGGGTAATTAAGGTGGCTGGATCCCACATGACTGGCTACATGGTTCAAGTACTGGACCCAGCAGCTTAACAAATCATACCAGATATGTGTGCATACATGCCCAAAATCTTGAATGCAGGGAGAGATGAACGAGAAGGGAGTGGTGTGACTATTCCCCATAGGGGAGTGCTTTCTCACTTCCCTTCTCTCTGACTCTGGCATGTGCATGTATCCTCTAGTAACTTAAAAAAAGTTAATCAACTAAACCAGTTTTTAGACATTTAAGACAAAGTTTAACTTCCTGGGATCATAGTGGTTAAGGGTGCTGGACTCTCACATGGCCAACTGTGGTTCGAGTCCCAGATCTGGTGGCTTGCTTTCTCACTTTCTCTCTCTCTCATGCTCTCTCTCTTGCTCTGTCCCTCTATGGTCAAATTAAAATAAATAAATAAAGTTAAATAAAATAATTCTTTTTTTAAAAAATTAACAAAAAGGATAAAGTTTAACTTCCTAATTATATATCCCTCTTACAGTTCAAATTAATTTTTTCAATTAACACATATTTGAGGATTGACTTTAAAATGACCTTAGGTTAACTACTACTGTATCTGTCTTGGAAGAGGCTAATTGTCAAAGGAATACAGAATTTCATTATTATGGCCATAAAGTCCTTTAAAAAAAATTACCAGAGGCATATGTGCTACCCATAGAGGAGAGACAGAAAATGAGAAAGCACCTCCCAATGGAGGATAATCACGTCACAATCCCTTTTCCTCCATCTCTTCCTCCTTTCATGATTCTGGACACTCATGCACATGCGCCTGGCATGTTTTCCAAGCTGCATGGTTGGGGCTCTAGCCACACAGCTGGCTATGTGGGATCCAGACGCCTTAACCACCAGGCTATGGGCTGGCCTGAAAAGTCCTCTTTTACTTCAAATTTTTCAAATTAAAATAGACTACCTGCTTGCATGACTCACAGTCAAATAAATGTATTGATGCATTCATTCCCAAATAGCCATCAGTCACAGCTATTCACCTTACCTCCATGCTCTACACTTAAGAAAATAAAGTTTAAAAGTAGGGAAGAAACACAAATAGCAGATGAATTTGATTCAAATATAGTTGAATTCTCTTTAGGAAAAGAACTTGTAGCAAAAACCTACTCTTTTGTTATTGTTTAACAGGTTAAAAAAACAAACAAAACTATTTGAGACACCCAAAAACTATGAACAATGCTACATTTTTTCTACTATGGTAAAATCTATATAGCATAAAATCTTAACATCTTAATAATTTTAACAGTTTATAAGTATATACTTGTGCAACCGTCACCATGTTAATTCTTTTTAAATATATTGAAATGCTACATCTCACTGTTAGCATGAACAATTCTTTACGTTTTCTTAAATAAACTTCAGAACTGAAACTTAGATTTTTTTTTTCAATCTAAGGAAGAGGTATATGGTAAGAGATGCAATTCATAGTATTACCATAATTGATTTCCCAACTGCTATGATTTATATGTCCTCCAAAAAATTCATGTGGTGATATTTGATTGTTATAGGATTAAAAAGGTATATATAAAAAAAAATGGGGCCAGCATGTAATATGGTGGTTAAGGTGCTGGACCCCCACATGACTGACCACAGTTCAAGTCCTGGACCTGGTGGCTTGCCTTTTCACTCTCTCTCTGTCTCTCTGGTCAAACTGAATAATAACAAATAAATAGATTTTTTTTAAAAAAGATAAAAAGCTATTCTGACTATGGCGCTGAAAAGTGAGGCCTCTAGGAAGAGATGAGGATTGAAGTCATTAGGGTAAGGCCCCCATGACTGACTTCTGGTGGGTTTACCGGGAGAGGAAATGAGACAAACAGAGAAGGATGGACATATTCACCTGCTCTTGCCCTTATGATGTGATGCCTTGGGGTTCAGCAAGACCTCGATGGATGTTGCCTCTGAACCTAGGACCTCCAGACTGTGAGTTAAATAATAAACCCCTATTCTCTTATTCAGATGCAAGTATTTTTTGTTATTAGCAACAAAGTGGAGCAGAATACCAACCTAGGGTTTCCATGTCATCAGTAAACTATTTCCTAACAAGATAACCATACCTAAACTAAATCCAGTTGTTTTAATAACTATGCAGCCCCGCAACCCAGAAATGTGTAATACTTATTGCCTCTATTTCTTAACACTAAAATCCTTTCTCTTTTTTAAGAGAGATTTTTTTTTTTTTTAAGAGGGTGCCTATGCTCGCTGGAGAGACAGAGAGAGATGGAGAGACAAAAAGTGAGAAATGACCCCCCAAGGAGATGACTACATGACAATTGCTTCTCCTCAGTTCTCCTCTTGGGATTCTGGGCATGCACATACACGCACCTGGCATGAGTTTTAAGCTGCCGAGTCCAGGACTCAAACTGTGGTTGACTACATGGAAATCCAGTGACATAACTATTACACCATCTGCTGATCCCAACACTAAAATTTTAAGTAAAGATTTTCCTCTTAATTACTCCCATTGTGACTCAGTGATATAAGGTAGAGACATGAAAGAGGTAAGAGCAGGAAAAAGATACATACATAAGAGATATTTCAGAGCTGCACATAATCAGAAGTACATTCCACTTAGGTTTTGAAATCTTGTCCACAATACAGAATTTCCTAAGTTCCTTGTTAGCATTTCTTTCTTTTTTGAAAAAGAATGACTTATTTAGTTTTATTATTATTTTAATTTACCAGAGAGAGAGAGATGGAAAGTGAGAAAGCAAGCCACCAGGTCTAGGACTTGAGCCATGGTCGTTCATATGGAAATCCAGCGCCTTAACTACCATGACCTGCTGGTCCCCCCTTGTTAGCATTTCTAAGTAATGACATATTAAGCTACACCCTTTAAAAGAATAAATCGCAAGGGTCCAAGAGTAGAGATTAAAACTAGTGGTAAGTAATTCACCTATTCAACATCTACTCTATCTGGAACAATTTTTCCTTGGTTTTATATTTGGATTTTAATATATATTTCTTTTTTTCTAAGTTTTTTCAAATTATGTGATGTTAATTAATTAGACACAGATTTCATAAAGCAATGTTTATTGGTTTTAGGAAACATTTATTGTGACTTGAGTAGAATGAATGATTTCATCTGTTTACCTTTTCAGTTGATCTCTCATAATCATTAAGATATGCCTTTTATAAATGGGGAAAATCCATCCATACACACAATCAGGAGCTGATAATCTTTGCCAAGTACTTATTATTTTTTTTCAATCATTAGTGGGCATCTGTATTGCAAGCTTGTACAATGCAAGTTCCATCATCATAAACAGAAAGGACACTAGCTTACCCACTTCCTGGGTCCTGATTACATGGACTCTTACTCTGGACTTTAAAATCATGTGGTAGGAAGTGAAGCCAGAGCTGATTTTCTTTTCAGTATCATAGACCTAAAATATATCTTTGAGGGTTTACATGGGCAAACTGAAAATTTCTGAAGATGCTTGCCAAGAATCTCTCAAGCCATTCGTCTTTATAGGCCCTGGGGAGGAAAGGAGGGAGGGACTGGATGGATACTAGATGCTAGAGGGGTAATGAAGGGCTAGATAGAGGGGGGAAGGAAAGAAGGGAAGCAGAAATGAAGGAAAGAAGTCATTATTCATTCTCTCATTTAACAGATATTTTGTGACTAGCTGCTACAGGACATGCTCAGTTTTCATGTAGAGATGCAAACATACCTTTCCCCCAGTTCACTGTCTTCTGTGTAAAGCTGGCCTCGCTCACCCTTGTCTGTAGGTGCAGCCTCTCCTTTCCACCTCTGCTTATGTAGTGCTGTTCTCTCTTGCTGCACTATACACACACACCTGGACACTTTATGTTTCATTTATCCTTTTGTTTTTTAATCACAGGTTGTGTGCGCTCACTCAAGAGAGATATACACAGAGAGAGAGGAATCCCAAAATCTTTTTGAGATTTTGGCCATATACACACATGTGCCCTGTGTTTTTTTAAGCTGACGACTTTGGGACTCAAACCACATACCTGGCCATGTGAGATCCAGTGTCTTAACCATCATGCCACCTGCTGGCCCCGGGGCCCTTTATGTTTTAAGGCTTTTACTGTCAGTCACTCATAAATAGGACAGAAAGAAGCTACCAAAGTTGAAGCATTTTGTAAAATGCTTATTACTATTGTGATCTCTGATGTGATTTCTACTTTTCTTTCTTTCTTTTTTATTTATTTTTTTTTTTGAGGTTTTCGCTATAGGGCGCATGCACTCGCCAGAAAGACAGAGACAGACAGAGAGATAGAAAGCGAGAAATCACCCCCAAGAGGGGGTGGCCATGCCACAATCCCTTCTCCTCCATTCTCTTCTCGGGATCTTGGGTGCGTGTGCTTCCAGCGTGAGTTTAAGCCACCAGGTCAGGGACTCAAACCGTGGTCAGCTACACGGGAGTTCAGTGACATAGCCATTACACTAACTGCTGGTCCCATGATTTCTATTTCTGAATTCCTTCTGTATATGTTCTTTTCGATTGGTCTGATTTTCCTTGTAATTTCTGAGAGTAAAATTTACCAAATCTCTCTCCCTCTTAAATGGCTCCCTTTTTCTAGGAAATGGCAGCTCCTCCAAGGAGGCCTCTTCCCGATATTTATTTACTCATTTGACATTTATTTAGTGGCCTCTGTGTCATAGCCATTTCGGCTTGGTTGATGTAATCAGTACCCAGTAAGTGGGTAAGCAAGTGTTCTTCTTACAAATTCAGGTCAGCTTTTTATCCCTGATCCATATTTGAAGTCAAGTTCCCACCATTTTTCTCCCCTTCTATTGCCACCTCAAAGAATTACAACAAACACCTTTGCTCCCGGCAGCCCCCTTTATCTCATAACCCAAAATGAAGGGACCCTGACTGAATTACATTATCAGTCTCTTACCCTGCCAGGAAAGCTAAGGAGTAGGAATTGTTCTTGGAAACAAATGCCGAGCGATGCGTCTGTGTGATCTGGCCTCGAGAAGGTTCTTCATTCTCTGAATCTGAGAGACGTGCAGGATACTGGCAGAGAGACAAGGGATACAACATTGTCCATTTAGGGTTCACAAATGGGAACATCTACACTAGCTACAGTTTCAAATAGCAATAGCTCAATATCACTTCTCTCCCAGTTCTAATCTGTCTCCTAGAGATCTCAATCTTAAATGCAACTGAAACTTAATATATCCAAAATCAGACTCTAGTTCTCCTTCCCATGCCTCACCAACAACTCATCTAGCAACCTCAATGCCCTCAATGATTCTTTTCTTTCCTTTATTTTTATGTCATAATAATATCTGTATAGACGTTCTGGATACCCTAACACGTCAAACTATTTTATTTCATTTAATGTTCATATCAATCTCATTTTTAAAAGTTATTTATTTAATATTATGATTTATTATTGTTATTATTAAATTTGCTATAGGGCACAAGTGCTCACCAGAGATAGACAGGGAGGGAAAGTGAGAAAGCAAGCTGTCAGGTCCACTCAGTCAGCCACATAGAATTCCAGTGCCTTCACTACACCACCTGTTGGCCTCCATATCAATCCCATAAAGCAATAATTTGGGGCGGGCCCTGATTTGGGGTTGGTCTGGAGGCTTGAAAAACTTGTTGTACACATGTGTAAACCCCAAATCCTGACAAGGTTGGGGAAATGGAGAAAGGATTGTGGCAGGACCACGCCCCACTGGGAGTCTCTCTCTCTCTCTGGAAGGCTATTTACCAAAATGTTTATAGGTGTTGTTTCTACCTTATGAGATGACAAATAATTTTTTACTCTTTGTTTTACAGTCTTTAGTATAATGATAACTGCTATGCCACAGTTTTCCAACAATCCACATTATTATTGGATTAACCGTACCATAACGAAGTATAAGTTAGACATTGTGCTCATTTTATTTCTGTTCTCAAAAAAATAACAACAATGATACTCTCTGCTTATAGAATAAGCTCTTTCTTCTCTGAATTTAAATTGACTTTCACAAACATGTATCAAACACTTATGATATGAAAACAGTATAGATATTTAAATAAGTAAGATACATTTCCTATAAAGCCAGCAAACTTACAATCTACTAGAGGAACACAAACATGTGAAAACCAAAATGGGGCCAGCTGCTGGTGTAGTAAAGGCAGCTGGATCCTGTATAGCTGACTAGGCACCTCAAGTCCCAGACCCGGCCTGCTGAGTGCTTGCATGCCGTAAATCCCAAGAGAAGTTGGAAAAGAGATTGTGGCATGGTCATACCCCGTGGGGAAGGGGTGCTTTCTCTCTCCTGGTGGGGTGCTTTCTCTCTCTGTCTCTCTCTCTCTCTGATAAGCACACACACCCTGCAGCAAATTAAAACAAACCAAAAAAAACATAATGTAAGGGAGAATGAAATCTGTTCTGCAGAAGTTACAAAGTGGATAAGGGAGTGGATAAACAAGACACTTGTGGGACACAGATATGGTTTATTATCTGCTGACAAGGAAGTGTATAGTATTCTCAACTGGGCTGGACTGAGGTGTACATCATGCTTGGTAAAGTCTCTTTACAATCTAAATGATGTATAGCAATTGAATGTATGGAATAATATTAATTAATTAATTAATTTTTTAAAAAAGTATATGTTCTATGAAGGTGACAGTTTTTTGGTTTTTTTTGAGAGTTTGTTTGTTTGTTTGTTTGTTTTGCTATAGGGTGTGTGTGCTCACCAGAGAGACAGAGACAGAGAGACAGAAAGCAAGAAATCACCCCACAGGGGGATGGCCACACCAATCCCTTTTCCTCCATTTTCCTCTCGGGATCTTGGCACACACACACATGTACCCGGCGTGAGTTTAAGCCACTGGGTACAGGACTTGAACCGTGGTTGACTACATGGGAGTTCAGCAACATAGCCATTACACCAACTGCTGGTCCCAAGGTGACAGTTTTTGAACTAATCATGGAATCAATGGAATACCCTTTCTTTTTTCTTTTCTTTAAAAAAAAAGAAAAAGAAAAAATTGTCAGAGGGCACATGCACTGACCAGAGGGAGAAAGAAAGGGGAAAAGTACCCCTCAATGGGACGTGCTTATGCTTCAACCCCTTCTCTTCCATGTCTCTGTCAGGATTTGGGGCACAATGTACATGTACCAGCCAAGTCTTTCAAGCTGCTAGGGCAGGAATTCGAACCATGTGGTCAGCCACATGAGATCCAGTTTTCTCAACCAACAGGCTGGCTCAGAAGAGCTTTTCAAATGTTAAGTTTGGTGGCATTTCAATGAGATGAGAACACAAGAGCGAAGACCCTGAGAAGGGTGCTAGTATATATGAGGGAATACAAACAGCCCTTCTCCCAAGAGTTTCTGGAGTGTAATCAAAGATGGAAAGAGGGACCAGCAGTTGGCATAATGGCTACGTCACTGGATTCCCATGTAGTCGACTGTAGTTTGAGTCCTGGACCTGGTGGCTTAAACTCTCACCAGGCGCATGTGCGTGGGTGCCAAAGATCCCGAAAGGAGAATGGAGGAGAAGGGATTGCAATGTGCCCGGTCCCCGTGGGGGGTGATTTCTCGCTTTCTTTCTCTCTGTCTCTTTCTATCTTTCTGGTGAGCACACGTACCCTATAGCAAAAACCTCTCCAAAAAAAGGGATGGAAAGCTAAGCTAGAATCACACTACAGAAGGACTTGAATGCTGGAGTGAAGTCATTTCCCTGAGATTTAGGGAGCAGGAGAGTGAAATGATCAGTCCAGATGTAGTCATACTGCCTATATATATATATATTTTTTTTTTTTTTTCAAAATACTTTAGCTTCCTTTTCACTAAGACCACTTGAGATTCTTTTGAGGCTCATTTTAAAACCAAGCTAAATGAAATAATTTTCTCAACACTAAAAACTCTTAAAACATATTTAAAATAAAATTCAAGTGATTGAAAAGTCATCAAGAAAAAACAAAAAAGGCAAAAATCCAAAATTTGAAATGTTCATAGGTCAAATTTTATAATATGCTTTTGCATAGAAAATTTTATAAAACTGGTTATTACCAACAAATGAATCTGAGAATTTGTACTGTCTGGTGTCTTTTAAGATTAAAATAAGGCAGATAAAACTGATTTCTATTTCAAAGACTAGGTAATGGCAAAAAAAAAAAAATTAATTAGAGCAATCTCCTAGATTGACATTAATTAACATTAGAGATCAGTTCCTGGAGGAAACCTGGATCTACCAAGACCAGGAACAGCAGGTTCTTCCAGGGGAAGAGACATAGGTAATATGGAAGGGATGAGTAATCACTCTATCTATAGAGAAAGGTCCTTCTGGGATATTTTGTCTGGGGGCTCTAGAGTAGTCTTGTTAGGGTGAAGGGGCACAGGTGCAGTCTTTGGAGACTACAGACCATAGCTGGGCTATTGGTCACAAGATATATAACATGCAGGAGACCTATCTTATTCTTGCTTTCCTAGCTAACCTGCATCCTCTCTAGTAGCAATCTTTTGCTTTTTGTGGTTCCTAGTGTACTGTAATTAAGAGTACATAGCACTTCATGCTTATTAAACTCAATCTTTTAGAAGGCTGAAACCCTAAGTGCAAAATACAAGTGGTTATTTTAATACCAATTAAATAATAGCAATTATTATTATTATAACTGGAATTAGAAGTCCCTCATGCATGTGGTAATCAGCAAATACTCCTGACCCTAGAAAACAAAATTTCCATTTTTGAAGTTTGAGAAAAATGTCTTTGCAAAAATTAAACCAGAAGCACAGAGAATCTAAATAACATGACCAAAGTCAGATAGCTGGCTACAATGCTAGGACCTAAGAGGTAAACTTCTGGTACAGAGATTTTTTTTTTTTTTTTAATGGACCGATGGTACATGTATGCATCAGAGACAGATGGCGAAGGACAAGATGAAAGCACACCTCACCCCCCCCAGAGGGACATGGTCATGTCCCAATCCCTTCTCTTGCATTTCTCCACCCTATCAAGATTTGGAACACATATATGTCTGGCATACTTTTCAAGGCACCATGCTGAAACTCAAACCACACAGCTGACCATGTGGGATCCAGTGCCCAGGACCAGCACTCTGCTTTGTTCCCAAATAAATAATAAAGCTTTATTAATTCCAGTTAATTAGAGAGATAACCTGACTGGGTCAGAAAATGGTGTGGTGGTTAAAGTGGCTGGATCCCACATGATCAATGGGGTGGCTCAAGTCTTGGGCCTGGTGGCTGAAGGAACAGGCCAGGGGAATGACAAAAATCTTGAAAGGAAGGGTAAATGGGGGAGAAAGGATCACAGCATGATTATTCTCCATAGGGAGATGTTTCCTCACACACTTACCTCCGCCTCCCGCCCACACACACACTAGCTTCTTTCTGACACTCATGCACCCTTTGACAAAAATAAAAAAAAAAATCCAAAAGATAACCTGACATACTAATAAGACTGAATCACAAAATATTTTAAAAGATATGACTCTAAAAGTAGTTAAGTATAGGGGTGGCAGGTGACATGGTGGTTAAGGCTCTGGACTCCCATATGGCTGACCATGGTTTGAGTCCTGGACTTGGCTGGTTGCTTTTTTACTTTCCTTCTCTTTCTGTTTCTCTCTGGTCAAACTGAAAAATAATAATAATAAATAAAATTAACTAAAATTTTTAAAAAATATGTTAAGGATATACAATAAACATTAGAAGATTCTCAATCCAATATGACTTACTAAGGAGATTAAACTTAATTTTAGTTATCAATATGAGTGCAATTAGTGGATTCTTCAAAAGTGCTTTCCTATATAAATTAAACACAAAACTTACCATCTTTTTTAGCAATTCACTTAGTAAAGAAGTAATGAAAAAAATTCAGGCAAGATCTGGCCCAACTATAAGTCTAATTAGATTAAGTTTAGACTAAGCACCTAACATTGAGGACATACTTTATATCTAGCACTGTGCTATGAAAGGCATTGTAAGAATAAAGGTGGGAAGTAAAACAGAAAAGTAAGGTAAAGAAAAAGAAGGTAGGAAATGTTGCTGAGTGAAGCAAGTCAGGCTATGAAAGAGAAACACTGTATGTCTCAACATATACTGGCTGCCTGCATTCTATCGTAGAGACTGAAAGACTGGAGAACATAAAAGTATTAAAAATAGCAATGAACACTAGAGACAAAGGGGAAAGAGAATGTGAGAGGGGAAGAGGTAGGAAATTTGGGGGGGAAATGGAGAGGTAAGACACTTATGGGACACAGATAAGGTTTATTATCTGTTGACGAGGATGTATATGGTGGTCTCAACTGGGCTGGACTGAGGTGTATATCAAGCTGGGTAAAGTCTCTTCACAATCTAAATGATGCATAGTGATTTAATGTATAAATAATAGTAATAATACATAAATATTAAAAAGAGAAAAGAAGGGAACCAGCAGTTAGCGTAATGGCTATGTCGCTGAACTCCCACGTAGTCGACCGCGGTTCATGTCCTGGACCCGGTGGCTTAAAACTCACGCCGGGCGCGTGTGCGTGCGTGCCCAAGATCCCGAGAGGAGAATGGAGGAGAAGAGATTGCGGCGTGACCATCCCCCCTGGGGGGTGATTTCTCGCTTTCTGTCTCTATGTCTCTCTCTGTCTGTCTGGTGAGCGCACGCGCCCTACAGTGAAAATCTCTGCAAAAAAAAAAAAAAAAGAGAAAAAAAAAAGGAAAAATGTATTTGCAAATAAACTGTATTGTTCAGGAAAAAAATAAATAAATACAAACAAAAAAAGAATAAAGATGGGCCAGGTAGTAGGTACTGGATCCCACATGGCCCGCTGTGCAGTTCGAGTCCTGGACCTGGTAGCCTGAAAGAAAAAGCTAGGCCCATGTATGTGTAAGCATGAAATCCTGGAAGAAGAACTAACGGATAAGGATTGTGGTGTGATGAGTCCTCATAGCAGGTGCTTTCTCACTTTTTCTCTCTCTCTGTCTCTCTGGCAAGCACACATGCCCTGTAGCAAACTGAAAAAATAAAAAAAAGAATAAAGGTGAGTTGTCCCTTAATGATTCGGGGAGCTGGATCCCATAGGACCTACTGCAGTTAAAATCCTGGCCCCAAATGCTTGAAAAACATGCTGGGCATGTATGCATGTGTGCCCCAAAAACTGACAGGATGGAGAAATGGATGAGAAGGGACTGTGATGTGACCATGCCCATTGCAGGGGTGCTTTGTTCCTCCCCACCACACATCAAGAATACTAGAAGACCACTAAATAGTGACATAGATTCTTTCTCTCTCTTTTTTTTTTTTTTTTTTTTTTTTTTTAATTTCCCAGAGGACACATGAGCTCACCAGAGAGAGCCAAACAAAGAGGGAGAGGAAGACAGTACCTCCCCATGGGATAAGGTTATTCCATAATCCCTTCTCTTCCATTTCTCCATCCTGGGATTTTGGGCATGATGCACAGGTGCTTGGCATGTTTTTCAGGCCACTAGGGCCAGGATTCTAACTGTGCAGTCAGCCATGTGGGATCTGGCTCCCTTAACTAACAGGCCATGGGGCCAGCCTGATATGGATTCTTTAGTTACATGAGAAACATTTATGTTTTGGGTAACTGTATAAACCTTTAGCAAGTAAAAAGAAAGGAATAAAGTCAAATAAAATATGACGGTACTTCAAGAAGTCTGGAAAAATGGAATTAAAGTGTGAGTTTATTTGCGCTAAAAATATTAAATTCATGCATAGTTTTATCATAATACACATTTTCTATGAAATTTTAAAGATCATTCATATAAGCTTTAAGGAAATCTTGTAGACAATGTAAGACGCACAACACTTAAATGTCAAATAACAACAATACATAAGTTAAAATCACAATGTACATATAAAACATATCACAAGTAGTGTAGTATACTAGGTTTTCCTTCTCACTTATCTTTTTCTTCACTGTTCTCTTAATCTTTCCATAGGTCTCACTGTCCCATTCAGAAATTAGTTTCTTCAGCACTCCTCTGGATGCTAAGTTCCTCACTACTCTTAACCTCCATGAGCAGTGATTGTTAACTGTTCTCATTGTTCACATTGTTCACCAATACTGGACTTTCAGATCAAGTGCCCTGGGCTAATTGCTGATTTTTTTTTTTGATGCAGTTTTTTGCTATAGGGTGCATGTGCTCACCAGACAGACAGAGAGAGACATAGAGACAGAAAGCGAGAAATCACCCCCCAGGGGGGATGGTCACATCACAATCCCTTCTCCTCCATTCTCCTCTCAGGATCTTGGGCATGCACGCACACACGCCCGGTATGAGTTTTAAGCCACCGGGTCCTGGACACGAACCGCAATCGACTACGTGGGAGTCCCACAACATAGCCATTACACTAACTGCTGGTTCCTCTAATTGCTGACTTTTGAGGCATATGTCCATCAAAAAGTTAATCTACTTACATGTTCCAGATTTGTTTTCAGTACTAATGGCTCATCTCTTTTTTTCTGTTCATCCATTTTCCTTTTCCCTGCTTCTGTATCTTCTGGTAACAGCTTGTGGATTTGGTCTTCACAGGTTTTTTCCTCTTGTAATTTTTCTTCTCTCATCTAAAAATGCAAATTACAGAAACAGAGTTTTAATCAACCCTAGACTTAAAAACATCATTTACTCTGAAATTTATCAGAACAAACAGATCACATGGCAGTTCTGAGACTATTTTTGTTATCAGAGATAGAGCCCTTTTGATTTTTAAGTAAATCTGCATTCCCTTGGCTTTTGTCAAACATACCCTTCATGGCCTAAGATTTAACTGCTCTGCATTCTTGAGCACTATACCGTAAAAGCTAAGAGAATGCACATTACGTATAATCAGAAAATACAGTTTATTCATGTAACAAAAAAAAAGGGCTGAATCTAAGCCTTCTTATTCCCATTAGCTACACAGAACTGAGCTGGACCAGGGAAGAGGAGGAGCTGGGGTAGGGCTTGCTGGCAATAGAAAAAAATGACTTATACACTCCCACTGTCACACTCTATGCCCTTATCCATGTCAAAGGACAAGCCAAGATAGATGGTCTACAAAGAAATTTAAGATGGAGGCATATGGGAACCAGCAGTTAGCGTAATGGCTATGGCACTGGACTCCCATGTAGTCGACTGCGGTTCGAGTCCCATACCCGGTGGTTTAAACTCACGCCGGGTGTGTGTGTGTGTGCCCAAGATCCCAAGAGGAGAATGGAGGAGAAGGGATTGCGGCATGGCCATCCCCCCTGGGGGGGTGATTTCTCACTCTCTGTCTCTCTCTATAGCGCATGTGCCCTATAGCAAAAACTTCTCCAAAAAAAAAAAGATGGAGGCATATGCTCATTTGGGGAAGGTAGCATTGCTTTATGAAGTTAGCATGAGATTTGAAATAAAAACCTAGGTAAGGGTCTAGCAAATGGTGTAATAGTTACATCACTGGACTCCCACATGGCTGACTATGGTTCAATCCCTGGACCCAGTGGCTTGAAACTCATGCCGGGTGCATGTATGTGCATGCTAAGAATTCTGGAGATGAAGGGATTGCAGCATGGCCATCCCTCTGGGGATGATTTCTTGCTTTCTGTCTCTCTGGCAAGTACACAAATCTCTCTTAAACAAACAAACAAACAAACAAACCCGGGTGATCTTGGGTAAATGAACCATCATTTCCTTGCTTCTAAAACAGGGTTAATGCTACTTACTTTGCAGACATTGCCATAAGGAATAAATGAGGTAACAATATAACACAGTACTTAACTTAGTGTGTTACTATGAACTTATGGTACATTATCAAGAGTTCCCTTTGTACTTTTATACCATTTTCACCCTCTAAAGTATTAATGAAAGTTAAATAAAACTTATCAAAGCAGTTATAAATATAACTGTTAATTAGTATAATTAGTATACTAATATTTTTAATCAGTCTTATGAAAATGTAAAGCTAAACAACAAATAAATTGTTTTTTATTGACAATGGGCACATGTACTTGGCACATAAAGAGATGAGAGAGAGAGAAAACACCTCTGCAATGGGGTGTGGTCACATTGCTATCCTTTGGAGTTCTGAGCAGCCCCATTCAGGGATTTCAACCACTAAAGACCCTCTGTCCAGACTTTACCCTCCTGTTCCTCAGTCTAGCCAGGAGCTAGGTTAGAGCACCCTACTTATTCTGTCTCTTTCCATCTCTCTCTACATATTTTTAATTTTTAAATATAGCTCTCTACTGCTCTTTCATCTTTCTAATTCTTACATTTCCTCCAGCCCCATAGATAAGCCAATCAGCAGCTATCTATATTTGAGTTCTGAACAGCCCCATTTGCACTGCACAGTTTTCATTTTTTGACAAATTTTTTTCTTCTCTTTTTATTATTTTGCCTTGCTTTTTTTTTCTCTTCTTTTTTTTTCCTATTACTTTTCCTTTTCTTTTTAACTTTCTCACTTTTCTGCTCAGTCTCCATACACTGATTTTTTCTAGACAGGTCTAGGTGCTCAGTAGCCAAATAACTGAATACTTTTAGGGTCGGATTAATCCTCAGTTTTTATTGAATCGGCTGTGCAGAGGGAGAAAAACGGTACTCTTTACAGACTTCAGGTCCCTTCTTCTACAATCCTCTGACTGCTCAGATTTCACTATGAAAAATAGGAAAAAACTTATAATCTATCAGATGATCAGAAACCACCGTAAAAGTACAAGAAATATGAGAAACCAAGAAAATATCTCTCTTCTAATGGAAAAGAGTAACTCCTCTTCCTTCCTCCACAAAGAATACAAGGGAACTCATGAAAAATGTCAGATAAAGAATTTTAAATATTCATAGTGACAAAGCTAACAGAGATGCAAGAGAAGAGAGACAACAAACTCCAGAAGATGCAGGGGAAAAAAAGACACTGAGTTCCAGGAGGTGAGGAAGTTCTCGCATGATCTGAAAGAGGACATACATATCATAAAAAAGAATCAAATGGGAATGTTAAGAGATGACGGCTGTAATACGGAAGTCAAAACTTCCCTTGAAAATAGGAAAAGCAGATTAGATCACGCAGAAGATTGAATCTCAGATATAGAAGATAGAAGCTCTGACTAGAAAATTCACCAAAAATACTAAGAAAATAACCCCCAAAAATGAGAATAACATGTGAGTAATACTAGGTACCATTAAATGCTCTAACATCCAGATCATTAGTATCCCAGAAGGTGAAGAAACTAATAAGGGCATTGATAATCTATTCCATGAAATCCTGGAAGAAAACTTTCCAAATCTAGAGAGGCACTCAAATATCCAGACCCAAGAAATACAAAAGACCCCAGATAGAATCAATCCAAGAAGATCTTCCTCAAGGCACATCACAGTCAGATTGAACCAAACTACAGAGATAAGACACTAAAATTGGCAAGAGAGAAGCAACAAGTTACTTTCAAAGGATATCCCATAAGGCTAACATTGGACCTCTCATCGGAAACAATGCAAGCAAGGAAAGAATGGGAAAATATATTTAAAGTACTAAGTCAAAAACAATTTCAACCAAGAATACTATACCTAGCAAGATCGTCTTTCATATGGGAATAAAGACATAAACATTCTCAGATAAACAAAACCTGAAAGAATTTACCAACATCAGATCAGCTCTCCAAGAAGTGCTAAAGGAAGTGCTATACCAGGAAAACTAAAGTCAGACACACAGAAATAAGAGTACAAGAAACAACCAAGAGAATGGCCAGCCTAATGGTAAGGACAAGTCCAGAGTTGAATGTTGACTTCCAGAGTTTAAATGGAAAGATTGGACCACAGGAGCACCGCAAATTCAATAGAAGAGAGTCTGAACTAGTGAAACAGAAGATTCTTAATTCAGACTAAAAATTACTGATTTTCTTCAATGCTTTGATTTCCATATTTAAGGATTTTTGTCTTCTCTTGAACTGCTGATAGGTTCATCTACCTACTATTTGAACTGAATCCTAACCTTTTTCCTGGCTTTGAATTTTAAGCAAATTTTTCTTTACATTTTTCGATTTTGATCTACTAAAACTAAAACTTTTTTTGAAATTAAAATGTGCATTAAAAATACCTATTAATACCTATTTAATGACTGCAGTAAGCTATTTAGTCCCAGAGAGGTGCTACTTTATATTATGTTCACTTTACTCACTGAGGTTTATGTCTAAAGTCAGACATGCATTCATAAATATATATATATATATTATCAGCTGTGCTTGCTATTGAAAGTCTTTAAATTAATTAAGCTCTTTAGTGAATCAATAAAATGTGAACAAAACATTGCTATCCTTTTCCTCCATTTCTCCATCCTATCAGGATTTCAAGCACGCAAGTGCATACATCCAGCTTGTTTTGAAAGCTGCTGGGGTTGAATTGGAACTGCAGTCAGCCATGTAGGATGCAACTTTCTACGCACAGCACTATCTCTGCACTATAAGGCCAGTCCAATAAATAAATAAATTTTTTTGATAGGCTGCTGCCTCAGTTAAAAAGAACAAAGAGAAAGGAAGGAAGGAAGGAAGGGAGAGACAACAATAAAGCCTTAGTCTTATCCTTCCAATTTGTGTAGGTCTGATTCCTGAAATCCTGAACTAGTTGAAGATATTGAGTCTAATTCAAGAGGTTATGAAAATGCAGTGAACACTGTACACAATACTAAACCAAGACAAGATTCAAGTAAAATAATGTAAGTCCAATTCTGCCCAATTTGAACAAGAACACAGGAGGAAGAAAAGCAAATCTGTAGCTGGGGGAGGAAACAAAATCTAACTGCCCACAGGAAAGAATCAATGTCTTGCTCAACATCTTAAACAGATTACATGAAGGAACATTTTACATTGGTGGACAGAGAGGCATAGATACACAAAAGAAAACAGGTCTTAGCATTATAATTGTCATCATTTACTGAACATTACGCGTCAGATGCTGAACTACGCACTATACATATTATCCCACTTAAGAAAACTAATTTGTTTTGTTTTGTTTTTGCCAGAGGGTACATGCACTTGTCAGGGAGAGACAGAGAGATGAAGAAAGCACCTTAATAGGGCATGATCATTCCACAATTCTGTCTCCTCCATTTCTCCATCCTGTCAGGATTTCAGGGACGGGAATATACACACTACTGGCTTGTTTTTCAAGCCCCCAGTCCAAGATTCAAACCATGTAGTTAGCTATGTATAAGATGGGGCTGCTTTAACCACCTGCCATAAAGCTAGCCCCAAGAAAACAAAGGTTTAAGAGTTGGGCAACTAGTTCAAATTCACACAGACATAGGCCCTGGAGCTGAAATTCAAATCTAGGTCTATCTCTGGTTCTCAATGTTTTTGCCCCCCCCCTCAAGGAAATTTAGTATGTCTAAGAATACATTGGGTTGCCACAACTGGGGGAGTAGGGTGTGTGCTTCTGGGCATCTAGCAGGTAAAGGCCAAATGCATAGGATACCTCTCCTACCACCAATATACACATAACAAATGTTGCTGTTTTTTTTTAAAAAACTACTTGGGGCCAGCAGATGGCTTAGTGGTTATGTTGCTGGACTCCCACAGGGCCAGCAGTGGTTAAAGTCCTGGACCTGGAGGCCTAAAACTCACACCGTGTACGTTTGTGTGCATACCCAAGATCCCAGAAGAGAATGGAGGAGAAGGGGTTGTAGTATGGCTATCCCACATGTGGGATGAGGTGATTTCTCACTTTCCCTCTCACTGTCACTCCCCCACCCCCCTAGCAAGTACATGTGCCCTAAGGCAAAAACCTCTTAAAAAAAGAAAAAACTAAATACTAAATTTTGTTTAATATATTTTAGTGTTTAATGATATATATACCATGTCTCCTGGCTTTGCTAACGTTTTAGAATGTATTTTTCTGCCCCTAATAATTTTTATTGCTCTCAGAATTTCGAACAGTACATGTTGGGCAACTTACAATCTTTCTGTTGTAATGCTGAATCACCAATGACAGATTATCATCTTAACAAAGCTAAAAAATTACAAAAATGAAATGTTCAATACATATTATGTTTAAATCTTCTGATGGTGTTTCCTTTTCTTTCTTTTTTTGGAGAGATTTTTGCTATAGGATGCGTGTGCTCACCAGAAAGACAGAGACAGAGAGACAGAAAGTGAGAAATCACCCCCCATGGGAGATGGCCACACCGCAATCCCTTCTCCTCCTTTCTCCTCTCGGGATCTTGGGCAAGCATGCACACGCACCTGGCATGAATTTAAGCCTCTGGGATTCAAACTGCGGTCAACTACGTGGGAATCCAGCGACATAGCCATTATGCTAACTGCTGGTCCCATGTTAGTGTTTTCTTCATACTAGGTTCTGTAAAAGGAATTTTTGTTTATTCTTTTGTCCCTTTTGGTGATTACTTTTAAGGATTTAAGAACTTGTTTTTTTAGGAGTTTTATACTGAAAATGTTTAAAGAAGGGTCAGAAAATAGCATTATAAATTTGAATAAGAAATACCAACAGCTGCTATTTACTAAATTATGTTCCCAGCATTTAGTTTATAAAGCTTATCTTAAAGACTGTATCTATTTATCATTGTCATTTTATTGACACAAAAGTGAAGAATTGGTGGTTATTTCCCAAAGTCGTAGAGACCTAATGCGGAAGAGCTAGAATCTTAAAGCAAGCCTTTGACTTCACATGCCAGATTTCGCCACCTCAGCCCTACTGACATTTTGGATTAGGTAATTCTTTGTTATGGGGTATTGAGCAGTCTGAAAAGAGGGCTTTCGTACATCCATATTTTACCAGGGAACAGGAGGTAAGGACAGAGCAGCATAAAAAGGAAAAGACAGAGCCAATCCAAAGTGGTGCAACAGCTGGCCCAACAGTTGACTTCAGGGAAATGAGAAACTACAAAATGCATATCAAGACTGCCAGTAAGAGGCAAGAAAAAGGGACGCAGGTTATCTATTTGCTTCTATGTTCCACTGACAAGCTTGCCTTAGTGAGTGATAAATTCCCCTCACACTGGCTTATACAAACTAAGGAAGTCCTCGCAATAGGTACCACAGCAGCGACAGCAGAGATGCTGTACAGTCAATATCAAGGCCTAATGGAGCTACCGATGGTTAGCTATACAGGAAATGGCTTTTACTGCTCTCACTTGCTGTTGCTAATTCCTAGAGAAAGCTATTGACGTCTGTACAGTAATCTCATATTACTACCGCACTACCAAGAATATCATGTATTTTTCTCTTGAAAATATCTTTATTTTGCCCTAATTTTAAAAAATAAGCTTGTTAAAATCAAGGCATATTGGGAACCAGCAGTTAGCGTAATGGCTATGTCGCTGGACTCCCACGTAGTCGACTGCGGTTCGCGTCCCGGACCCAGTGGCTTAAAACTCACGCCGGGCGCGTGTGCGTGCGTGCCCAAGATCCCGAGAGGAGAATGGAGGAGAAGGGATTGCGGTGTGACCATCCCCTCTGGGGGGTGATTTCTCACTTTCTGTCTCTCTGTCTCTCTCTGTCAGGCAAGTGCACGCGCCCTATAGCAAAATAAAATGTCTCCAAAAAAAAAGAAAAAATCAAGGCATATTATATACACAGAAAAGTGTACAAGACGTAAATGTAAAGCATTGAAAATTATACGAAACGAGCATACTAATGAACTATCACCCAGGCCAAGAAATGGTTTATTTCTGGTACCACTAATGCCTGATCTTCACCTAAAAGTAATTTACCTAAAAGCCATGATTCTGGCTTTGAATACTCTGAAATCATTTTACCTATTTCTGAATTTTCTATAAATAGTCTTACGTGTTTGTTTCTGTCTTCCCTTAACATTTGTGAGATTCATCCATGTAGGTACATATATTAGTTTGTTCCTTCTCATTTTGTTTTAAGGTGTTCCACTATTGGGCTATAAAATGACTTAACCTTTCTATTATTAATAGATATTTGAGTAGTTTATAATTTTTGGCTATTTATAAGTAAGCTGCTATGAACATCCTTGAATACGCTTCTGGGTACACATGCTGTCCTATGGCGTATATCCTAGAAGAGGAACTGTTGAGTCACAGGTGTGGGCAAGCTGCCACAGTTTTCCAAATTGGTTGTAGATTACACTCCCAACCTCCATCCCCTGTGTGGGAGGAAGACAGTTGCTTCCAGCCTTGCTGACTCTCAGTACTAGTTGTCTAATTCAGCCATTCCAGTGGGTATATATTGGTACTGCATTATGACT
Organism: Tupaia belangeri chinensis; assembly: GCF_000334495.1. Taxonomy (NCBI): domain Eukaryota; kingdom Metazoa; phylum Chordata; class Mammalia; order Scandentia; family Tupaiidae; genus Tupaia; species Tupaia belangeri. Next base: position 3,932,960 of record NW_006159505.1, on the reverse strand, counting down.
TTAATTTGCATTTCTCTGATGACTACAGGTGTAGAACAGCTTTTCATAGGTTTACTGGTTATTTAGAAACCCTCTTTTATAAAGTTCCTATTCACATTTTTGTCCTTTTTTCTTTTATCCTTTTTAAAAAGTTTTTGCTATAGGATACATATGCTTACATATATGTAAGACACATGATGTGTATACATATACATAAGATACACAGTGTGCATGTGTATCTTTTATATATATATACACATATATATATAATATATATGTATACATATGTATATGTACTTTTTTTTCCTTCTCATGTAGTAGTTTGCCTTTTTGACACTCTTAGTACTATCTTTTTTCTGCTATAGAGTATGTATACTCAGAGAAATAGAAAGTGAGAAAGCACACCCCCCCATACACACATACACACACATACATCCCCAAGAGGGATGACCACACCAAAATCTCTTCTCCTCCATTCATCTCTCTTTTTTATTTTGGAGAGGTTTTTCGCTATAGGGTGCGTGCGCTCGCCAGACAGACAGAGAGAGACATAGAGACAGAAAGCGAGAAATCACCCCCCGGGGGAATGGTCATGCCGCAATCCCTTCTCCTCCATTCTCCTCTCAGGATCTTGGGCACGCACGCACACGCGCCTGGTGTGAGTTTTAAGCCACTGGGTCTGGGACTCGAACTGCGGGTTATAGTTAGATTTGGTTTGGGATTAGGGTTAGGGTGTAAGATTAAGGTTAGGGTTAGATTTAGGTTTAGTGTTAGGGTTTGAGTTAGAGTCAGGGTTAGGTTAGGGTTGGGGTTAGGGTTAGGGCGTAGGGTTAGGGTTAGGTCTAGTGTTTGAGTTAGGGTTAGGTTTGGTTTGGGGTTAGGATTAGGGTGTAAGAATAGGGTTAGTGTTAGATTTAGGTTTAGGGTTAGGGTTTGAGTTAGAGTCAGAGTTAGGTTAAGGTTGGGGTTAGGGTTAGGGTGGGTGTAGGATTAGGGTTAGGGTTAGGTTTATAGTTTGAATTAGAGTTAGGTTTAGTTTAGGTTTGGAGTTAGGGTTAGGGTGTAAGATTACAATGAGGGTTAGATTTTGGTTCAATGTTAGGGTGTGAGTTAGAGTCATGGTTAGATTGGGGTTGGTGTTAGAGTTAGGGTGTAGGGTTAGGGTTAGGTCTAGGGTTTGAGTTAGGGTTAGGTTAGGTTTGGGGTAAGGGTTAGTGTGTAAGATTAGGGTTAGGGTTAGGTTCAGTGTTAGGGTCTGAGTTAGAGTCAGGGTTAGGTTCATGTTGGGTTAGGGTTAGGGTGTAATATTAGGGATAGGGTTAGGTCTAGGGTTTGAGTTAGGTTTAGGGTTAGTTTAGTTTTGGGGTTATGGTTAGGGACCTAATTTTATTTTCATTTACTCATGTAAAGTTTACCATTTCATTTTAAAAAACTGAAACAATACCCACTAAATAATCACACTCCATTTCCTGCCCTCAAAACCCCTGACAACCACCATTTTACTTTCTGTTTCTATTAATCTGACTACTTCACATAAACAGAATTGTAGTCTGTCTTTTTGTGACTGATTATTTTACACAGCATAATGTCCTCAAGTTCATCCACATTACATCATATATCAGAATTTCCCTCCTTTTTGAGGCTTTATAAAAAATATCAGTATATGAATATGCCACATTTGCTTAACCATTCACCCATCAATGGACACTGGTTACTTCCACATCTTATCTATTGAGCCCAGTGCTGTTATAAACATGATGTACAACAGCTCTTCAAAATCTTGCCTTCAATTCTTTTGAGTTATACTCAAAAGTGGAATTATTGTATCATTTGGTAATTCTATTCTTAATTCTGAGAGAAATTCCCAAACTGTTCCACAGGAGCTGTACTATTTTACACCAACAGTGTACAAAGGTTCCAATTACTCCAGAGCCCTGTCAACACGATTTTTGTGTCTTTTTTTTTTCAATAGTAGCCATTGTAATGGATATTTCATTATAGTTTTGACCTACATTTTCCTAATGATTGGTGATATTGAACATCTTTTCATATACTTATTAGTCATTTGTATATCTTCTATGAGAAATGTCTATTCAAGTCCTTTGCCCATTTTTGAATCAGATTGTCTTTATTGTTGAGTTTCAGTTCTCTAATAGTCTGGTTCTTAATCCCATATCAGATACATAATTTGCAAATACTTCATCCCATTCTGTGGATTTTATTTTTAGTCGTGGCTATCTTCTGATATGCAAAATGTTTTAATGTCTGTTTTTTTCCTTTGCTAACTGTATCTTTGGTGTCATATGCAAGAAATCATCACCAAAACTAATGTCATTGGATTTTGCCCTATGTCTTCTTCTATTTATAGTTTCATGTCTTACACTTAGTCCTTTGATTCATTTTGAGTTAATTTTTATATCTGGTAAAAGGGTCCAACTTCATTCTTTTTCACAAGATTCTTAAGCTTTTGTCATGAAAGGGTATAGATAACTGTACAGTATTTCTAGCCAATCCACATATCTTAAAAAATGTTCATTTTGAGGCCGGCAGGTGGTGTGGTGGTTAAGGGCGCTAGACTCCCACATGGCCGTCCGCAGTTCGAGTCCTGGACCTGGGAGCTTGCCTTCTCACTTTCTCTCTCTCTCTCTTTCTTTCTGGCTCTGTCCCTCTCTTATCAAATTTTAAAAAATAAATAAAATGAATAAAGTTAAATAATTCTTTAAAAAAATGTTCATTTTACCATGAAAAACTTCTTCCTGTTTATCTTCATAACTATTTTTTTTTATTAATTCACTGTACACCATCACAACACACAAATGAATTTTCCATCCAAAATACACTGTGCATTGGTTCAATCAAGCACATCAACATACATGTTCTCAGCAAATAATTTTCCAATTCTTACATCGTACATACCTTGCCCTTTGTCTTGCCATCCCTGATTCCCCATCCCCTACCCTCTGCTATATCCCATCTTCCTCCTCCATTGTCCCTGGCATCCATGGTTGCCCTCCATGCCTTCCGC
>NW_006159505.1:3897671-3929402 GCF_000334495.1 Tupaia belangeri chinensis | reverse complement strand
GGTATCTGGCTTCCCTAAGAATGGTAGGGTAGTTCCTGTTCTTCCCTGAGGTAATGCAGGGCTGGTAACCATCATCTTCTCACTGTCCATAGGTAGAGAAAATCCTTCTATACAGTATATTTCTCAATTGGTTTAAGACAGCTAACGATTCTTTCTGTTGCTTGTGGTTGTAAGTTCGCCCTGGAGAGCAAGGAGGGGGGGGTGCGCCCGCCACCACCTTGGCGCGGGGCCCGGGGGGGTCGCGCAGGGCCCGGGGAGGCCCGCGCAGGACCCGCCACCGGTCACAGCCTAGGTGCGGGGCCCGGAGAGGCCGCACAGGGCCCCCTCTTCATAACTATTTATCAACATAATTATTGAAGCTAGACTATGGGTATATTGGGGGTCAGTGTATTGTTCTCTCAACTTTTATATTTGTTTGAATATTACAAAAATTAAAAATCTGGAAATTGGGTCAGCCAATTGGTGGTTAAGGCAGCTAGATACAATATGACTAACTACACAGTTCAAATCCCAGACCTGTCAGCTTAAGAAACATATCAGGTACTGGGACCAGCAGGTGGCATGGTGGTTGAGGCACTGGACACTCCCATGTGGCCGACCATGGTTCGAGTCCCAGACCTGGTGGCTTGCTTTCTCACTTCCTCTGTCTGTCTCTGTCTCTCTCTGGTCAAATAAAAAAAAAAAAAAAAACTAAATGAATAAATAAAATTAAAAAAAAAAAAACATACCAAGTGTGCATGAATGCCCAGAATCCTAAAAAGAGGGAGAAATAGAACAAAAGGGTTTGCAGTGTGATTGTTCCCCATGAGGGGTACTTTCTCACTTTTTATCTCTTTCTATCTCTCTCTACCGAGTGCACATGTCCTCTGGCAAACTTTTTTCTTAAACTGAAAATCATTTATAACATCCATTACACCAATTGATAAAATCTCAGGTGCTAGATGACAAGAAAAAACACAATTGAAGGGCCTATAAGAGTGAAGGGACTATGGAGTGAAGGGACTGATAGTGTTTCAAATGCTAGGTAACTTCAGTGTGTGGTATATATTCCTATTAGTAAGTACTTTAAATGTTAACTAGCTATCCTTGGAGTATAGAATTTCTATTCATCCTACAGCAGTTCAAATGAAGTAATTTTTAAATACATTTCTTAACATCCAGAACGAAATACCCGGAATAACTCTATCGTTGACTTTTAATACAAATTACTTGTATTATTTGTTTTCATTTCCCCAGATAGCACAGGCTTCTTTCAATCAGGGGCCTTGGGGCCACATAGTGCAGTGGTTAAATGCTATGCATAGAAAGCCATATCCCACACAGCCAATCACAGTTTGAATAATGGTTCTGGCAACTTAAAAGGTACATGTTCATGAATGCCTAAAATCCTAAGAGGATGGAGAAATGACAGAAAAAAGGATTATAGCATGATTATGCTCCACTGAGGGGTGCCTTTCCCCTCTTTCTCTCACTCTTTCTTTCCCTTGCTCTCTCTCTGGCAAGTGCATGATTCTACTGGCAATAAAAAAAAAAATCAGGGACCTAAATTTATGCTAAACATTTAAAATGGGCCAGCCATAGTAGTGCAATGGTAATGCAATGCTCCATAATGCTGAAGACATGTGGGAAAGTCCTGGGTTTGTGCCTCAAGGTCCCCTGTATATGACAGGGGTGCAAGCATGTACCATGTCCATGGTCCAGGCTGGCTGGGTCTTGGGGTAAGATACAGTGTGAAGACCCTATTGAGAGTACTTGCCTCTCTGTCTGTCTCTCTCTCCATGGAAGAAATTATATTTTTAAAATGTAAATATGGATATTAGGTAGCAAAATTATTAGAAGTTTTCCCTTTCTCCTTTAAACCTTTTTTATAACCTAAACTTTTTTACCCATAATTCACAGAACTATACAGTTCTGTTACTTTTATTTTTAGAAAGGCTTCTCCTACAGGGTGTGTGTGTTTGCTGGAGAGACAGAGAGACAGTAAGTGAGAAATCACCCCCTGGGGGGATGGCCATGTCCGAATCCTTTCTCCTCCATTCTCCTCTCAGAATTTTGGGCACGCATGCGCACACACCCAGTGTAAGTTTTAAGCCACTGGGTCCAAGACTCAGACTGCATTTGACTGTGTGGGAGTCCAGCAAGGTAACCATTATGCCATATGCTGGTCCCATTTCTGTTTACTTTTATAAGAAGGAAAAAAGTAGCCATTTGAATATATTCATACACTCACTAATCAATATTTTAATAAAATATTTTGTACTAGACACAAAATGGTTGCATCTGCTTCTGGAAAATAGTCTAGGTTTTAAGCACCACTGAAATGATTCCTTAAACCATAAAAATTTTTAAAAAAAGGAAAAACAGCACATTGCAGAAATAACCTGAATAACCTGTTAGTCTAATTAAATTTAATCATCCTTTGGATTTCCCAAGAGTGTTATTTTCTTTTAAAAGCACATTACTTCAGCTGTTTTTCCTCATGTAGGTCGCTGTATTGAAAAATAGCAAAGGGAGACAGTAATTATGTCTAACATTCTGAGAATCCCATAAACAAACTGTTCTTCCCTCATATCGTCAAAATTAAAACTTATTCTTTTGAGTATTTTTCTTTCTCCCTTAGTACAATACATCTTACCTGACTTAAAGATGTACTATGAGATTCTGTACCTGTTTTCTGGCTCTAGAAAGAAGCGTGCCAGCACATTCCAAAAGTGGGCATTTCCTCAAAGATTATATAACATTTAGAGGAAAGAAGAAAAAAATAGCAAACAGTATGGCAAAAAGAACCTTAGAAATCTTAAAATGTATCTAGTTCTATCATGAGCCAGCTTTATATCCTTACATAAGTAATTTCTCAGAAAAGATGAGGCTGTAAAACTAGATGATCAACAACTCAATTCAATAAGCAATTGGTGAATGTGCAAGATAACAGAGGCAGTACAAAATAAACAGTTCGGTCTTGAAAGACTTCACAATCTAATTGGGAAAAGAAAAGTTATATAAGCCAACAACCACTTCCTTCTTCTGTACTATGACAGGACCTATTTTAAATTTGTAGGTAAGTACAAGCTTCTTTTTAAACAGATAGACAGAAACACAGATAACAGAAAAGGCCAGCTAAACATTCAGCTCATGATATACTGTACAACCAAACAGATTTACATAAAATTTCAAGTTTCAATAAAGAACATTATATGACTAATTCAAGGTAGAATGATAATAAAAGGACTTTAAAAAGTTTAATTTCAAAGATAATTAGGACAAAAATTCTGTCACAAAAACTGACTGCCTTACAGAGCTATATTTCACATTAGTAACTCACTAACCATATGCAATTACTCTGTTCTCTGGCTAAGATCTAGATACTACATCCTTTTACTATATGAATAATTCAGCCAACACTGGGAAGAAAATATTCCTCAAAAATGACCGGGTAAAAGGGTAAAAAAAAAAAAAAACAATGGATAGGTCAGTAAACCAATTCAGAGAAAGCCCAGACCACTCATGTGAGCCACAGGATTTATTAAAAGTATTCATCTTCCTCTCTATAGAATCCAAGCAATCCATCTTGAAGCAAAGCCTGCCTTTTCCTCTTCCTTCAGTCTACAGAGTCCAATGATTCAAAGACAACAAACAAGAGCATGCTGGATCAATGTGTTTCCCAACTCTAACATAAAACATCTTTTTCTGTTGTATTATTTTATTTATACTTGTACATATTTATGGTATAGAAGTGTGATGTTTCAGTACTCATATACATTGTATAATAATCAAATCAAGGTAATTTGCGTATCCATCACTTAAAGTACATTATTTCTTTGTGCTGATACATTTAAAAATCCTCTCTTTTGGCTTTCTTAAACTATACACAAAAATGAAAAGTTATCTGTTGATAATTTATGTCTCTAACTTCACTAATAGGCACAGTTGTACTGTATAAAGATGTACAGTGATTAAATGTAAATAAACATACAAGAACACACATTATTAGCTATAGTAATCCTATTGTGTAATAGAACACTACAACTTATTCCTCTTATCTAACTGTAACTTTGTATCCATTGACCCTTCTCTATTCAGCCTCACTTTTCCTCTACCATCCCCAGCTTCTGGTAACCACTATTCTACTCTCTACTTCCAAAGTGACTATTACTTAATTACATGGTCAAATTTAAGTATCTAACAAGCTGTATAAGCAGAAGAAATAATGGTGTAAGTAATAAGCTGAACCAAACCAATAAATAGAATTTATAGAGATGGAAAATTACTTCAAAAGACAATGATGTCTAACAGTCAATCTCATATACTGGGTTGTAGGGAGTCATGATGCATTTTTGCATAGAAATGACTTCTCTTCCTTCATATAAGACAGGGCAGTCTCAAGCAGACGCCATCTCCATCTGCAGCCCCTTGCCCAGACAGGGAATCAGCCCAGCTCCAGCCCCAGCTCCAACCCCAGCTCCAAAGGTCAGAGTCCATCCCCCCACTCTGAGCTAGAAGGTGCCAATCTTTTTCTTCTTCTTCTTCTTCTTCTTTTTCTAATTCATTACTTTTTTTTCCTTCACATGGGACAGGGCAGTTTTAGGCTTCTCAGACTACATCATCTGTAGCCCCTGCTGAATTCACGTACAGCACAGCGGTGCATGACTTTCTTTCTTTCTCTTATTTTCACTACATTATCATTTTCTGTTCAGCCTCCACCTCCCAGAGCAACGAGACATGTCTAGATTTATAGTTTTCAAACATCTAAACACAGGGAGGCACAGAGAAATCCTCCCCCTCCCCCACAAACACCAGCTAAAAGGGAGAAACTCCTCTTGAGAAACTTGAACAGAAAACTCCTCCTGTGGGAACCACATTGCTAATTACAGCAGAAGAAAGACATTGGCACAGCAGCATTTCACAGCAAAAGGGAAGCAAATAAGTTCACAGATGCATAAATGTTCTCCAAAGAGTTATCCAAAAGTGAATACACCACCAGATGACTGAAAGAAGAGAAGAGCCTCAAGCATGAGAAAACCAGGAGATACATCTCCATCAAGAAAACACAGTAACTTACCTCCACCTTTTGAAAAAAGAGAAGTTACCAAAATGTCAGAAAAAGAATTCAGAACATTCATGGTGATGAAACTCTCTGAGATGGAAGAGAAAAGAGACAACAAACTCCAAGAGAAGAGGAATTTCTTCCAATATTTGAAAGAAGAAATGGACATCATAAAAAAGAATCAAATGGAGATGACGACTGTAATACAGGAAATCAAAAAATTAAGAAATGATTAGACCATGCAGAAAACCAAATCTCTGATATAGAAGACAAAATCTCTGACTTAGAAAAAAAATCACCAAAAAGACTGAAAAAATAACAACGAAAAAAATGAGGCCAATATACACAAAATATTAGACACAATTAAATGTCCAAACATCCAAATAATTGGTATCCCAGAAGATGAAGAAACTAATAAGGGTATTGATAACCTATTCTACCAATTCCTGGAAGAAAACTTTCCACGTTTAGAAAAGCATTCAAACATCCAGATCCAAGAAATACAAAGGACCCCAAATAGAATCAACCCTAAAAGATCCCCTCCATGGCACATCATAGCCAGACAGGCCAAAACCATAAAGACAAGATACTAAAACTGGCAAGAGAGAAACATCAAGATACTTACAAAGATTTTCCCATCCAGCTAACATCAGATCTCTCACAGGAAACAATGCAAGCAAGAAAAGAATGGGAAGATATATTCAAAGTGTTAACAGAGGAACAATTTCAACCAATTAGCTAGACTAAAGAAGAGAGAAAGGAATCAGATAAATCAAATTTACAATGAAATAGGAAATATTACAACAGACACAATTGAAATACGAAACATCACCATAGCATACTATGAGGACTATACACCAGCAAACAAGAAAACTTGCACGAGATGGATAAATTCCTGGGCACATATAGTCTACCAAAATTGAATCAGGAGGACAGATTTAATCAGATTGAATCAGAAAGCCTGAATAGACCCTATAAATAACCTCCAGCAAAGCTTCACTTCTGAATTCTACAAAATTTTAAAGAAGAATTAACCCCCATTCTACTCAAGTTATTTTCAAAGAGCCAAAAGGAAGGAACCCTCCCAAAATTCATTTTATGAAGCCTCCATCACCCTTATCCCCCAAACAGATAAGGACATGATAAGGAAGGAAAACTACAGACCAATATCTCTGATCAATATAGACAGAAAAATTCTCTACAAGAGATTAGCAAATCATTGGGACCAGCAGATGGCATAATGGTTACATCACTAGACTCCCACATAGTCCACTGCGGTTCTAGTCTTGGACCTGGCAGCTTAAAACTCACGCCCTCCGCATGTGTGTGCATGCCCAAGATCCTGAGAAGAGAATGAAGGAGAAGGGATTGTGGTGTGGCCATCCTTCCAGGGGGATGATTTCTTGCTTTCTGTCTCTCTGGTGAGCAACAAACGCCCAACAACATAAAATTTCTCTCGGGGGGATAAAAAAAAGATACTAGCAAATTGTATCCAGCAACATATAAAAAAGATTATACATCATGACTAGGTAGGCTTTATTCTAGGGATACAAAGGTGGTTCAACATATGCAAAACCATAAACACAATATACCATATTAACAGAAAGAAAGATAAAAATCATATGATCATATCAATTGATGCAGAAAAAGCATTTGATAAAGCACAATTGATGCAGAAAAGCGTTTGATAAAATACAATACAATCCTTTCATGATTAAGATTCTCAGCAAAATCAGCATAGAAGAATCATTCCTCAACAAAATAAAAGTTATCTATGAAAAACCCAAAACTAATATCATACTGAATGGGAAAAGCTGAAAACTTTTTCAGCAAAAACTGATTGCTCACATTCTCCATGCCTTTTCAATATAGTACTGGAAGTCTAAGCCAGTGCAATCAGAAAAGAGAATGAAATAAAAGGCATTTAAATAGGAAAAGAAGAGGTGAAATTATCTCTATTTGCAGATAACATAACTGTTTACATAGAAGATCCAAGAGTATTCATGAAAAAACTCCTAGAAGTAATAAATAAATACAATAAACTGGCAGGATACAAAATCAAAATACAAAAATCTATAGCTCTTCTATATACAAACAACAAGCAGACTGAGATAGGACTGAAGAAAGTAATTCAATTTACCATAGCCACAAAAAGTATAAGATACCTAGGGATAAATCTAACCAAAGAAGTTAAAGACCTCCACAAAAGGAAAACTATGAAAAGCTAAAAAAAAAAAAAAAAAAAAAAAAGAAAGAAATCAAAAATCACACCTACACACACACCCAAATGGAAGGACACCCTATGTTCCTGGATCAGAAGAATATAATTAAATTGGCAATTATACCCAAAATAATCTACATAATCCCAATAAAATTACCAGAGACACTCTTCACAGATTTGAAAAAGACACTTAGAGAATTTGTCTGGAATCATAAAAGACCCTATATTGCCAAAGAAATCCTGTGGAAGAAGAGTGGAGTAGGAGGCTTGTCACTCCCTGATCCCAAAATATATTACAAAACCGTGATAATCAAAACAGCATGGTACTGGCACCAAAACAATCATGTGGACCAATGGAACAGAATAGAGACTCCAGAAATAAACCCCAAAAGATGCAGCCAACTGATTTTTGACAAAGGTACTAGTCAATCCAGTGGAAAAGGGAAACCTCTTTAGCAAATGGTGCTGAAAAACCTGGGTATCCACCTGCAGAAAGACAAATCCAGACCCCTATTCTCTCACCATTGACAAAATTCAACTCAAAGTGAATCAGATATCTGAACCTAAAACCTCAAACTATAATACTACTGTTAGAAAACATTAGGTAAACTCTGGGAGCCATTGGGGTAGGCAAAGTACTTATTAAATAAGACCCCTAAAGCACAGGCAATAATCCTAAAAATATATAAGTGGGATTACATCAGATTAAGAAGTTTCTGCACAGCAAAAGACACAGCAATTAGTGTGAATTGACAACCCTTGGCAAAATGGGAAAATATTTTTGTAAACTATGCATCAGAAAAGGGGCTGATAACCAGAATACACAAGAAACTCAAGCAGCTGCCTCAAACATAGATGATCATCACTATTAAAAGATGGGAGAATGAGTTGAAAAAAAAACACTCTCTAAAGGTGACATACAAATAGCCAAAAGATATATGAAAAAATGCTCAATATCCCTCATTGTAAGGGAAATGCAGATCAAAACAACAATGAGATACCACCTCACTCCAGTCAGAATTACTAAGATTAAAAAAAAAAAAAAGATAAGGGCTGGCAGGGCTGTGGTGAAAGAGGACCTCTCATACATTGCTGGTAGGAATGTAATTAGTCCAGCCATTTTGGAGAAAAATATGGGGTTCCTCAAAGATCTACAAATAGAACTACAATATGATCCAGCAGTTCCACTCCCACATATATACCCAAAGGAGAGAATGCTCAGTTGGAAAAGTGCTTGCACATCTATGTTTACTGCAGCATTATTTACAATTGCTAAGATACGGAACCAATCCAAATGTCCATGAACAGATGAATGGATTGAAAAAGTGTGGCACATATACACTATGGGAATAGTACTCAGCCAGAAAAAAACAAGGCCCTGGTATTTGATAGAAAGTGGATGAATATGGAAGATTTAATGCTGAGTGAAGCAAGCCAGGCTATGAAAGAGAGATTGTATGTCTCCACTTAATATATACCAACTGTCTACATTCTATCATGGAAACTGAAAGATTTGAGGATACAGAAGCATGGGAAATAGTTATGGATACTGGATACAGTGTGGGAAGAGGGTGGGAGAAGGGGGAGAGTACAAAGAAAGACTGTAAGGAGAAAAATAGAGAGGTAAGACATTTATGGAACACAGAAATGGATTTTTGGGGGGAGAGGTTTTTGCTATAGGGCGCGTACGCTCGCCAGACAGAGAGAGAGAGACATAGAGACAGAAAGCAAGAAATCACCCCCCGGGGGGATGGTCATGCCGCAATCCCTTCTCCTTCATTCTCCTCTCGGGATCTTGGGCATGCACGCACACGCGCCCGGTGTGAATTTTAAGCCACCGGGTCCAGGACGTGAACTGCAGTCGCCTACATGGGAGTCCAGTGACATAGCCATTACGTTAACTGCGGGTCCCCAGAAATGGATTATTTATGTTGATGATAACATGTCTAGTATCTTCAACTGAACTGGTGTGAAGTGTATTATGCTGAGAGAATTTACTTTACAGGCTAAGTGATGTATAGTGATTGAATTTATAAAAGAAATTAAAAGAAAAGAACATATAAAAGAAAAACATGGAAAAATGTCATGACTTTCCCGACAACCTAACAGAATAGAAGCATAAAGAAGGAGATCAATATGGAAATAATTTCTTCCTAAAAATCATTTTTCATTTCAATGTGCATTTACTATAAACTTTAAAAAAAAAAAAAGACACATTTATTCAGTATCATGACCAGACTACTACATTTAGCAATCAACAGCATGGGTGCAAAAAAAAAAAATCTACATTAAAACCCTTTGTTGGAATGCTTTACACGTTCCACAGAACAGAAACTAAAATAACCTGTTATACAATTAGTCGCAAATACAGTCCTCGTATTTTTTGCCCATACACATGAGTATTGTCTAAAACATGTCTTCTTTGTAGCAGCTAGGCCTTGTCACCACTGTGCTTAGCTGAGTTCACAAATCTGTTGTAACCTGTAGCTTCCCTGTCACTTCTCTGGCTCTCCTCTCCTGCTAAGCTTTGTTTCCTTGCAATTAATTAAAACCTTCTGCCACTGCCATAGCTACTGCTGCTGCTGGAACCGCCACAGCCACCTTAATTTCGTTGTTTGGCAAAGTATTGGCCTCCACCTCCATAAGGGCCAGAGCTTCTACCTCCAAAGTTGCCACCCTTCATGGGTCCAAATTTTGAAGACTGATTGTTGTAATTGCCAAAATCATTGTAGCTTCCACCAGCTCCAAAAGTCCTTCCATCATTACCAAATCCATTATAGCCATCCCCACTTCCACTGTATCCGCCACCACCACAGCTGCCACCAAAGCCACCACAACCACTGAAGTTTCCTCCACGACCAAAGTTGTCATTACCACCAAAACCACCTCCTCGACCACCACCGAAGTTTCCAGAACCACTTCAACCTCTAGGGCTGGAGGAAGCACTAGCCATTTCTTGTTTGGACAGGGCTTTCCTTACTTCACAGTTGTGGCCATTCACAGTATGGTATTTCTGAATGACAATCTTATCCACAGAGTCATGATCAAAAGCAAAGCCCCTCTTCTTGCCACTGCCTCGGTCAGTCATGATTTCAATCACTTCGATTTTACCATACTGTTCAAAATAATCTCTTAGGTGATGTTCTACAGTGTCTTCTTTAATGCCACCAACAAATATCTTTTCCACAGTTAAGTGGGCACCCGTTCTTTGAGAATCTTCTCTTGAGACAGCCCCCTTTGGTTCCACAACTCTTCCATCCACCTTGTGTGGCCTTGCATTCATGGCTGCATCTACCTCCTCCACAGTGGCATATGTGACAAATCCAAAGCCCCTGGAGTGCTTGGTGTTTGGATCTCGCATTACCATGCAGTCTGTGAGCGTTCCCCATTGCTCAAAATGGCTCCTCAGGCTCTCATCGGTTGTTTCAAAGCTCAGCCCTCCGATAAAGAGTTTCCACAGCTGTTCCGGCTCTTTGCGAGACTCGGACTTAGAAATGACGGCAGTGAGAAGAGAGAGCTCAATGATGCTTCCCCGCCGGCGTCCACAGGCAGAAAGGAGTAATCTAACGAAGTATCTCTAAACTTTTAAATAATGATAATGAAAACAATACAGTTCTTTCCCTCAAGCAATGTGTCAAGATGTGGGCATGTATTAATACTCTTTCTACTTAAAACTTCATAAACTATCAGAAAATTTCTTTATAATAGAATAAAACTATATGATCACAGAAAAACAACAACAAAATGCATGTTATCAGCACTCAAGATCACCAATATTCAAAAAGTGGAACTGGTTTTCACCTCTTCAGGTTATAAACAAGAAATCAACAGAAAAATATAAATAAGAAACCAGGGAAAAAGCATACAAATGGCCATTAAACATATACAATGCTCCTCCTCTCTGGTAATCAGAGAAATATAAATTAAAATACTAAGATATTTTTATTTAGCAGGAAAGCAAAATATCAAAAAACAGTAATGAAGGTTCAACAAGGTTTTCAGAAAAAAGGGACTCTATTATACTGTCGGTGAGAGAGTAAATTGTCAGGTTTTCTTTTTTGCTACGGAGGACTTCCACTTACTAGCAAGAAACAGAGAGGGAGGGGAGGGAGAGAAAATGATAAATCACTCCCCAGGGGGAATGGCCATGTGTAGTCCCTTCTCTTCCTTTATCCTCTAGGGATTTTGGGCATGCATACAAACGCCTAGCATGATTTTCAAGCTTCCAGGCCTGGGACCCAAACTGCGCAGTGAGCCATATAGAATCCAATGCCTTAAACTCTATGCCACCTGCTGGTCCTGAAAGTCTTTTTAAATACCAAAATACTAAAAGTGTATATACTGTTTCCCATTTTTACTTCTAGGACATCAACCTGAAGGATATATTTGTCCACATATGCTCATGGGTACTCAGTGTGGTATCTCCTTAAAATCTAAGGAAATAATGTAAATGCCCAATGATGATGGAATAGTAAAGTGAATTATTCCTCATCCAGGCTAGGAAATAACCTCACAGAATAGAAAAGTACCATAGAGTCTTCTACACACACACACACACACAAAAACACTGATAAGTGAAAAAAGCAATTAAATTAGATCATATCCTCAAAAATCTTACCTTCTTTAAGTATTTATCATCAGACTGTAATACTCATGAGCCCTCTTTATCATTTCCCCTCCCCTCTTTCACTAAAAATCTCAGCAATTGAATTTCAATCTCTCCAGATACTCCAGTGATCATTCTGAAAAAATTCACCATTGGCATATACTCTCAGTTCCTTCACCTCCTCCTTAAATAAATCTTAGCCTCCATCTGATTTCTGTTATGTATTCCCATAGTCATACCCCACACCTTGCAAGGTCCAATAACTAAACCACCTTCCAAAGCTCACATTTAAGTCTCACACTTTCAGACAACCCTTTTTAGCTTTCCAGTTTTTTTGGTATGCTGGAAACTATTTCTACCATTCTTCTTCAAATCACAGCTTCCAGTCCATTTTTTTTCTCTTCACTGTCCATCATGCCCCTTATGTCCTCAATTTCCTCCTTAAATAACCTAGACCCATGGTCCAAAACTACAGTAATTTCACATATACACCTTCAAGTTCACTGCATCTCTCCTTCTGCCATACTTCTGGCAAAACCTCAATCCTGGTTAAGCCCAACACATTTCTTACTTCTATATTGCCCTAAGTGGTCTTATCTTCGATGGCCCACAAGGCAGAGACTGCTAGTTGCCTACTCAATATCCATTTTTCTTCCCTTGCTAAGAGAATCCTAATTTAACTCAGGAAATTAATGTATTTAACTACAACACTATGCCTCCCAGCCTCCCTCGCAGCTAGAGGGAGTCTATGACACTGGACTATAAAATGTAGGTAAAGTAACAGGTGGGAGGTCTTTGGGGAAGGTGCTTTAAAGGAACCCAGTTCAGCTGGCATACGCCCTTTTCCCTGGATGTGATTCTAAGAGAAGGAACAGCCACCTCACACCACAAAGGAGACAGGCACACTTGACATCTAAACCAAAAACAAAAGAAGCCTGATCCCTGATGTCACCAAGTTGCCCTATCAGTCCTGAACTGCCTACTTGCAGATTTTTTATTACCTAACAAAAATAAAACTTCTAATGTGTTCTGTTTTTTAGATAAATTATATCGTACATATTTAAGATATACAACCTGATGTTACAAAATACATATAATTAGTAAAATGGTTAGTACAGTGAAACAAACTAACATATCCTTCATCTCACAGTTACCCATCTGTTAGGTTTGTTTTATTTCTGGCAAGCGCAGTTGAAATTCATTTAGCAGGAATCTCAAATACCTAATTTGTTTTATTCATTATTTTGAGGTCTCTGCTATTCCTAACTCCTAGGCCCAAAATAGTTTATTCCTCACAGAGCAACCAGAGACCTTCTAAATAATAAAATATACTAAATAAAAAGTATGGGGCCGGCAGGTGGTATGGTGGTTGAGGCACTGGATTCCCACATGGCTGACCATGGTTCAAGTCCTGGTGGCTTGTTTTCTCATGTTCTGTTTTTCTCTCTGTCTCTCTCCAGTAAAATTTAAAAATAATAACAACAAATAAAATTTTTAAAAATAGGGACCAGCAGATGATGTAATGGCTATGTCGCTGGACTCCCATGTAATCGACTGCGGTTCCAGCCCCAGACACAGTGGTTTAAACTCACGCTGGGCACGTGTGCGTGCGTGCCCAAGATCTGGAGAGGAGAATGGAGGAGAAGGGATTGCAGCATGGCCATCTCCCCCTGGGGGAGTGATTTCTCGCTTTCTGTCTCTCTGTCTTTCTGGATAGCATATGTGCCCTATAGCAGAAACCTCTCTAAATAAATAAATGTTTAAAATAAATTAAGTCTTTATAAAAAAAAAAAGTATTATTAGTGGTATGTCACACATTAAAGCAGGAGTAATGGGTTGTATGGAACTAACTTTCGCCTACCATTCCTTGTTCAAGTAGAAACTTTTAAAGATATTCCTTCCCTAGGGAGTCATATAGATGATTTTTAATTTATTATACTTTGCTTTGTTTTAGAAAATAAATATTTTTAAAAACATTTTGGGCCAGCAGGTGGCATAGTAGTTAAGGTGCTGGACTCCCACATTGCTGACCATGGTTGGAGTCCCAAACCAGGCAGCTTAAAATTTACACCAGGCACATGTGTGTGCTTGCCCAAAATCCCAAGAATAGAATGGAGGATAAGGGACTGCAGTGTGGCCATCCGCTCTGGGGCGGGGGAGAGTGGGGAGTGATTTCTTACTTTCTCTCTCTGAGTCTCTGGCAAGTGCACTCTCCTTATAGCAAAAATCTCTAAAAGGAAAAGAAAAAAGATATATCTTTTTCTTCATCCAGTTCTCAACCCAAATGTTCCTTTTAATTATTTATAAATTAATTCAAGCATATTTTATGCCATATAACCCATCTATTTCAAGTGTTTAATTCGATCATTTTCAGTAAATTCACAGTTATAAAACATACTACAAATCAGTTTTTAAAATCTTTATCACTCCAATAAAATCTTTCATGTTTATTCACTATGAATCGCTGTTCCTACCTCCTACTCCAATCGACCACTGATCTATTGTCTGCCTCTATATATTTGTCTATTCTGGACATTTTCTATAAGTAAAATCATGTGATATATGGTCCTATAGCTGGCTTCTTCCACTTAGCATCTATTTTTTACTTTTTTTTTTTTTTTGGGGAGAGATTTTTGCTATAGGGCGCATGCGCTCGCCAGACAGAGAGAGACAGAGAGACAGAAAACGAGAAATCACCCCCCAGGGGGGATGGTCACACCGCAATCCCTTCTCCTCCATTCTCCTCTCGGGATCTTGGGCACGCACGCACACATGCCCGGCGTGAGTTTTAAGCCACCAGGTCCGGGACGCAAACCGCGGTCAACTACGTGGGAGTCCAGAGACACAGCCATTACGCTAACTGCTGGTTCCCGACTTAGCATCTTTTTTGAGACTCATTCACGTGGTAGAATGTATCACATCATTTCATCTTTTTCTTTTTTTTTAGGCTTTTGCCATAGGGCACATGTGTTCATGAGAGAGACCGACAGAGAGGGAAATGAGAAATCACCCCCAGAGGGAGGGCCATACCACAGTCCCTTGTCCTCCATTATCCTCTTGGGATTTGGGGCATGCATGCACACACACCCAGAGTGTTTTTCAAGCCACAGGGTCCAGGACTCACTGCAGTTGGCCATATGGGAGTCCAGCACCTCCGGCACACCACCTGCTGGCCCCACATAATTTTTTTCTTGCTGAATAGTACTCCATGGCAGGAATATGCCAGATTAGTGCCTTCCAATTTTATGATCTGAGAATTTCCATTACCTAGGTTGTACAATGGATATAGGATAACTTGGGTACTTGTGTTGGGGGATAAAGACTTGTAGCTAACTTTTACTTAGCCCAAATAACATAGATAAGTGTTTCTCAAATCAAATTCAGTTTATACAGAAAGAGACTAGCTTCACTCAACACCATTGTGCCATCAACCTTTTTTTTGAGAGGTTTTTGCTATAGGGCACATGCACTCGCCAGACAGACAGAGAGAGACAGAGAGATAGAAAGCGAGAAACCGCCTCCCTGGGGGCGGGTGGCCATGCCGCAATCCCTTCTCCTCCATTCTCCTCTCAGGATCTTGG
This sequence comes from Tupaia belangeri chinensis, assembly GCF_000334495.1. Classification (NCBI taxonomy): domain Eukaryota; kingdom Metazoa; phylum Chordata; class Mammalia; order Scandentia; family Tupaiidae; genus Tupaia; species Tupaia belangeri. The sequence continues at coordinate 3,913,950 of NW_006159505.1, read as the reverse complement.
GCATGCACACACACGCGCCTGGCCTGAGTTTAAGCCACCAGGTCCAGGACTCGAACTGCGGTCGACTACATGGGAGTCCAGCAACATAGCCATTACACTAACTGCTGGTCTCCCTTTTTTAAAACTACTATTGTGGGTCATTAAGTGACATGGTAGTTAAGGCAGTTAGAGCCCTCATGCCTAACTGTTAGGTCTGAGTCTCAGACCCAGTGGCTTGAAAAATCACTCTGGGTATGTGTACATGCATGCCTAAAAATCTCAAAGGAAGAATGGAAGAGAAAGGATTGTGTCGTGGTCATCCCCACCGCAGGTAGTGATTTCTCTTTTTCTTTCTTTTTCTCTCTGTGTCTCTTCTTTCTCTCCAGTGAGTGCATATGCCCTATAGCAAAACTAACTAACTAAACAAGAAAACCACTGTTGTGCTCCTCCTTCCTAAAAGGAAGTTCCTTAAATTCTCCCAGGGCTACAAAAACCTCTACTCTTACTATGCCTTCTTTGTCTACCTCTAACTCTTCACTTTTTTGATTTAAGATCATCTTCAAACTGATAGCTTTAACATTTCCATAGTAACAAAGTTTCTTAAAAGGTATATTGGAAATAAGTATCTGCATATTTTAGAATTTTATTTAAGAGAATTGTGTAGTTCTTTTGATATAGTCCCTGAAAATAATTTTTTGATATGTAGAAAAAAGGCTTTCTAAGTAATTAATTTTTTAAAAAGTAATTTTAAAAATTTTACTTATCATTAAAAATTTTCAATTTGCTACAGGGCATGTGTGCTCACCAGAGAGAGAGAGAAAGTAAGAGAGCAAGCTGCTAGGTCTAGACCTTGAACTGTAGTTGGCCACGTGCGAGTCTAGTGTCTTAACCAACATTCTACCTGCTGGCCTGCTTTGTAAGTAATTTAAAAAGAAAGATAACCTCACGACAGTAATACAAAAGAAACATGAGGATTCAATTCAACATCTAACATATTCATTTAAAAGAGAAAGCCAGGGCTGGCATGTAGGTGGTTGGACTCCCACATGGCTGACTATGGTTCAAGTTCCAGACCTGGCAGCTTGCTTTCTCACTTTCCTTCTCTCTTTCTGTCTCTCTCTGGTCAACTTAAAATAAAAAAAATAATAATAATGACAATGAATAAAATTAAATACAATAATTCTTTAATTAAAAAAGGAGAGAAAGCCAATGAATATATAGTAATTAAGCAGTTTTCTTTTTTCTTTTTTCTTTAATAACTTATTAAATACTGGTTTTTCTTTCAGTATAAAATGCCACAATAATATTATTGTCTCACCTGTTTTGTGATGATGCCTGATTCAGATTAAGTGGATAGCTTACCTTTATAAAATATTAACTATCTGCATGTAGAAAGATGACTTCATCAGTTATAAAGGTGGGTAAAGGGTGGTACCCCAGGATGAGAGCTGGACACAAATCCAGCAACACACTTATTACCACCCTTTTTGAAATCTTAATTCTATAGGTAATTCCAGACAATCAGTTTGAAAATGCCAAGAATAAGGTGATATGGGCACAGCTAAAAGCTTTCCTAATGGTAAATGTTTTCTAACTAGGAAATTACTCTATCATTATCCCTTACTCGCCTCTATTACAGTCTTCTGGAATACTTACAAAGTGAAAGTGATAAAAGATAACACCAGCTACTGTAATTAGAGGACCCTTTCAAGATGAAGAAAGAGAATACCACCATTTATTAGTAAGGGCACTTGTTAAAGGTGCTAAGAATACCCCCATTGGTGGCCAGTTTTGCTGCAGGTATGACAGGCCCTGTGAGCTACATCTTCGTCTTTGAAAGGACAACCAAAAAGGGGCTCTTAGTTAAGATTTACTCTACTTCCATTACAGCTCCAAATCCAATACAACTGGTATAAGGTAGTATGAAGAAAGATAGGCTATACATGTAAATGTTTTAAAATCCCAGGAAATCAAAACTCCTAAGCATTCTTTAATGTCATTATCCCACTGACTTTTAACAAATTAATGTCATAAGAGTATATATACTGTACCTTTCTCAGGCTTTCATATTCCTCACGAAGTTCCCCAGGCTTGCTTAATTTGATTGGTGCTCTGAATATAAACTCTGGAGAAAAGGGAAAAGAAAATATTTTTTAACAGGACTCCCTAGGAAAGAACCAAGACCTTATCCTACTGCTGCACCCACATTATAAATCACATTTAAAAACTGTGGTTAGGTCCAGTGATAGTAGAATATACTGACCTTTTTTTTTAATTGCCAGAGAGTACATACACTTGCCAGAGGAACAGTGAGAGGGAGGGAGAAGGAGAAAGCACTCCTAGTGGGGTATGGTCATGTCACAATCTGTTCTCCATTTCTCCTGTCTGGATTTCGGGTGCACACACATGCACCCAGAGTGTTTTTCAAGATGCCAGGATTGGGATTCAAGGTTGACCACATAGGATCTAGCTTTCTTAACCACTAGACTATGGGGCTGGCCCAGAACACACTGAATAACTTTGCTGTATGGCAGAATGAACCCACACAAAAGATCTAGGTTCAATTCCCTGCCTATCATAAAAGCGAGGTACAGTGGCATGTGCCTTTGATACCAGCTACTCAGGATGCTGAGGCAGTAGGATCACAACATAACAAGATCCTATTTAAGAAAAAAAAAAGTCATCTTAATTTGACTGTACATTTATTTAACAAATATGTATTAAAGATTATTTGGTACTGTTCTAAGTACTGGGGAGAAGCACTGTACAAATAAAGTACTTCTCTTGGGGAGCAGGTAGTGTTAAGTGCTATGGAGGAAAATAAATGCTGGGTAGAAGAAAAAGGTTATTTATATAGGGTAGTCTGGAAGGGGCTCACTGATAATTAAAAAATCAACAGACCTCAAGGAAAAACTACATTCAAAGCACTTAGTTAAATGTTACTAAGTAACATTTTAAATGTACCAAAATTTTATTAATAATGCTGCATCCTTCTATTTTTTACTTAACACTGCCAAAGTATTTATCTTATATATAATTTTTTTTAGAGAGATTTTTGCTATAGAGTGCATGTACTTGCCAAATAGACAGAGAGACAGAAAACGAGAAATCACCACCCTAGGGGATGGCCACACTGCAATCCCTTCTCCATTCTCCTCTTGGGATTTTGGGCATGCACAGACACACACCCAACATGAGTTTTAAACCATCAGGTCCGGAACTCAAGCTGAGGTCGATGACATGGGAGTCAGTAATATAACCATTATGCCGTAGGCTGGTCCTCTGTCTTATATATAATCTTTATATATTTTCAGTATATAATCTGATTTTTTAATCCTCAAAGCCTTCAGTGGTTATGACTGGACTATAGAAAGAAGTCACAACTTTAGGGGCCAGCTCCTTGGTGCAATGGTAATGGCGCTGCTCAAAAGAAGATGGATCCATATGGAGACCGCAATTCAAATCCCTAGTCCTGTTATCCTGAAACATGCTAGGTACACACTCAAGTGCCCCAGATACTATGGGTTGGAGGACTGGAGGACTGGAGGAAGGGAATCGCAGGATGACCAGACCTTGTGGAAGGTGCTCCTCTCTCTCTCCCCCCAACACTCTCACACATGCATGCACACACTCTACCATGAATTAGAAATATGTATTCTTAAAGTTTTTTAACATGCCACTCAAGGTTCTCCAGAGACTGATCACACCTTGATCTGTCTACTCTCTCTCAATTCTTGACTGTTTTGTGTGTATGTGTGTGTGTGTACATTTAAAAAAATCAAAGAATAGGAATAAAAGACTAAATGCTATCAATAAAAGGAAAGTACATATTTCTTCCTCCTCAAATGTACATGAAATTTCTTTATATCCTCTATGTATATTTAGTGGTCTAAATATAGTATTAATTTTAAGATGTACTAATAAGCCTATATCTCACTGAGGTTGATAAATATTTCTCCTAGAAAAGCAAGCCCCACAAAAAGTTTTGCCTTTTGTCCTTTTTCTATTGTCTGAACTATTTTAGAAAGATTATTATTTAATATATCTGAGGTACATAGAAGAAACAGCTAGAAACATTAGACTGAATGCTGACGCAGAAAACTACCTTGAAGCTCTGCAAAGTACTAGAGCAATATTAGACCCTTGGATTAAGAATAAACATTCCATTCCCTTCTCCTACTTAAAAAGTACTGATGACTATATTTCAGCCATATCCCTTAAGCACACTTGCAGTTATAGGCAAATAGTATTTAAAATTAGATGCTTTCAAAGAGAAGGGGAAGGAAAGAGGAAAAAGCAAAACCCTTGAGGCAAAAAGTACTTTTACAGGAAATCTATTACATGTCAGATACTTACTATGTATTTTCTCAATGAGTTTTCCCAGCAACTTATAAGGTAAGTATTATACCCATTTTATAATAAGGAAACTGAGGGGTTAAATGGCTTTGCCCAAGGCCACAGAGCTAGTGCATGGCAAAGGCAGGAAAAAAGCATTAATAGGAAGAAGAAAATTACATAATGATTAAGGGCAATAAGCAAAGTTGAGCCCAATCTCTCTCTCCTACTACAAAATCCCACTATAGTAGCCTCTGTGGAATAAAGTCTTCATCACTATGTCCATTAAAAAAAAAAAGGCAACCTATGGAGAAGATATAACAATCATTTGTTTGAACCTACAAAACTAGTAAGATTATAAGGACAAATTAATACAAAATTATGATAAAGAAATTTAATATACTACAATTAAAGGCAGGTAGATCAGGCAGGCTAAAAAGCAGGAAAACTTAAACAATAAAATTAACTAACTTGGGGCCTGCAGGTGGTGTAGTGGTTCAGAGTCCTGGACCCAGCAGCTTGAAACTTAAGATGGGCACTTGTACATGAGTGCCACAGATCACGAGAGGACAATGGAGGAGAAGCGATTACAGTATGGCCATCACCCCAGAGGGGTGATTTCTTACTTTCTCTCTCTCTGTCTGTCTCTCTGGTGAGCACACATGCCCTATAGCAAAAATTTCTCAAAAAAAATTTTAACAAACTTGATCATATATATTTATAATCTTACTAGTTTTGCAGGTTCATCTAATATATATATATACATATATATGTATATGTATATATATATGTATATGTATATATATGTAAATAAATACCCAATGAACAGAAAATATATTCCTTAAATAAGAAACAATTAAAACAATGCTCATAGGCCAGCATGGTGGCACTGCAACATTACACAATGTTAAAGCCACATGGTAGGTCTTGGGTTTATGTCCCAAAGTCTTCCTGTACACATTGGACACCAGTGTGTATGCCCATGATCCTCGCTGGCTGAGCTGGGGGTGGATCACAGCATGAGGATCTTGCTGGCAGTTCACTTCTCTCTCAAGAAATAAACATAGTATAAAAATTATAAACATCCATGCTATACTAGGTATACTTATGTTCAAAATTTTCAAAGAGTTCATATTATATAGACTTTGCTTTTTGATCCTGGCTGTTATTCCGACCCTAGTTTTCTAGAATCATCACCTGCATGGTAATTCTGAATAACCTAGTTTTCTTTCTCAATAAATTACTTTTCTGCCAGAGCAGATTTCTGCTGATTGAAACTAACAATCCTGGCTGATTCAATTTTTCTGCATGGAACTTCAAAATGGCTAATAAACCACTCCCTAGTAAAATTGATTAAGAAAAAAAGAGAACACAAAACAATGCTAAGAATAAAAAGGAAGACCTGACTAGAGATATCCAGGTGAGATCAAATTTCCAAAGACTGTTAAACAGTGCTACAATGTATGATTGTGCATAAATTATTTTGTATGTGTTCAAGTATAAAATTCTGGAATTGAAATCACTGGGTCAAAAGATATATGCTTTAAAAAAAAAAAAGATATATGCTTTTTAACAGATGATATAAAATTGCACTTCCTTCATGAAGCCTATGTCAATTTACATTCCTACCAGCAATACCCCCAGAGTACTATTTCCTCAAACCTTTTCCAACTCAATGAGTGCTGAAACTTTAGCTTGGTCAATGTGGTAAGTAAAATTGTGTATCTTTTTTTTTTCTTCTTTAAACAAGATAGGGAATTTTTTATATTTTTTTTTAACGTTTTGAAAGATGCTGGGTTTTTTTGAGAGGTTTCTGCTATAGGGCACATGCACTCATCAGAAAGACAGGGAGAGATAGAAATAAAGTGAAAAATCACCCCCCAGGGGGATGGCCACGCCACAATCCCTTCTCCTCCATTTTCCTCGGGATCTTGGGCATGCACTCACACATGCCTGGCATGAATTTAAGCCACTGGGCCCAGGACTTGAACCACGGTCAACTACGTGGAAGTCGAGCGACATAGCCATTACACCAACTGCTGGTCCCAATAGGAACATTTTTTAAATTATTTATTTTATTTATTTATTATTACTATTTTTAAATTTTCTAATGGGCACATGCTTTCACCAGAGAGAGATGAGAGAAACTGAGAGAGAAAGCAAGCTGCCAGCTTGAACCATGGTTGGCCATGTGGGAGTCCAACACGTCAATCATCACACCATCTGCTGGCCCTGAAATTGTGTATCTTACATACTTATTTCATAAGTGAAAATGAGTACTATTCACATGTTTAAGAGTAATTTGCATTTTCTTTGCCATGAAACATATGTGCATTTCCTTTATTCTTCCTCCTACTGAACTAACTTTTTCTTAATTTGTTAAAGTTCTCCCTACAAAGGAAAATTAGCCCTATGTCACGTGAATAGCAATACTTTTCTCAATTTACACTATGCTTTGTGCATACAGTGGTCATTTTTATGCAGCTATATTAATCAAACTTTTCTTTCTTGGCTTCTGCAGTTTATATCATATTTGATAAGGTTCACTTCAAGCCAAGATATAACAAATTCTACCATAGTTTCAGTACAAAGAACAGGATTCTTCTCAGATCTTTTTAAAATTCTACATCTTCTTTTTTTTTGAGAGATTTTTTTCCCTATAGGGTGCATGCGCTCGCCAGACAGACAGAGAGAGACATAGAGACAGAAAGCGAGAAATCACCCCCCAGGGGAGATGGTCACGCCGCAATCCTTTCTCCTCCATTCTCCTCCCAGGATCTTGGGCCCACACGCCACCCCCCCAGTGTGAGTTTTAAGCCACCGGGTCCGGGACGCGAACCGGTCGACTACGCGGGAGTCCAGCGACATGGCCATTACGCTAACTGCTGGTCCCCCTAAATCTTTATTTCTATTTGGGGAACAACATAAGGAACATAATCTTATTCAAGTTTACAAATAAATCTACTATACAACACAAGATAACAAAAATAATTTAGTGATAGCAAGGTAGAAACGGTCATTTTTACTTACTGCTGGAGAACTTGCTTTCTCTAAAATGGTTCTTTCTGACTTTTCATACAAAACATCTCTAGAGCTTAATATCTTTATCTTTTACATAGTGTAAATAATATAAAGTTAAAAGCTTGGTCTCCAAAGATGCTTCAGAGCCTCAGATAAGTCAGCCTCAACTTCCCCTCTATAAAATCAGAATAATACCTATTACAATGGGCTATTATGAGGATCAAATGAGTGAAATGAAAGTAAAAATATTTTGTAAACGATTTCAGCCAGTAAAATGAACAGGTGGCAGAATTTAGTAAGTGGAAAATGGTTTCTGGTATTGGTGGAATAACACTCCTAAAAATGCAGCTTAGGTGCCCAGGATCCTGACAGGATGTAGAAATGGAGAGAGAAAGGACTGCATCTTGACTAGGCCCTGTTAGGAGGTGTTCTCCCCCCCTTTCTGTGTGTGTGTGTGTGTGTGTGTGTGTGTGTGTGTGTGCATGTATGCCTCTGACTGGGGCCCAGTTGCAATGGGGCAGGTAGGGCATTGTTCTGCCATGCTGGAGCCACATGAGAGGCCAGTCTACCTGAACACACTGTCCCACAATCCTCACTAGCTGGAAGGGTAGGTAGGGTGGGACTACCATGTGGTGTCTCACTGCAGAAAGTAACTGTCTCTGTCATTGTTTCTCTCCCCCATCCTCTCACATGAAAGAAAGAAAAATGTTCAGTTCTATTTATTTGTAAGTACAACTCATAGGAATAATATAATGATCCAATGGTTTGATATTTATTCTACATGAAGTTAAACTCACTTTAGATCTTTGGCAAGAAATCTCGAAGTTCATATATTAATATCAGGCCAAGTAGGAACTCAGAAAACTGCCTGAAATCTTCCTATGCCTTTGACTTATCTGAGAGCAAAATATAATGTGCAGGGGTGGAGGTGGGATACCAATTTATTTTCATCAAAATCAATACTGATGTAAATCAGCTTAATCTTGGATTAAGATGAATGATTTGGGGACAGCTGATGGCATAATGGTTATGTCACTGGACTCCCATGTAGTCGACCAGGATTGGCAGTGGACCTGGCAGCTTACAACTCAGACCGGTGTGTGCGTGCCCGAAATCCAAAGAGGAGAATGGAAGAAAAGAGACTGTAGTGTAGCCATCGCCTCTGAGGGATGATTTCTCACTTTCTGTCTCTATGGTGAACGCACATGCCCTGTAGCAAAAGTCTCTCTCTAAAGAAAAAAAAAAAAGATTAATAATGTTTAAGGCTTTAAGAATACGAAATGCAGGCCAACAGGGGTGGTGAGGAGGTTAAGGCACTAGACCCCACATAGCTGATGGCACAGTGCAAGTCTTGCACACGTTGGCTTGAAAATCACACTGGCATATCGTGCATGTGTGCATGATAGGAGGAGGAGGATGGAAGAGATGGTCATCCCCTTAGGTGGTGATTTCTGGTGAGTGCCCTATAACAAAACTTTAAAAAAAAAAAATACAAAATGCTAAAGATTACTTTTTGCCCCAATAGGGCTATGCTACATTAAATGACATCATGCCCAAAAACTTAAAAATTATAGATAGCTTAAAGCACTTTTTTTTTTTAAGTTTCGCTATAGTGTGCATGTACTCAAAGCAGGAGCTAGTGGGGTGGGGAGAGAAAGTGAGAAATCCCACCCTGGAGAGGGGAAATCACCCCTTGACACCTCCCCCCCAGGGGAGGGGTCACCACAATCTTTTCTCTTCTATTCTTCTTTCAGGATTTTGGGCATGCATGCACATGTACCCAGCATGATTTTCAAGCCACTGGCTTCAAAACTCAAACTACACAGTTAGTCATGTGGGACCCAGCCACCTTTACCTACATCCCACCTGCTGGACCAAAGCACTTCTTAAATACCAAAACAATTAAGCATAAAAAGTTGTGAACTGGTCCAATGTGACGTTAATTAAATATTTAATCCTATTTTCTATTTTAGGAATGTCCTCTAGAAGTGCCAAAAGAGAAAAAAAAAGTTATTTTCCCCCTGTGGGCTGGCAGAAAGAGCAGTAACATCAGGTTCAGATATCTGCAATGTTAATTAAGTGAGACTATTTAGAAATGTAAAAGCTTCTGTCTTGTGTCTTCAACTAGCAAATGGGGATCAAAATACTGGCAACCTACTTCACAGGAATGCAAACCACAATTAGAAGCAAGTAGTAGTAATCAATGATGAATCCCTATAATAAATAAATAAAAGCAGCTAACATTTTATAAGGGCGCACTACATGCTAAATGTGTACACACATGCTCATGTATATGCAGGCACATGCATGAATATAGACACACACTAAAGGAAAGAGCTAACACAGCAGGTGCAAATGCCTAATCTTTTTTTTTTTTTTTTTAAGGTTTTTGTCATAGGGTATGTAAGAGGAAAGAGAGAGGGAAAGAAAAATGACCCTGCCGGGGCAATGGCTACTACACCACAGTCCCTTCTACTCCATTCTCTTCTTGTTATTTTGGGCACACACGAATGCATACCCATCATGTTTTCCAAGCTGCAGGTCCAGGACCTGAACTGCACAGTAGCCATACGGAATACAATTGCCATGATCTACATGCTACCTACTTGCCCCAATTCTTTCTGTCTTACACGGGGAAAGAGAGAGAGAGTGAAGGAGAACCCCCACGACCCTTCAAACTCATTATACCATCACTGTATTACTCTAGCATGCTAGATGTCACACCTAGCAGTGCCATAAGTATTGATCGTCTCCATGGTTACAACCAGAAATGATCACATGAGAAAAAGGAGACAGGTCTGGAAATTCCAGGAAATTTCCACCTTTTTTATGGAAACTTCTAAATATTTTTCCCCTCTGTTATATTAACATTACTTCATTTGCTATATCTTAAACTCCTTAGCTCAAAATTAATAAGAAGGTGATTCGTGAACCAATTTGCTAACTGGGCACTGCGTCTCCATTCCTTGGTCATCAAATAAATAAAGTCTGTGCTATGACACTCAGTTTTGGTTGCAACACGAAATGACAAAAGATCTCATACCTTTGGAAATAAATTAAAACTGATAACACCTTTCCCCTCTGCTGATCTACTCTCTATTCTTTCACTGTAATAAATCATATCTATGCATACAACTATGTGCTGAGTCTTATAGGTCTTCCTAGCAAATCATTAAAATGAAGCGGTTTACGTGATCTTCCAGCACACACATACATGTCATGGATGGACTAAAATTTTTTTAGACCAGGGCCAGCAGGTGGCATGGTGGTAAACGCACTTAACACCCACCAGGCTGCCAGCAGTTTGAGTTCTGGACCAGAGAGCTTGCTTTCTTGCTTTCCTTCTCTCTCTCTCTCTATCTCTGTGTCTCTCTCTAGTGAGCACATGTGCCGTATAGCAAGTTAAACAATAATAAATAATATTACATAAAATTTTTTTAAAAACTTTAGATCTTGGTTACTACTTGAGAAATGAAGGTAACACACTAGATAACTTTAAAGTTAATGATTCAGTAACTACTTTCATTTCGCTTTTATTTCCTACTCAATGTCCCTTTAAATTCTGAAAAACTCCATTAAAGTTTAATACAAGGGTAAAATGCTATCAGGATTCTAAACTTAAGTAAGAGTAGCTATAACATATAAATCATTTTTGGAGCCTCATAAAATGTAGTGTTTCAATTCACATGGACTACTATGAGAAATGGACTGGAAAAATGTTAAAGCTGAAGAACATGTATATGGTAATATTAATTATACTAAGGCAATTATTAACCTTTTAGGTTCTCCTATTTTTAATAAGGAAAGAACAATTATAATAAAAAGTTTGGATCTGCTGTTGTGGTACTTTACTTTTCTTAATTTTTTTCTATTTCCCTCAGCTTCCTAGGATCATAGATCAGTATCCTCTACTCCAACAAAGGGAACTGTGGTTAACATGCAAGCAAAACTGCCATAGAAGCAGAGCAAGAAGATTCCAAGTCAGAACCAGAGAAGGTAAATACCACCTCCTTAATCCAAAGGAGTTAGTCACAAATCTACGAGGCACATGACCAGCTTTATTAAAAAGATTTTCAAGTACTTCATAACATAGACACAACCATTGACCCACCCTTTCTTTCCTTCCTTCACCTCACAGAAAAGAAATGTTAAACTACTTTGGATGTTACTGAAATGTTGAATATCTTAATATTTGTTAAAGAATTCTAGGGACCAGCAGTTAGCATAATGGCTATGTCACTGAACTCCCACGTAGTCAACCATGGTTCGAATCCCAGACCCGGTGGCTTAAACTCACGCCGGGCGCATGTGCATGTGTGCCCAAGATCCTGAGAAGAGAATGGAGGAGAAGGGATTGCGGCGTGGCTATGCCCCCTGCGGGATGATTTCTCGCTTTCTGTCTCTGTCTCTCTCTGTCTTTCTGGCGAGCGCACGTGCCCTATAGCAAAAGCCTCTCCAAAAAAAAATATGGTTGACATACTTAATGCCTATCCTATGACTACTAGTACTATACCAGGAAGTGAAACTCTTTGTGGGTATGATGCCTTAAGATGACACACACCTGTGGCCAGTGACCTCAGCTGAATACTGCATTCAGTCTAATGTGAATTGTAAGAACAGCTACACTTCCCTGAAGGCTCTTCTTGAAAAAGGATTTTTTTCTGGGGCAGGGTGACTGGTTATTAACAAAAGCAAACAAACAAAAACTACAAGACAGGCATTTTGCTAACTGTATCAAACCACTAAGAAAGAAGTGTCATTGTCAAAGCATCCATACTCTGCAAGATTAAATAAAGAAACTTCCTCAAGGGTCAGCCAGTGGTGTGGTGGTTAGGGCAGCTGGATTTCACATGCTCAACTGGCAGTTTTGAGTGCCAGACCCAGAGGCTTGACAAACATGCAGGGTACATGTGCATGCGTGCCCAAAATCCCCAGAGAGAATGAAGGAGAAGGGACTGCCTCATAGCCATCACCCTTAGGGGTTGCTTTCTCACTTTCTGTCTGTCTCTCTGGGGCACATGACCCCCATAGTGAAATTAAGACTCTCACTCAACTGTACTGAGAAGATGGTGTCCTAAAAACTCTCAGATTTAAAGGCAATCATCCCTTGGTACTTGACAATGCTTGAATTTTTACCCCTATAAAAAATTTTACTCCTGTAGACTCTATTTCATATGAGTATAGCAGAATTAAAAAGAACTTTGGGCCAGCAGGCAGCACTAAATCACACACGGCAAACTGCATGGTTTGAGTCCTGAACCCAGCAACTTGAAAAACATACTAGGAGGGACCAGCAGTTAGCGTAATGGCTATGTCACTGGACTCCCATGTAGTTGACTGTGGTTCGAGTCCCAGACCCGGTGGCTTAAACTCACGCTGGGGGCATGTGCATGCGTGCCCCAGATCCCAAGAGGAGAATGGAGGAGAAGGGATTGTGGTGTGGCCATCCCCCCTGGGGGGTGATTTCTCGCTTTCTGTCTCTCTGTCTCTCTCTCTGTCTGGCGAGCACATGCGCCCTATAGCGAAAACCTCTCCAAAAAAAAAAAAAAGGAAAAGAAAAACATACTGGAAGTATGTGCAAAAATCTTGAGAGGAGAGGAGAATGGAGGAGAAATTAGATTTCTCACTCTCTCTTCCTCTCTCTCTCTCTCTGTCTCTCTGTTTCTCTCCAGTGAGAACACATACCCTATGGCAAAAATATATATATATAAAAATTTTGAATTTATCAATCCCAATACCTAGATGCTAATTTGAATAGTCCTATTTGCTGGCTACTTGTCTTTAAATAAATAAAAAAATTCTTTGTACTTGAATTTTCTCATCTGTAACATGGTACTAACACAACCATATCTCAGAACTATAGATAATATTAAATTTATTATGAATTCAAATGCTTATAAGTTGTTGAGTGTTCTATGAATTAGTTTTTGCACTATATATGGTTGTATGACTATCTGCTATAAAAGAATTTTGCTATAGGGCGCATGTGCTCACCCGAGACAGAAAGCAAGAAATCCCCCCCAGGGCAGATGGCCATGCCACAATCTTTTCTCCTTTATTTTCCTCTTGGGGTCTTGGACACACCCACCCACACACACACAGCATGAGTTTTAAGCCACTGGGTCCAGGACTCGAACTATAGTAGACTACGTGGGAGTCCAGCAAAGTAACCGCTAAGCCATCTGCTGGTCCCAAATAGATGTTTTTTAAATCAAGCTTTTCTAGTTATTCCTAGCAGTTTTTGTCTCCTACAATCTGCTCTTATATAGTCAGAAGCAAAATCTACATACTTCAAAGCAGTGACGAGGAAAAGATTTTCATAATGAACTACAAACCAAAAATCAGACAATATTATTTTTAAAGTATGAGATGAAGCATACCATAACTATCCGAAAGAAAAAAAAATCAACCAAGGCTGATTTAATAAAGGCAAGGCTTCCTAGACTAGGTGAATTATCAATATATTAAGAATTAAGAAAAAGTACTGGCAAAGAAAAGAAAGCCATTCCTGGCCAATGACACCACATGAGCAAAGGCAGAGATAAATATGTTGCCATCAGGCAGAATGGGAGAGAGTGGGGAATGGTGGGAGGTAATGCTGGGTAGATGAGATGAAAGCAGTTGACAAGAGGGCCTGAGGATAATGTAGAGGCAAATAATTATTTACATCATCCTAAATTCGAGGGGTATGGAAGAAGTGGCATGAAATTATTCTCTAAACTCAATCTGAAGATGATAAAGATGGAGTAGAGCTGAGAGCAAGGCAATCAGTTGCTGATGTTAGGGTCATAACAAAGACATATAATAAGAATGAAAGAACAAGCATGAAGGAAGAAACAAGTCAAACAGAACTGTGGGAAACAGAGAATGAAGTATTCTCTCTGAGGACTAAAATGATGGTAGTAAAGACGGAAATGAAGATGCTAATGAAGACTTGGGTTTTATATAAACTCCTACTTGAGTTATATATACATAGAAATTCTGACAAAAAGGACATGAAAGTAGACTGTGTTGTGGACAGCTGAATAAAGCAGTGGAATTGTTACTGGGACCAGCAAATGCCATGATGGTTAAGTCGCTGGACTCCCACATGGCTGACTGCGGTTCAAGTACTGGACCCGGTAGCTTCAAGCTCACCCCAGACATGTGTGCATACAAACCCAAAATAAGTTTATCAGGGCAATGCAATCAATCTGGCTAGAAGGAAGTCCTTACTAAAAGACTACCTGAAGATGTAAACAGCCATTATAGATGAGGAGGTTAAAGAGGAAATGAGCACTGAGGGATAAGACAAACTTAGAGAACATTCCTTTGAGAGGGTCCAGAAAAAGATACAATAAAAACCAGAACATGTGTGATCCAAGTTCTATGTAAATTTATAAATTTACTCTCAAGTTTTACCTGCTTATTATACTATCCACCAAACTTGTAAATAATCACTGTTAAATACAATTGTCAAAGGATAAATTTTAAGTTAAATTAAGCATACCATTTAGAAGCAGAAAGGTGGAAATATGGGAAATGAATCACAAATATTTTCTAAAACCAAACTAAATTAGTTCCCATTTTATTTACTATTGTTTTGGTTTACTCCTTTTGAGTCTCCTAGAGTACAGATGACAGCCAAGTACCAACTGTCTTAAACTAATACAATTGCTCACTTCCTTACTTGCCCAAGACAAGTAACAGTTGATAGAAGGCTATATAAAGAGTGTTTACCTAGGAAGAAGAGAAAGTGCACAGAGAAACAGTTAAAAGCTAATAAAATTTAACATCAAATTTAAGACTGCTTTACTTAAATACCATAATTAACACCACTGATTACTACTCTGTTAAATTTCACTGTGCTTAAAACTACCCTCTGGCAAACAACTAATCAAATCAAAACATTACAGCCCACATACCAAGAACTTACAAAAATCGTCTGTAACTTCGGACATAATTTCTAGGAACTACCTGAAAAAAATCACCTGAAATATAGGAAAACTTTTACATAAAAATATTTCCATTGCAATATTGTTCATAACTGCAAAACAAAACCAAACCTAAATATTCAGTATTGAGGGAATAGTTAGGCTAAATATAGATAGTCCACAAAATGCATAATTAACTGCTTAGTCGTTAAAGTGATATAGGCAGGGTTTTTTTTTTTTTTAATAATATGAGATATTGCTTTAATAAGATGAGTAACAATTGGTTAAGTGAAAGAAGTAAGTCACCAAAATTAATATGCCTTACCATTTCAAACATAAACAGTTTTTTCTTTATGTTTGGGAAAAAATTCAATGGTAGACTAACTGCCTCCCTGTCACTTCTTTGTCTTCTCATCTATCTTCAACATTGCTTCCCTAGTTCTTTACAAGAAGAGCCAACCCCATCACCCTCATGCTTAATAACTTTTAGTGGCTTCCCACTGCCTCCAAGATGTATAAGCACCATCCAATCTACCTCTCCAGCCACAGAAATGCCTAACATAGGAGCCAGCAGATGGTGTAGCAGTTAAGGTGCTGGACTCCAATATGACCAATCCTGGTTCGAATCTTGGACCTGGTGGCTTGTTTTCTCTCTCTCTCAGATGAGCATGAAAAGAAATAATAATGAATAAAGTTAAATAAATAATTAACAACAACAACAAAAAAGAAATTACAAATACAGAAAAGGCAATAACATGATGGAAAAAGAAACAGTGATATAATCATACAACTCACAAAGTGCAAAAAGAAAATATTAGTGATAACCTATCAAGTTACCAAATATGTGTGTAAGAATGTGGTAAACACTTCCATTCTCCTCTCAGGATTTTGGGCACACACACACAGCATGGTGTTTTTTGTGTTGTTTTTTTTTTTTTAGAACGACATTTTTGCTGTAGGGCATGTGCACTTGCTGGATAGACAGAGATAGAAAGAAAGCAAGGAATCAATCCCAGGGGTGTGTGTGGGAA
>NW_006159505.1:3890683-3897633 GCF_000334495.1 Tupaia belangeri chinensis | reverse complement strand
CACACACACACACACACACACACACACACACACACACACACACTCCTGGCATGAGTTTGAAGCTGCTGGGTCCGAGACTCAAACCATGGTCGACTATGTTGGAGTCCACTGACATAACTATTACAACATCCGCTGGTCCCCACAGAGTAATTTTCACATCACCCAGTCCAAGATTCATCATCCATGTGGGAATCCAGTGCCTCAACCACCATGCCACCTGCTGGCCCTACCAAATGAATCTTACAAGAGTCGAAGCGGGGAAGAGAACCAGGCTGAGAAAGAGAGGGAACAACACTCTGAGAACCCCTGGATTAGAGAAAGTTAAAGTGAGACAGTCAAGATCAATGGGACTTGGAAAATCAGGTATTAGACAAGAGCAAAGTCGAAGCAAGTAAGTTTCCTTGTTGACTCCAGTAATGGACTGAATAATACTTTTGTTGTTAGACACCTCACACTGGACCCTCACAGTCAAAGCAATAAGAAGCATGTTACAAGAGGCCACAGAATCAACCGTGGGTACAGGAATGCTGCTGAGGTTAAGGCTCGGGCCTCCAGGCCTTTTATTCAACGCAGACCAAGACTATGTGTTATCCCCACTACCACTACGGTTACAAAAGCCTTTGGACTAATTTTCTGCTCTGCTTAGAGCAAAGAATCATGCATAATCATTCACAAGGTAGAATGATACAAAAATTGGAAAACATGCAGGATTTAGAACCAGACAGACCTGCATTTAAATCTACCACTTACTGGCTATCTACCAGTATTTATCCTTGCTAAGCCTGTCTTGTTTTGTTTTGTTTTGTCTTCCCCCCAAAAAATGGTAGATTACACCTACATCAATGTAGTTAGTTATTTACCTCATCTAATCCTCCAATACATATTTGGTACAGATTCTATGTGCATTCAATGGTAACCTAACTGCTTCCCTGTCCCTTAGATTCTTGGTCTTCCCATCTATCATCAACATTGCTTCCCTTGTTTTTTACAGAAAGAGCTGACTCCATCACCCTCATGCATAATAACTTTTATAGCTTCCCTCTGCCTCCAAGATGTATAAACAGTATCCAATATAACACTCCAGTCACATCTTCTCCATTCCCTCAATATGCTTTTCCTCTTCAGCCCTCACAAATTGCATTACTCCTAGACATGCTATACCATGTCTCCAGTATGACTTTATACATGCCGCTTCTCTCCAGAATGCTTTTTCTCCTTTTCACTCTATGATGATTTCCTACTCATACTTCAAAACCCTGTTCACGGCCTTCTCCTTCACAAAGTTTTTTCCACTATTTGGGGAGAACTGCATTAGTTTCTTACAGGCCTTCACAGCACTCTGCATATATCTCAATTGTAGTAGCATTTATTACCTATGCTATAATTACCTAGCTCTGCCTTTGATTATCTAAACCTGAAGATAACGGATAATCTGTAGGTATTATATCAGTGTCAGGTAGTGGTTTTAAAGAGTTTTTTATTGTTGCTGAATGGATCAATGAGGAAGTCTCTTTATTTTTTTTGAATTTGCTATCGGGTACATGTGCTCACCAGAGACAGAGAGAGCAAGAAAAAAAAGAAAGTGCCCCCCCAGAGGAAATGACACCACCACAATCCCTTCTCATCCATTCTCCTCTCAGGATTTTGGGTAGGCACACACATACATCTGGTGTGTTTTCAAGCTGCCTGCGTGACTTGAGTCATGCAGTCAGCCATGTGGGATCCAGCCACCTCAAACACCATGCTACCTGGCAAGCCTGAGAAAAGTCTCTTTAATACCAGCACTATTTTGCACTATGGTCTAGTTGGATCAGTCAAGAGCTTTGGCTCTTGTGGACACCTCCTGTGAGAAGGGAGCCAGCATTCAGCATACCCTAGCACCCTTGCCCTGCATGAGCCACAGTCACTGCTTACTCTATGCCTCTGCATGCAGTCCCTGCTGTCCAAGAAGGTGGTTAAGGCACTGGACTCCCACATGTCCGACCATGGTTCAAAACCTAGACCTGGTGGCTTACTTTCTCACTTTCTGTCTCTCTCTGGTCAAACGAAAAATAAATAAATAGGAACCAGCAGTTGGTGTAATGGCTATGTCACTGGACTCTCATGTAGTTGACTGCGGTTCAAGTTCCAGACCCGGTGGCTTAAACTCACACCAGGTGCGTATGCATGCATGCCCAAGATCCCAAGAGGAGAATGGAGGAGAAGGAATTGCGGCGTGGCCATCCCCCTGGGGGGTGATTTTTTGCTTTCTGTCTCTATGTCTCTCTGTGTCTGTCTGGCAAGCACATGTGCCCTATAGCAAAAACCTCTCAAAAAAAAAAAAAGAATAAAAAATATTTTTTCCTTCAGATACCTAATTCATCAGCAAGAAAGTTAAAATTCCTGGTCTCACTTTGTAGCCTATTGGTTAAGAGAGCTAGACCTCACATGGCCAACTGTAGTTCAAATTCTGGCTCCGGTGGCTTTAAAAACACTCCCGAAACATATGTATACATGCCCTAAATCCCAACAGGATAGTGATGTGGAGAAGAAAGAACTGGGAACGGGGAGCCCCATTGTAGGGTGCTTTTGCCCTCTCTCTGGCAAGCACATGCACCCTCTGGCAATTAAAAAAGGAATTTAAAATTCCTGTATTTCCTAAACTAGTTTATATGTTCCAGAAGCATTTTCCAAAACACTGAATAGTAGGCAGAGCCAACTCAAAAGTAAGCAATATGCCTAGCAAAGTCTAAGACATTATATAAAATTAGCCAAAAATCTATATTAGGTGATGAGGGAAAAAAAAAAAACATTGTTAACAACTAGTCATTTCTTAATGTGCAACTTTAATGTTAGTATGGCTAAGAATCAGAAAGGCAGATGGTAAAGTGCAAAAACAAGGATAAAAAGAAATTATGTTAAAGAATGGTGACTGAATTTATGACAGAATTCTACTCTTCCTAGGCAATTATCTAATGGAAACATACTAGCCAAAAGGCTAAATGTATGCAAGGCATTGTTTAAAAAAGGAAATAAACATATTCATGTCCAGCATTCATGGTACTACTCACAATTATTCTGGAAAAAACATTACTGGTTGATGTGTCTAAATGTCAATACTATGTATCCCAATGATATAACAATTTGGCAGATCATCTTCCCTCTCTACAGCTATTAATAAAACAAATAGCTTTAGCAAATGTAGACTTAGCCACTACCTTCTCCTATGAATTTTTAAAAAGAATTATTTTATTTATCTTTATTTATGTATTTTAATTGGCCAGAGAGGGTCAGAATGTGTGTGAGAGAGAGAGAGAAAGTAAGCCACCAGTCCGGGATTCGAACTGTAGTCAGACATCTGGGAGTCCAGCGCCCTTAACCACCATGCCACCTGCCAGCCTCCTATGAATTTTAACTCTTGTATCTGAGATCTGCTTTCTATGAAGATGAGATAAATATTTCCAGCCCCTGGAAAAACTAGTGACAATTTATAATCAAACTGGAAGCTTATTGCTCCTGCACTAGACACTGAAAGAGAAATATGACCTCTATTGCTTGGATTTGCCGGGTTGCCCCTGAACCCCACAAACATAGGCTCTCTGAAAGTACCCAGATACAAATTCTGAGTAAAATCCATTCTGTATTTGCACTCCTACTCATCCACTCTCCCTATTCCTTTCCTTGCATTATCAAGCTCCTTGAAAGAAGTCTATATTGGCTGATTATTTCATTTATTTCTTAACATACAGAAATATGACTTTTTGTGTACCTAACTGGTGTCAAATGAGACATATCCTGGTGCAGCTTGTTTGGTAACATTTTTCTAGATGTTCGAGATTTATCCATGTTATACATAAACATCTAGTTCATTTATTAACTGGTGCAGAAACTATCATTTATCCCTTTATCTTTTACTTTAAAAAAAAAAAAGTCTGTTATAGGGTGTATGTGCTTCCCAGAAAGAAAGAGAGAAAGTGAGAAGGCACACCCAAGAAGAGATGGTCTGCTATAAATCCCTTCTTCTCCAGGGATTTTGGGAACATGTGTCCAAAATTTTTTCAAGCTGCTAGGTCCAGGACTCATTTTCTCTTCTGTATGATTTTAATAATGCTTTTCTCTCTAGCTTACTTTAAGAATATAGTACATAATGCATGTAACATTCAAAATATGTGTTAATCAGTAAGGCTTCCAGTCAACAGCAGACTGTTAGTAAATTTGGGGGGGAGCCAAAATTGAATACAAATTTTCACAAAAATTGCACAGGATGGCATCCCTAAACCCCACATTGTTCAAAGATTAACTGTGTATGAAGGCATGTTTCTGGGCTCTTTAATTCTGCAACATGAGTTATTTGACCCTCCTGACATTAACACCTCAGTGTTTAATTAATATGACTTCATAATAGCTTGATATTTGATAAAGCAAGATTATCAGCATGTTCTTCAAAACAGTCTTAACTATTCCTTACTGAAAAGTTCTACTAAAAATTTTTAAAAAAGAGTTCCCTTTTTCTACTCCAAGTTTTCTAGGTTTTTTAAAATAATAAATAAATAGTAAATTTTATCAAACACTTTTCTGAGAATCTATTGGGGTGACTAGATGGTTTTACTCTCCTTTAGTTTGGTGAGTATGGTGTATTGCATAAGGTTCTTAAATGGTAAGTCAAATTCCTAATCCTAGAATAAATGCTTCTTGGCTGTAAATTGTTGTTTTGTTTTGTTAATATACTTCTAGATTCAGTCTATATCATTTGCGGCTCTACAACTCTATGTTGATGAGATTGGCATATATGTACTTTCCTTCTTTATACCATTCTAAAAAAAAAAAAAAGTTTTAAGGCATGTGAGCTCAGCGGGGAGAGAGAGAACTAACGAGAGAGAGGAAAGTAAGAAAGCACTCCCTGGGAGGGGTGGCCATGCCATAATCTCTTCTCTTCTACTCTCCTATCTGGATTCTGGGCACACATGCACACACACACAGCATGTTTTTCAAACCACCGGGTCTGGGGTTCAAACCCCACCATTAGCCATTGTGGGATCTAGCCATCTTAACCTCCAGGCCACTGGCTGGCCCACCTAGTGTGACTTTGACATCGAATTTTCAAATGCCCCCAGAACAAGTCTGGAAACGTTTTTTCTGCTTCCTGGAGTAGTGTGTATAAGAATCATTTATCCTTCTATATTTGGATAGCCTGGAAAACCATCTTTGCCTGGCGCTTCCTTAATGTATAGGATTTTTTTTCCCTTGCTTTTTAATATGGAAAACTTTCAAATATATATTGGAAAGACCAGTATAATGAACCCCCACATATAGGCCAGCTTTAGCCATCAAATTATGGTTATTCTTTTTTTATCTCTTCCCTTAATCATCATCTGCCTCACTTCTCCTGAATAATTCTCAGTAAATCCCAGACATATACTCTTAGCTAGAAACATTTTAGTTTCTTTTGCTTTTGCTTTTAATTTTCCTAGAGGGTGCTTGCACTTGCTGGAGAGAGAAAGCAAGAAAGGGAAAGTGAGAAAGCACCCCACAGGGAGATGGTCATGCTGTAGTCCCTTCTCCTCCATTTCTCCTTTCAGGATTCTGGGTATGCACCCACACATGCCTGCCGTGTTTTTCAAGCCACCAGCTCCAGGACTAGAACTGTGCAGCCAGTCATGTGAGACCCAGCCACCTTAACCACCACACCACCAGCTAGCACAGCATTTCTCTTTTAAAGGACTTTTAAAATATATAATTAAAAAAAAAATGTTACATTAAAAATTTCATAATCTTTAACACACATATTCCAATTTTATCAAATGTTTTCATACAGTTTTTTTGAAGTCAAGATCCAAAGAAGTTCATGCACTTCAACATTTTTAAAAATTTCTTCTCTTTTCTTAGGTTTTTATCACATGCGTTTGCCACAGAGAGAAAGAGGGAACCCCAGGGGGAATGGACACACTACAGTCTCTTCTCCAGTCTGCTCTTGGGATCTGGGGCATGCACACACATACAATCAGCATGATTTTCAAGACACCAGACTGGGACTCGAACAATGGTTGGTAATGTAGGAATCCAGTGTCTTAACCGCCATGTGACCAGTTGACTCCTTGTAGTATCTTTTAATCTATGTTTTCCAGGACGAGCAGTTGGTATAATGGCTATGTTGCTGGAATCCCATGTAGGAGACTATGGTTCAAGGCTCGGACCCGGTGGCTTAAACTCATGCTGGATGCATTTGCATGTGTGTGTGTGCCCAAGATCCAGAGAGGAGAATGGGAGAGAAGGGACTGCGGCATGGCCATCTCCCTGGTGGGGGTGATTTCTTGCTTTCTGTCTCTCTGTCTCTGTCTTTCTGGCGAGCACATGCACCCTATAGCAAAAACCTCTCAAAAAAAAAAAAAAAAAAACCTGTGTTTTCCTTTTATTTTTTCATGTAATTTATTTGTGAAAGTATGCCATTTGCCCTATTCTTTCTCACGTTCTGAACTTTTGCCTATTGTACCCACGTGGTATTATTAGTGGGCAGATTTTACTATTCGTTCAACTTCTTTATACTTATTTTTCTATTCATACTTTCTGTTTATTAGTGAGTTAGCTGTGTGATAGGTTATATTTTTCTACAAAACTACTGTATCCAATTTTTCAAATTCATGAACATAGTTTCCTATATCCTCTACTCAGGGGGTTTTAAAATTCCTTACTATAGCTATAGTTGTATCTCCTTTTGACTTCTAACATTCCTTATGTCTTCTTGCTTCCTTTTTCTTTTTCCAGTCTTGCCAGAGGTTGTCTATAATACAATGAATTAGATTTTGGTTTTGTTAATCCTTTCTCTGCTTTTCTATTACATTAATTTCTGCTCGCATCTTTTCTTCCTATCTTCCTTCCCCCCCCCCTTTTTTAATCATCAAAGGGTACATTTGCTTACCAGAGAGAAAAAGAAAGCATCCCCATTGGGGCATGGTTGTGCCATAACTCCTTTT
>NW_006159505.1:3886615-3890672 GCF_000334495.1 Tupaia belangeri chinensis | reverse complement strand
TCTTTCCCTTCAGGATTTTGGGCACACAACCTGGCATGTTCTTATAAGCATCAGGGCTGAGAATCAAACCACAGTCAGCCATGTAGGATCCAAGGCCATCATCTAAATCATGGTTGGCCATGTGGGATTCAGCTCCTTTAACTGCTGGGCTTCAGGGCCAGTCCTCCATTTGGCTTTGTTCTTTTTTTAAAATATTTATTTAATTTTATTTATTCATTCATTTATTTTAATTTGATCAGAGAGAGACAGGGAGAGCGAAAGAGTGATTTTTTTGCCAGGTCCAGGACTCAAACTGTGGTCAACCATGTGGGAGTGTCTAGCACCTTAACCACCACGTCACCTGCTGGTCCCATTGGCTTTGTTCTTTATTCACACATTATTTCAAAGTTTCTTTCTTTTTTTTTTTTTAAGTTTGTTTTAGTCCAGGAAAGCAATAGAGAAACAGACAGAGGGGAAGACATCTCCAAGAAGGTTTCCACACCACAATCCACTCCCAGCCTCAGCCAGCCTAGATCACTGGGCATGCGTGTGTGCCTGGAAGGTACAGAGAGGCCTTGGGATGCAACTCAAGCCATCTCATATGGAGTCAGCACCACAGAGTGACAGAATGTTATTATTGCATCACCATCTGACTCCAAGAAGTTTGCTTTTTTTAAAAAAAACTTCCCAAACATGGATTGGAGTAGGGGAAAGTTGGTTCTCTTTCTGTTATTTATTCCTAATTTCTTATTTGGTCTGATGACTTAGCTTACATATCAATCTTTCAGATTTGTGGAAACCTTCTTTCAAAAAAAAATAAAGTTCATTTATTCTTTCGATGAGAGAGAAAGAGAGAGAGACACAGGGTCCTCACGCCACAATTCAGCCCATCTTCGGCCAGCCTGGGTCACGGGCACACATGTGCTCACCCAGCATTCTGGAAGAAAACCCAGGGCATAAACCCAGTACCTTTCCCACACAGGGCCAGTTGTATTACCACTGCACTACTGCCTGACACCTAGTGAAACTTTCTTTAGGCCTAAATATGGGTAATCTAAAATATGGCCTAATCTAGAAAATTAATGTAGATAGTCTATGTTTAAGTTATGCAAATATTCCACATCTGTTGAAAAAAGAATGCGTATTTTCAAGTTATACATAATTCTTTTAGTAGTCACCCTTAAAATTTTAGTATGTATCCGACTTAAAACCTAATCTAAGGGAACCAGCAGTTAGTGTAATGGCTATGTCGCTGGACTCCCACGTAGTCGACCGCGGTTAGCGTCCCGGACTCGGTGACTTAAAACTCACGCCGGGCATGTGTGCGTGCGTGCCCAAGATCCCGAGAGGAGAATGGAGGAGAAGGGATTGTGGCGTGACCATCCTCTCTGGGGGGTGATTTCTCGCTTTCTGTCTCTCTCTCTCTCTCTGTCTGTCTGGTGAGCGCACGCACCCTATAGCAAAAACCTCTCCAAAAAAAAAAAAAAACAACAAAAAAACTAAACTAAGTACACAGCTCCATCCTTCTACTCATATATAGAACTTAAGAACTATTTTAACAATGATCACTTTCCCTTCCAGCTTATACTTCATCCTTGTCTAGTATATTTGTTTCACCTTGGTTTTAGTCCCCCACAAATCAGTCATAATTGTTTTTGCTTTTTTTTTTTTTTTGGAGAGGTTTTTGCTATAGGGCGTGTGCGTTCACCAGACAGAGAGAGACAGAGAGACAGAAAGCGAGAAATCACCCCCCAGGGGTGATGGTCACACCGCAATCCCTTCTCCTCCATTCTCCTCTCGGGATCTTGGGCACGCACGCACACGCGCCCGGCGTGAGTTTTAAGCCACCGGGTCCGGGACGCGAACCGCGGTCAACTACGTGGGAGTCCAGCAACATAGCCATTATGCTAACTGCTGGTTCCCAGTCATAATTGTTTTTGTTTTAAAGTGTTGAATTAGTTTCCTACTAACTTGTTTCCACAATGACTTTATGTATCCTACTTCATTTCCTAAGTTATATTTCTTTTTGCAATACATTCTTTAGTGAAATAGTTTTTTTTTCAGAAATAGTGTGGTAAATCTTCAATATTTTTACTTTGTCCATGCTCTTAATTAATTTTGCCAGAGGGCCTATACACTCACCAGAGATAAAGAGACAGAGACAGAGGGGAAGTGAGAAAGCAACCCCCATGGGGAGTGGTCACACTGCAATCCCTTTTCCTGTATTTCTTTTTCCTTTTCAGATTTTGGGCAGCCATGCACTTGTGCCTGGCATGTTTCTTTTATTTTTTAAGAGAGATTTTTCCTATAGCATATATGCACTCACCAGAGAGACAGAACGCGAGAAATCGACCTCTAGGGGGGATGGCTACACTGCAATCCCTTCTCTAATCTCCTCTCAGGATTTTGGGCAGGCATGCACACACACCCAGCGTGAGTTTTAAGTCACTAGGTCAAGGACTTGAACCATGGTCAACTACGTGGGAGTCCAGTGATGTAACATTACACCATCTGCTAGCCCTCCCTGGTGTGTTTTTCAAGCCACTGGGTCCAGGGCTCGAACCATGTAGTCAGCCCTATGGGATCCAGACTCCTTAACCATCACACTGTGTGCTGCCTGCTCTCACTCTTAAATAATAACTTATTTAAGTATGTAATTCGGATATCTCTCAACACTGTGAAGATACTATTTCATTTTCTTCTAGCCTCTCTCGTTGATTAAGTGATAACTGCTCTCAGTCTATAATCCCTGTGTTTTCTTCTTGGTTGCATCTAAATGTCTTTGGACCCAGCCTCTGTGATACAGTACATACATACCAGACTGCAGAACTGGAAGTCATACGCCAAGTACGGTTTGTGCCCCCAGTCTGATGGGCTTGAGCACATGCACAAATGGCTAGGATCCTGATGAGCTGAAGGACCGAAGGGGGACTATGGCATAATCAGGCCCTGTGAAAGGTGCCCCCCCTCTTTCTCATGCACAAATGCACACAATGTACTCACTGGTGGAAAAAAAAAAAAAAATAGGGCCAGCCTTGTATCCTAACAGTTAATGGAGCCAAATCCCACATGGCCAACCACAGCTCAAATCCTGCCCCTGTGGACTGAAATACTGTACTTTTTATTATGCTTTTTCAAATGTGCCTGTTTCAAAATATCTTATTCATATCTTAGGATATCAATTCTTTAATGACTTAAGTCATTTAAAATATGCTAATTTAAATTATCTTTCAAATGGCCATTGTTTTAGCTTGGTTCTTGGGAGCTATAACCCTTCTGCTTATTTCATCCATTGACTCTCATCTGTGGTAGAAAACCGCTGCCTTCAGGCCAGCAGGTAGTGTGGTTACGTGCTGGACTCCCACACGGTCAACCACAGTTCAAGACTCAGACCTGGAGGCTTGTTTTCTCTCTCTCTCTCTTATCAAATTAAATAAAAACAAAATTAAATTTTAAAAAGCCCCTGCTGCCTCACGTGATGACATTATTTTATTTATTTCTCGAGCGAGCGAGAGAGAGAGAGAGACAGTCAACCTTGATAGGATCTCATCACACCATAATCCCCTTCCCCCAGCCCTCCAGCTAGTTGGGATCATGAGCCCATGTTTCAGGTGGACTCAAGATATGAACCTACAGTTGGCCACACAGTTTCCAGTACTGCAGACTGGTACACTACTGCCAGTACTTCTGTGGTTGGGCCTCATGTGCTATCATTTTTAATTCTAAGTTCATCTTCAGTTGGATTTACTTCTTCTGTAAGTATCTATTATTGTCCGAGGTATATGAATAACCTTCAGAGTTCTATTTTTCCTTTCTCCTGGTAACCTAAGCCTGTCACTAGCTTGGAGCTCAGTTTCTTTATTTATATATCAGTATGGGGATACCCTGAAATATACAAATATAACCCAGATCCCAAATGTGAAGCAAGGCATATATCTTGTGCTTCAATTTCTTGGGGAAACTTTTTCCACTTCCTCTTTGTATAAAGCCCAGGCAAATCGAGACAACATTTCTTGTTACCTCTTTGTATCTAAGGGGGGGGGGGGGGCTGAATGGTGGCATAATGGTAAAATGCGAC
>NW_006159505.1:3877957-3886580 GCF_000334495.1 Tupaia belangeri chinensis | reverse complement strand
AGAACAAAATTTTTTTTTGCCCCTTTGTGTCTAAGGGGGGGGGGGGGCTGAATAGTGGCATAATGGTAAAATGCGACGCTCTGTGAGGCTGACCTACATGGGAAGGTTCAGGTTCACACTCAAAAACCTCTCTAACATGCTGGGGTGTACACACCCACAATCTGAGGATGGATCGTGGCCTAAAGACTCCGTTGAGGAGGTGCTCTCTCTTTCTCTTTGTCATGGAAAAAATTAACTTTTTTTTTTTTAATTTTCTTAAAGAATCTCGGCTTTATGTAGAATTAGTTTTGGTTCCTTTTTGCACATGGTTACAACTCAATCCACTAGGAATAGAAAACCAGAAATAACTCCTCTCTCTGCCCCTCCACCCTGCTCCAGGGCAGCACAGCATGAGTTCAACAGCTAACAGTTTTGGGTTTTAGTTCCATTTTTGTTTCAGGAACCTGGATATTTCCCTATCTTTCCTGCAAGTCCAGAAATGCATTTTTAAAAAATATTGTTTTATAATACTCATCTTTTCTGGATATTTGCAGCAGAGGAGTTTTCAGTTTATCTTAGTCATTTTACTAAGAGAAAAGAGAATTTTGGGCTCTCCAAATCCATTTGCTACATTACCCCCATAAGAGTGTTCTCTCTAAATTGTAGAGATGAAGTTCTTTTTAAAACTCTTCGATGGATCCTCACTTCTTAGCATGGCATTCAGAGTCCACTATTATCCACCGAGCACCTATTTTCACAATTCCACAACCTTCCACTCTCCCATGTGCACTGTATGCTTAAACCACTCATATTAACAATCCACAGAACTCTGTTTCAGTTCTTATGCCTTTAAATGTACTGGCTTCTCTCTCATTTCTACCTTGCCCTCATCTATCTACTGAATACTCAGTCTTTCACTGAAGCCATTCCAGACCCATCCAAGCTGGACTCTACTCTTTGTGAAAATAGCTAGTATTTATTGAGTTCTTTCAATGCCAAGCATTATAATAAACCATTTCGTCTGAACTACCTTATAATTTTGCTATTACTATCCCCGTTTTCCAAATGAAACTAGGATACACTGAGTTAAACAAAGTGCCCAATAACACTTTAGCTTTAAATGATAGAGCTAGAATTTGAACCCAGGTAGTCTGTCTCCAGATCCTTCCAATTTGCTGTTAACATATGCCATATTGCCTTCTACAGTTATACCTTGTATTATAGCTACTATTGCACTTATGATACCACATTTGAGTTGCATGCTACTACAGATCTTTCCAACTACTCATTAACTTTGATAGAAGCATGCTTCATCATTGTTTGGAGCTCTAGTGCTTAACACATACAGAAGGCCATCAAATAGTTACTGAATTAACGAGTGACTGAAGGGAGTATTCCCACAGTCACTACTTTAATTAGGCTCTCTTCATCTCTTGCCTATACTAAAACAGTCTCATAACTGGATTCCCTCTTTCTAGTTGCTATTCTCACCTTTCCTCCTCCAATTAGTATTGTCTTTCTAAAGCACATTATGATACTGTTCTACTACTTAAAAATCTTTCGTCTCTACAATGTCTATAGGATAAAGTCCCAAGTTATCTTAGCAAGACATACACTGTCCTTCATGAGTGACTTCTTCTCTATTCCTTATACTTCTACACTCCATCTCTACTTAACTCCTTACCAATCCCTGAATATGCCACATGCCTTCATGTCTTTGTACATGTAGACTCTTCTGCCAGGAAACCCCATCCCCTCCTCTTTCACCTGATGAATTTCCTTCTTTCTTCACATACAATACAAGTGCCTTCCTCAGGTTTCCTGCAGACTGTCAGTAAACCTATTCCTACAATCTGTTGAAAGTATGCATTGATCTCGCTTACCACTTTGTATTGTAATTTGAGTGTATGTTTTCCCAATCAGGCTGTGGAATTAAAGAAAATATATCATGTCTTATTCATCTTTTTTTATTGTGTGATCTTGCAAAATAAGTGCCCCCAAGATGCTCACTGAATTAGCAGAATTAATTTGACAAACATATCCTACATCATACACTCATGCAAATTCAGATACAAGCGCATTCAAGGTGGGCAACTCTTCCAAGATTAACAGGAAGTAAAACAGGGTGTAGAAACAGAAACAAAACAAAAACAATTATCTGCTAAACTCCTGCTGCTCAATTAGATCCTGAATTCTATAGACTGGAGCTCTCCCTTCAATGGTAATTAATGTTTGGTTGGTAAAATACATGGTAAAGTGACCTCATCATGAGTTTTGAAAAACACATACGCACAAAGCAAGTAAGTGTCTCCTGCATTAGTATAATACACAAGGACACTCTCAAATTCTGGAATGTGTCATTAAGGATACAAGGATGAGTCATTTTACTTACCTTAAAACAAATCCTTACAGACCAGGGAAATTCCTGTCCTTTTACACTACAATCACATGGTTCCATTATTCATTAGTCCTAAATGCAATGTAGGCTGCACACATACCAAACAGTGTCTGCCAACTGAGTAATATACCAGAACTACTTGTTTTTCACAATTTGCTAAGGGGTAATTTAAAATATATAAATAAATCTTAAACCCAAATGAACAAAAATGTTGGGGTGAGATAAAGGAGAGGGATAAATGAGGCACTATTCTTTTTCTTTCTTTTTTTCTTTCTTTTAAATCTATTTGATTTTTAAAATGTACTTGTAATACCCCAAATAGAAAAATTTTAAATTGTCAATCTAAAAGATTCATCAGTCTTTGCCCAGATTTTCTCTTAAATCATTACCCATGGTAGAAGAAAAAGAATTTATAAAAAGTAAAAAAGTCTTGGGAACCAGCAGTTAGCGTAATGACTATATCGCTGGACTCCCACGTAGTCGAGCGCGGTTCGTGTCCCGGACCCGGTGGCTTAAAACTCACGCCGGGTGCATGTGCGTGCGTGCCCAAGATCCCGAGAGGAGAATGGAGGAGAAGGGATTGCGGCATGACCATCCCCCCTGGGGGGTGATTTCTCGCTTTCTGTCTCTATGTCTCTCTCTGTCTGTCTGGCGAGCACACGCGCCCTACAGTGAAAATCTCTCCAAAAAAAAAAAAAAAAAAGTAAAAAAGTCTTGGTTTCAAGTTCAAAGGCAGTATAATTCATAACCATCATCCTTGACTTCAAATCCAAAGACTAAATGAATTCTTAAAACTTATTAATCATTTCAGTTAGGCTTAAGTGTAGCTGTTATACATAATTCTAATCTACCTATATACAGCTGGGTGATAAGTATGTTTTTCCATCAATGCGCCAGGACTACCTCTGATACTAGAACACAAGCTCCATTAGAGAGGGATTTTATTTAACTTTATTTATTATTATTATTTTCCAGTTTGATCAGAGAGAACCAGAGAGAGAAAAAGAGAGGAAAAGTGAGAAAGCAAGCCACCAGGTCTGGGACTTGAACCATGGTTGGTCATGTGAAAGTCCAGTGCCTTTAACCACCATGCCACTTGCTGGCCCTGAGAGGGATCTTTAGTACATTATTCCATTTAATGATGTCTCCCAAGGACCTAGAACAGAATAGGCACTGGCCTGGCATAGACTAGGCAATCAATACAAAATACCTGACTATTGCTCAAGAAGATCCAAACATTTAGATGTCAACCTTTCCAATGAGCTGCAGATCCTCAAAGAACAGGATGTTGAAGTCTGGGTTCATTTTGAATATAATCACTGACAAAAAAGTCTCACACATAGGGTTTCATTAATCAACAAGAACTGATACTATACCTAAAAATTAACTAACAATACATTTAAGAATTAGATAAAACATTTACACAGGGGTCATTAAGGTTCTGAACCTTAAAGCTTGCCAAGAAACTGGCAAAAACCAAGAAAATCACCAGCACAACCAAAATTTTCAAACTCTTGTACTTTTTTCATAGACAATATAATTCCAAAACAGACACTGGGTTTCGCCAATAATTTTTTAAAGAATTTTGTCCCAGGGACCAGCAGGTGGCATGGTGGTTAAGGCGCTAGACATTCCCACATGGCCAACTACGGTTCAAGTGCTGAACCTGGTGGCTTGCTTTCAATGCTTTCCCTCTATGTATGTGTGTGTGTCTCTCTCTGGTCAAATTTAAATAAATGAATAAATTAAATAATATTTTAAAAATAAAAAGAATTTTGTTCCTACTTAATATATACCAATTGTCTGCACTCTATAGCAGAAACTGAAAGTTTGGGTGGTAGTAGCAGGGAGGCCAACTGTAGACATGAGAAACAGTAAGGATGGGGTAATATGGTGATAGGTAATAGAGGGAGAGTACAAAAAAACACAGTTAATTGACAAAAAAATGAAAAGCTGCTTGCTGATAATGCATATAGTAATGTATATGTCTTGACTGATATGCATGGTAGTCGTGCTGGAAAAAGCAATGTTGTACACTGTAAAGATATATGTGATTAAATGAAAATTTTAAAAAATAAGTTTTTTTAAAAATTAAGAATTTTAAACACTAGCACACTTATGACAAAAATTTCATTTCCAGTCTTATAAAGCTGGCTTGACCTTTCCTTTATCAATAACATAACTATGCAGGGAACCAGCAGTTAGCGTAATGGCTAGGTCGCTGGACTCCCACGTAGTCGACCGTGGTTCGCGTCTCGGACCCAGTGGCTTAAATCTCATGCCGGGTGCGTGTGCGTGCGTGCCCAAGATCCCAAGAGGAGAATGGAGGAGAAGGGATTGCGGTGTGACCATCCCCCCTGGGGGGTGATTTCTTGCTTTCTGTCTCTATGTCTCTGTCTGTCTGTCTGGCGAGCACACACGCCCTATAGTGAAAATCTCTCCCCCCCCCCCAAAAAAAAAAAACTATGCCAAAAGAAAACTACAAAGCAATATTCCTAAAACTGCTAATTCTATTGCTGTTTCCCTCTCATAAATGCACAATGGAAAGATTTATTGGTATTTTTAGTTTTCTCTATTAAAAACCATCATAAGTATTCCAATATGAATTAGGCTGTTGTAAATCAGGCTGTGCTTTAGCACTTACTGGTTACTCTTTCAGTTCTTGTTTATCTGCTACTAATCACATACACCTTTAACTGGCAACTGTCTTCTCTGTTCCCGGCCTCAGTTTTCTGTAGAAGAATGGACATGGATTAAAGCAATGGCTTAATGGTCTTTGGTGGGTTTTTGGTTTTTTGGTTTTTTTTTGGCAACCTTTTAATAATCTGGTGAAAAATATGGGTGACCATGCCAGGAAAATACACACACAGGTCCAGCTGTGCTTTTACAGCAGCAGCAATGCTCTGCAATGCTAGAGGGCATACGGAAGATTGGGTTCAGATCCCAGACCAACTTGTCCATGCAGGGCACTCATGAGTGCCCATGATCCTGGCTCGCTGGAAATGGCTGCACAGAGATAGGGGTTGGGGAATTGCAGCGTTAAGACTCCACTGACGGTTCTTGTCTTTTTCTTTTTCTCTCATATAAAAGAAATATAAACGTTTTTAAAATGCACATACAAACATAACAATTTTATAAAGTTACTTATAATAGCAAAATAGGGAAACAACCTATATTCACCAATAGATAGATAAATTATTTTACATCTAGTCAATGAAATCCCTAAAACTGTAAGAAATGGCAAATTTTCTATGTATACATATGGAAGGCTCTCCATCATGCATGATTAGACAAAAAAAAAAAGCAAGTTATAATACAGTTTATATAATATACACTCTTTTGCACAAAAAAGACAATAAGTATACTGGAATCTCATGTAGATGCATAAACTGTTAAGAATAAACAAGAGTCTTTAGTAGCAGTGGGAATGAAGGGACAAGAGGGTATCTCTTCACTATGCTTTTTTTTTTAATCATGTGACTGTAATGCCCATTAAAATTTTAAATTAAAAAATACTGTCTATAACTTTAAGAAATTTAGATATCTAAAATATAATTTCCAGAAATGTTTTTCTATTCTTCTAAAATTCTTTGGATGAATAAGTATGTAATTGCATATACTCAATGATTTAACAAGAACATTTAGGAAAAATTTTTTTCATTATGGTCCACATACAAATAAAGTGGGTCTAACAGTGGTGCAAGTGGTGCAGCTGGATCTAGATAAGAAAGGCTTCATACACTGGGACCTCTCTGGACACTCTGGAGTTGTGCAAGCTAGCATCTAGGCCATCTAAGACTAGGGCAGGGGGATTACAGCATGAGGGCCCTATTGGAGGTACTTGTCTGCATGATTAGACATATGTGTGTGTGTGTGTATGTGTGTGTGTGTGTGTGTGTATGTCACTGAAGATACTAATGTATGTGTGTGTGTGTGTGTGTGTATGTCCCTGAAGATACTTTGTTTTCTTTTTAGAGAGTTTTTTGCTATAGGGTGTGTGTACTTGCCTGAGAGACAAGAGACAGACAGACAGAAAGCTAGAAATCACCCACTGAGGGGATGGCCAGGTCACAATACCTTCTCCGTTCTCCTCTTGGAATTTTGGGCACACATGCACAGGCGCCTGGTCTGAGTTTCAAGTCAATCTGCCTCCTCCAACCCCCCAGACTGGAACCACAGTTGGCCACGTGGGAATCCACTGCCTTAACTACCACACCACCTACTGGCCTCAATAAAAGAAACTTTTCAAAAACATATAAAGCAGGGGCCAGCAGGCCTGATGATTAAGGGCACTGGACCTCCACATGGCTGACCACGGTTCAAGTTCCAGACCCGGCGGCTTGCCTCCTCACTTTCCCTCTCTCTCTCTCTCTTTCTCTCTTTCACTCTATCCCTCTCTGATCAAATTAACATAAATAAAGTTAAATAAAATAATTCTTTAAAAAAATAAAGTAACTGGTAGGTAAGTGACCCAAGAGAGCCTAATTTAGAATTTCATTTTAGATACACATTATACCAAAAACTTCTTCAAGACAAAAAGTTTGCACAAATCATTAAACCATTCAAATTTAAGGCCTGATATTTCACAATGACCTCCAAGCTTAGAATATCGAGATAAAAATTTCCATCCCACTTGGCCATACAATAAATACTACTAGTAGGAAGACCAGAGAACTATTGTTTTATATTTTGACCATAATCTCTGAATCTGAAGCAAATTAGATAGCGTATGAGATCATCACATGGGATTCGCAAATTAGATAACATCTGAAGGGGTCTTCATTTCCTATGTATTTGAGTAAAATCAGATGGAATTGGATTTTTGTTTTGTTTTTATTTATTTATTTATTTATTTTTTGGAGAGGTTTTTTTTTCACTATAGGGCGCGTGAGCTCGCCAGACAGACAGAAAGAGACATAGAGACAGAAAGCGAGAAATCACCCCCCAGGGGGGATGGTCACGCCGCAATCCCTTCTCCTCCATTCTCCTCTCGGGATCTTGGACACGCACGCACACGCGCCCGGCGTGAGATTTAAGTCACTGGGTCGGGACGCGAACCGCGATCGACTACGTGGGACTCCAGCGACATAGCCATTATGCTGATGGTTCCCTGGAATTGGATTTTTGTCCTCAGACATGTTACTTACCCTCTCTAGACTTGTTTCATCTATAAAGTGGAAATAAAAGCACCTATCTATGTTGTGATGTGTAGAGGAAGTAAGGAAGAACACAGGAAGTCAGATACAGGTCCCCTCAAACCGAAAAATAAAGGCAGCATATTCTAGCATAATGTAGGTAGCTATGGCTCCTAGAATCAAAGCCGACTGCATTCTGGAACTGTAGAATGCAGTTCGGAGGAACTATACTTTCTGACATAAGGAATGCCTCCTTTTCCTCACTAACAACAATACATGGTTCCTAACATAAAAGCACAAATATTTGGCCTTCCCCGATTTATGTTTCTTGGAAAATCCCCTATAGGTAGGCATTTTTTTTTTAAAAATCAAGAGTTGTAGATACTGTATCTAGGTGTCCCCCCCCCCCCAAAAAAAAAGCTGTAAGTTAGAGCACAGTCTTGTGTTGTTTTAAAATGGGACTTTCTATCTCAGAGCTCAGCACCAAGAAGTGGCAGGCTACTGGTCGTTAAAAAAGTAAATAAAGGCAAAAAAAGTTCAAGAGTCCTACAGCACTCTGAACAACCAAGATGATAGCTGGAAACCTGCACTGTCAAAGAGATGGAAACAGCCTCCACCAACCAATCTTCGTTCCCAAAACTTTTAAGCCCCACCCCATTTTTCGGTCGGGCACTACTACAGCTTATCATTAGTACTATTGTAAATATAAATCGCTGTCATTTATTACTTCCACATGGATGTGCGCGGCTCTGTACCACTTTCCAAGATTTTATGAAAAGCCCTGCACATGGGAGCTCATTCTCCCGACCCACTCTGCTACCGATTCTGAAAAACCCCCTTCACACCCTCGAATTCAACCTGCCCCCTACACTCCAGACACGCCACACCCCTCAGTGACCCATTCCGCCCAGAAGCCGCCCCCTCCCCGCCTCCCGAGCAACTCGACCCCAGGCTTTTCATCCAACACCAAACCAAGCCCTGCTCTGAGCGTCCGGGCCCCTCCCCCTGCACACACCAATTCCAGCCCGCTCCTAACTTCTTCCGAGAACTGTTTCCCTCCAAACTTCGGACTGACGTAGGCGGGGGGGTCCCCGCACCGCCCCTCCCAAAT
>NW_006159505.1:3859285-3877414 GCF_000334495.1 Tupaia belangeri chinensis | reverse complement strand
CCCCCCCCGGGAAGGAGCCCCGGGTCCTGGGCCCTGCCGCCGCCATCTTGTTTCCCGTTTGAAGGAAGAGTCCGTTGCGAGGGAGAAGAGTAGAGGGCGGGGCAGAGCACGGCCGGCAGCGCTATCTACATATTCATGAGTGGGCGGGACTCCGAGCCGTCCGGAGAAGGTTCTCCCGGGTCCGGTTGGCGGGAGGGGACGCCTCATTAATATTTATAAATTGTTCTTTATATAGATGGTCTGCAGGCTCGCTCTACAACGTTGGCCGTTTCCTGTCGGTGTACCCGGTGAGGTAGAGAACCGAGAGGATTTAGTGTTTACACTTCGTAGTCCTCCAATACTCGATAGCTGCGGCTAAAGTGAGCGGGAGCATGTGAATTTCCCGGAAGCCCGCTTTAGAGCTTTATTGATGTGAGGGCCTGTGCTGTCTCCTAAGGGGTCGGCATAGCTGTTGTGGCTGAACCAGGCCCACCAGGAACAAAGTCTTCAACTCAGGCACTCACTGCCTCTTGTCAGTTCTCATCTCCTCATCCTCCCGCTTCTATATCCCTTCTCGAAACTCCCCTTCCCTTAGTTGACAATAGCACACTTTACGTTTTGTATGTTGGTTCCCCGCCTCCCTCCCACAACCCGTTAACTCCTTCTCAGACTCCTTCCCTGAACCCTCCCCCTAAAGGGTGTTGGGACTTAAACACAGGTGTTCTCAAAGCTCTGGCCTCAATCCTCTTACCGCTGTATGTGCTTCTACTTTCTTCTTTTAAACTCCCGGATTAACATCTGCAGCCCAGACCTCGTGAGCCCCGCCCAGCATATGCAACCGCCTGCTAGAAACATTGTGCATGCCTGCATCATTCATGGACAAAACTTAGTGTCACTGATTTCCACCTTGCTTCCAAATCGGCTTTTTCCGCACACTCTCGTTCTATCAAAGATACCATCCTCCCAAGTCCCAAAGTTCTGGGGTCATCTTTAATTTCTCCATCATCTCCCACCTCCTGTCAGTTACATAGTCCTATCAATTCCCCCACCAAAATGGCTATTTTCTCACCTAGTTCCTTCTTTTTATCCCACCTCCATCGCCCAAGTCAGGTCTTATCATTTCTCACCTAGATTATTGCAGTGGTTTCCATAGATGGTCTCCCTTCCCGCAGCCTCTAATTTATCTTCCACAGCTCTTAGAGTTACTTACAAAAGGCCAGCTCTGGCCACATCACTCCTCCCCATGAACTAGAGCAAGGTGCCTGGATTTTGATGCCAGTCCCCTTTCTAGATGCAGAGAGTGCCGGAGAAGAATGGCTCCTCCGTGATAGAGAGATGGTTCTACTAGGGCAGTTCGCCCACCCTTTGCTTCCTTTACCCCAAACTAAATTGAAAGCACGCTGCTTTCATTAGCTACTGGGAACCTTTATAGGAAAATTGAAGTTGTGTAAAGAGAGCAAAATCAGAAAAGCAATATAATGTACTAGAAGGTGTCAGAGGCCTTGGGTTTCAATGAGATTGCCCAGAGCTAGTAGTAAACCAATCCAAGGCACAGTGATTGGTCAAAGTCAGAGAGTAGAAAAAAGAAAGAAGTGGATTCCCAAGGTGAGACCCAGATGGCTGAAAAATTGAAGAAGGGTCAATGAATAATTGAAACTAAGATTTGTGAACACAGAGACCCATATAGTCAGAATCCTGCCAGGCTCAGACGTCTGGCCTGTCTGGGCTATCATTTATCCATGAGTCCTCTTCATTTTCCTCCTCACCTCTATTGCCCAACTCAGGACTGAGACCGTTTTGCCCAAACTCTGACAACAGAGAACTGTGGTCCAGAGATCAAGTCATCAACCATTAAAAATGGGCCCTTTGTGTGATCTGTTCACTCTTGATGGTCTGGGCCTCTTCATCTGAAGGGCCTTTTTACTGTTAGAGGAACTGAACCACAGAAGTGTAGCATGCTTTTTTGGATACAGATAAAGACAGGACATTTCCTTTTGCACAGGGGAAAAAAAAAAAAAAAAAAGAGTCCTGGCTAGTATTGAACCCGAAGCCAGGGAGTTTGGAATTGCTCTGGGCTCCTTGCATTAATTCGCTGTGTGATTTCCAACAGCAATCTTGCCTCTAGGCCTCAGTCCCATCCTCTTTTAAACAAGGGATTTAGAACCCAACAGCTCTCACGGTCTTGTCTCTCCATTATGCTGTTGCCAAAGTAATCTTACGAAAGTAGTAATGTCACAGAAAACAAGGCAAAGCTAAGAAATCTGGAGAGTTATCCACTATGTAGTTTCCTGGGATGCGAACCTAGGACCTTTCCCATGTGGGTCCAGCTGTGTTACCACTGTACCACCACTTGGCACTTCCTGTCAATTCTTTATATCCTTTCAGTAAATTCCAATTTGCTTAAATTACAATCTCTGTTGTTTGCATTGAAGTACTCTGATGAGACATTGGGTTTTTGTTTGCTTATCTGTTTTCAGAAGTGTCACGTGAAAATAGTTGTGAAGAGTGCTTTGTAGAATTGTAAAATGATACTAAAAGCTTAGGTCCTCAGCCTAGAGGACAAGTCCAAACATATCTGTTGGGTTTTTTTTTTCTTTCCTTTTATTTTATAATTGTTTATTTACATTTAATTGTGGGGTACGATACGGATTTTTAAAGCATGTATGTGATAATCCAATCAAGGATATGGCTGTATTCCTCATCTTCAGTTGCTTTTTCCTAAGTTCCCACCTGTACCTCAGACCACCAAGAGAAGAGGGATTCGCAGGGTGCCACCTTGAACAAGCAGCAGTGTGACGCACAAGCTGTGCTTCCTCTGCGGCTGCTTTGCTCTGCTGTCATCCTTTCTGATGGCCCTGCTGTCAAAAGTCCCTGCCATCCGTTTCATAGCGCCTCTTCCCAGTGGTTCTCTGCAGTTCTGTGCCCGCACTAACCCTTCATCACTCCTTGTCTACATCATTGCAAACCTGCCCTCTTCCTGCCACCTGACAGCTCTGGCTTCTCCCTGCCAGAAACAAGGCCATTCAGCCTGATACCATGCTGAGGCGAGGCTCACTCTCTCCACAGGCCCAGGAGCACCTGCCCCAAAGCCCAGCAGAACTGACCCCATCCTGAAACTTCATACATTGAGGCAGGGGAAAAACCAGTCCCTCAGTCTGCATCAGCCCCACTGTCCTTCACCCCCTCATCTTCTCAGACAGCATCTTCTTCATGTACTCTTCCTCCCTCAAGCCAGATTTCTCTTCAAGGGTCAGCCCTTCCTCTTTGCTTTAAAGGTCCTTACCATATTCTTACTATTTTATCATCATTGCTAGTTCCTTCCCTTTTGTTTTGGAGGAAGTGATCCCTTTTGCACAGCTAACATTTCTACCTGTATTTTTCATGTCATCTTCTCGGTTTCTCCAGACCCTTTCCAAACACTCCACAAACACAAATGCCAGTTGGTCCCTGCTTCCTCAAGATCACAGCCTATTTCATAGGGAGGCAAAAATATAAATAAATAAGTATAATGGGGGGGAGTAATAAAATTTCAAGTGCTTTAACAGACATGTAGAGGGTACTGTGGATGCAAAGTTGGGGAGCTGGGGAAGGTTTCACAGGAGGGGACATTTGAGCTCCATTTTGAAGGATGAGTTCACCAGATGGAAGGCGTTCCAGGCAAGAAAAAACAGTGCCGAGGCACAAGGGTATGAGAGGTCAGGATCTGTGTGGCACTGGAAAGGAGTTATATGTAGCTAGAACATTGCATTGGAGACAAGGCTAGAACACTGGAGAAAAAACGAAACTAGAATTTATTGAAGAGCTACCAGGCACCATGCTAAGTGGTTATACCTATCTCATATAAACCTTAACTAAACCCATGAGGTGCGTATGTTATTATTTCCATTTTATTTATTCATTTATTTGTTTTAAACAATTATGTATTTATTTAGTTCCATTTGTCATTAATTTTTTTGAGAAGTTTTTGCTATAGAGCAAATGCACTCGCCAGAAAGATAGAGACAGAGAGACAGAAAGTGAGAAATCACCCCCCAGAAGGGATGGCCACACTGCAATCCCTTCTCCTCCATTCTCCTCTCGGGATCTTGGGCACGCACACACACATGCCTGGCGTGAGTTTAAGCCACTGGGCCTGGGACTCGAACCGCAGTCGACTACATGCGAGTCCAGCAACATAGCCATCACATTAACTGCTGGTCCCTGTTATTATTATTTTTTAATTTGACTAGAGAGAGACAGAAAGGGAAAGTGAGAAAGCAAGCTGCCAAGTCCAGGACTCGAACCACAGTTGGCCATGTGGGAATCCAGCACCTTTAACCACCACACTACCTGCCAGCCCCTGCATTTTATTCATTTTTAATCCATCAGAGGACATAAGCACTCACCAAAGGGAGTCAGAAAAAGAACGGGGAAAGTAAGAAAGTGCCCCCTATGGGGGACAGTCACACTGCTATCCCTTCTGCTCCATTTATTCCTCCTTTTTGGGTTTTCGGTACACACACACATACACACACACACGGTGTGTTTTTCAAGCCACCAAGTCTGAGACTTGAACTGAGTAGTCAGCCATGTGGGATCCAATCACCTCAACCACTACACTGCTGGCTGGCCTCCATTTTAATTTTATTTAATTAATTTATTTTTGTTCATGGATGTCCATGGGCATAAGACAGAAAGAGAAGCACCCTTCACAGGGCTCAGTCATGCAGCAATCCTCTTCCTCCAGACTCCCACCCCACCAGAATCCTGAGCTTGCACGCACACACCAAGCACAATTTTGGATTGACCTGACTGAGGGGGACTCAGACCATGGTTTCCAGCCCTGCCATCTGGCATACCACAGACTGCACCACCAAAGTGGTGGTGGAAGGTGCACATGCTTGCCAGAGAGAGAGCACATACCACCATCTCCCTTTCCTCCATTTTGCCATCCTGTCAGGACTCCAGGCTCACATGCACACATACTTAGCATGCCTCCCAAGCCACCATGGTCAGAGTTTGAACCCTGTGAGCCATGTGGAATCTGGCTCCCAAAGTATGGCGCCCAACCACTGCGCCACAGGACCAACCCTATTCCCGTTTGATAGTGGATATTTCCATTTTATAGAGGAATACACTCCAAATATGGAGAAATCATTGAAAATATTAGTATTTGAACCAAGGGAATATTACATATGGATTTGTATTTTATGAGAATAACTCTCTAAGCAGACTTCATTCCACTCCCATGAAGTTGAGCTTTCATTGGAGAAACTATGGTAGCTAACACTCCGTCATTCAACAACTATCTATTGAGCATCCACAAAGTGGCAGGATACTGTGGGTGCTAAGGAGCCAGCAGAGAACAAGAAAGGCCAGGCAGGGCCTGCATTAGGTACAGTACTGGCACAGACCAGATGCTATGAAATGAATGAATAGTATTCCCTAAGTTATGCCATTAATAGTTAACAAGTTTCAAAGCATGGTCCACTGTCAGGGAAAAAAAATTATATTTAACAAACAAGCAGGTGAATGGTATAAAATAGTTAAATAATTCCTTTACCTTTCCCCTTCAGATGCCAAAAAATCCACTTAGAATTGGCAGCTGGTCTAGCTCTCTCTGTGCTCTCTCCTACCACCTCAGTCTTTCTTTCCTCTTTTTTCTCAGAGCTCCTATTATTTTTTCCCTCAAAGTTTAATTATTTCTTCCATGAGCAAGACACACACACACACACACACACATACACACACACACATATATAGATAGATATAAAACTTCTGGTGGAAAACAAAGGGAAATTCTTGAAGACATTGGTGTAGGAGATGACTTCTTAAATATGGCTCCTAAAGCACAAACAATAATCCTCAAAATGGACAAGTGGGACTACATCAAAGTAAAAATCTTCTGAACAGCAACATAAATAATGAATAGGGTCCACCGCCATAATGGTAGAAAATATTTGCAAAACTGTGTTTCAGAATGTAAAGGGAACACAAGTAACTAACCTGCAAAAACCTGACTAATTCATTTTAACAATGGGCAAATGAGCTGAACAGACAAATCTCTCAGGGAAACATATGAATGATCAAAATGCATTTTAAAAATTATTATT
Organism: Tupaia belangeri chinensis; assembly: GCF_000334495.1. Classification (NCBI taxonomy): domain Eukaryota; kingdom Metazoa; phylum Chordata; class Mammalia; order Scandentia; family Tupaiidae; genus Tupaia; species Tupaia belangeri. The sequence continues at coordinate 3,871,343 of NW_006159505.1, read as the reverse complement.
ATTATCATTCATATATTCGATCACTACATATTATTGAGATTGTAAACAGATTTTAACTGCCATGATATACACCACATGCCAGGTGAGTCAAGAATACTATACACAATATCATCAACAGGAAACAAACCATATCTGTATCCCACAAGTGTCTGATTTCTCCATTTTTTCTCTAATTTCCCTTTGTGTTCATCATTTTGGTTAATTGCTGGAAGATGGTGGTTCTGGCCAAAAGGCCCCAATAGAATCTTGACTCTACAATCCACCCCCAGCCTCAGCCAGCTCTAAATCATGGGCAAGTGTGTGCCTAGTGTACTCCCTGGACTTGAACTGGCAACCTCCCCAGATGAGACTGCCTTGTAGTACATCGCATGCCACCATGCCACCATCTAGCTCTAGAGTCCCTATTCTTCCTCTAGGGCTGGTCCAAGATTCCAAGCAACTGATTTCCTTTCAGTTTTTGTTTGTTTGTTGGTAGTTTGCTATAAAGCACATAAGCTCACTGGATTGAGAGAAAGGAAAGTGAGAAATCACCCCTTACCAGGGGGTGGAGGATGGACACTCTGCAATCACTTCTCAGGACTTTGGGCACACATGAGCACACTTCTGGCATGTTTTTCAAGCCACCCGGACCTGAGTGGTATAGTTGACCATGTGGGATCCAGCTGCCATAACCACTATACCAACTGGCCGGCCCATTTTTTTTTTTTTCCTAGTTGACAAGTAAAAATTGTGTATTTATGGTGTATAGTTGCTATTTCTTTAAAGGGGATAGAGGTTGCTTTAAGAAGTCCTTTAGGCTCAAGATAAAATGGGGGGGGGGCAGGCTAACAATCCTATCCATCTGAATGAAACTTCTGTTTCTTTCCTTTTTTTTGGAGAGGTTTTCACTACAGGGCGCGTGCCCTCGCCGGACAGACAGAGACAGAGAGACAGAAAGCGAGAAATCACCCCCCAGGGGTGATGGCCATGCCTCAATCCATTCTCCTCCATTCTCCTCTCAGGATCTTGGGCACGCACGCACACGCACCCAGCGTGAGTTTTAAGCCACCGGATTCCGGACGCGAACCACGGTCGACTACATGGGAGTCCAGCGACATAGCCATTACGCTAACTGCTGGTCCCATGAATGAAACTTCTGGAAGACAAACTTCCCTCTGCTAGCATTGATCACTTTTTGCAATGTAAATCACATTTCTTATTCTCACAGATTCTTACTTTTTCTGACCTCATCACAGAATTCCTACTACCTTCACTTTGCCAGGATCAAGGTCCCAAGAAGGAGTGAGGCATGGCCCTAGCCCAGGAAAAGAGTGAGAGAAAGAGAAAATCCCTTTGTCATAAATAAATGATGGATAGTCAGACTAAGCAGAATGAAGAATTTGCCTTGGCAGAGAGCACTGTGATGGGAGCAGAAGAAAAAGTCAGGAGAGCTATTAAAATAGCCGTTCCGGGACCAGCAGTTGGCTATGTCGCTGAACTCCCACGTAGTTAACCGCAGTTCGAGTCCCAGACCTGTTGACTTAAACTCACTCTGGGTGCATGCGAGTGCCCAAGATCCCGAGAGGAGAATGAAGGAGAAGGGATTGAGGCGTGGTCATCCCCACAGGGCATGATTTCTCACTTTCTGTCTCTCTGTCTCTCTCTTTCTTTCTTGCGAGTACATACGCCCTATAGCAAAAACCTCTCCCAAAAACCCCCCAAAAATAACCTTTCCAAGACAGACTCTCTCTAGTATGGGAAATAGGTGCAGGAGGGCTTCAGCTGAGGCTGAGAACAGAGACCATGATCTCCCAAGTACCTTCGTCCTGAGGAAGGGCAGGATCATGTACTAATCTATCACTGTCAGGGAGAAACCTGATTGCTTCTGTTCTAGAATAGTCTACCATGGTTTAGGTCTGAACACTCCCATCCCTGGGAAAAATCCCAAAGCCAATCTCCTGGAACTGTGATGTCCCGAGCAACCACCAGGGGGCAAACTGAGACTACACGGTATTTTCTACCCAATTTCCAGGAGTTAACCTCAGAAAGTAACCTACTGTACCAATCACCTAAGGCTTCTGATCATTCCTTCTTTCACAGAGAAGAAAACTAAAATTTAAAGAGGGGAAACAATCAGTAAAAGCCAATAGTGAATTAATGGCAAAGTAGGAACTAACACCAAGTCTTCTAAAAATTCCAGTTCTATACTGGTTTCGCCATGCCACACTTACCTGTGTCTATTGCACTCTAGGGTACACTGGTTTTTTTTTAACTCTATTTATTTCTATCTTCCAGAGAGGGAGGGAGAGAGAGGGAGGCACCCCCAACAGTGTTCTGATGCCATGATCCATCCCAGCTTCAGCCAGCACTGGATCACGGCACTCGTGGTTTTTAGTATCTTTTCTATGAAAAAGACATTTCTCCACAGTTAGATTGCAAGAAGTTGGGGTCAAGGGTCATTTTTTAAAAACAATTATTTGTTGGGACCAACAGTTAGTATAATGGCTATGTCGCTGGACTCTCATGTAGTCGACTGTGGTTCGCATCCCAGACCCGGTGGCTTAAAACTCATGCTGGGCGTGTGTGCATGCGTGCCCAAGATCCTGAGAGGAGAATGGAGGAGAAGGGATTGCGGCATGGCCATCCCCCCTGGGGGATGATTTCTCCCTTTCTGTCTCTCTCTATCTGTCCAGCGAGCGCACATGCCCTATAGCAAAAACCTCTCAAAAAATTATTTATTTTTTGTTATCATTATTTTTTAAATTTGACCACATAGAGAGAGAGAGAGGGTAAGAAAGGCCAAGTCTGGGACTCGAACTGCAGTCAGCTATGTGGGAGTCCAACGCCTCAACCACCATGCCATCCGCCAGCCCTAGGGGCCATATTTTGGCTAGCATTGTACATCTTCTTCTCCAGCACCTAGTGCACAGCCTATGTCAATACGAAACAGAAACTTTCATCAAATATTAGAAACTACTATGTGGTAGGTCCAGCTGTTGTTTCTGAGAGCACAAAGATGAAAACACTTCATTTCTGCTCTCAAGGAACCTTCCCTCTAGGAAGACAATCATAAGTCAACAAGCAACTATAAGTCAGAACTGAGCTTTTAAATTGTGGTGTAGACAAAGTAGTATAGACACTCTGGAAGAAGTGCTGTATCTAGAATGGAACAGAAATGGTTCCTAAAGGGAGAATACAAACTCATTAAAGAAGGGGAATGGGAATTCCAAATAAAAGAACAGCAGAGAAAACCAACGCAGAGAGGCATAACGATGCAATGCATTAGGTGAAAATGATTGGTTCTGAGCAGCTGGAGAATAGTACATATAAGAATCTGGACTGGGAACAGAGGAGGGGCAAGTAAGACTGGAAAGGAAGTTTGAGGTCAGCTATAAAGTTACTATACATACAGTCATTCAACAAATACTAAGTACTCCCAGATGCCATGCAGAACTGTTGCTGATAATGATGGTAGTGGGATGATAAAAGTGAGGGTAGTAATAATAATGATGAAAATACTATCATGGGGGCCAGCAGGAGGCATGGTGGTTAAGGGTGTTGGACTCCCACATGGCCCACCCTGGTTCGAGTCCTGGACCTGGTGGCTTGGTTTCTCACTTTCCCTCTCCCTCTCTCTCACTCTGTTCCTCTCTAGTCAAATTAAAAATAAATAAGTAAAGTTAAATTAAATAAGTCTTTAAAAAAAAATACTTTCGTGGTTGAAGCCTAAGGATTTAGGATGTTGAATCTGGGGTTCACCCTTTACATGAGTTAGATAATGCAGATAAGTGTTCTGTCCTCCATTTATTTATTTAAACTGACTTTCCATGTGGATAGCTCTCCTACAAATCCGCAAATGTTTCTAAAACCCACTGGAGTTTCCATAAAGTGTGGCAAGCACCCCACAAAATGACACTAGACAAGAAGGCAGTGATCCTTGGTGTGTCCAGGAAAAGCTCTCTTCGGGCAGGAGGCAGAATGACCATAGTGGGTACACCAAGCCAATGATCTGGAAAGAGACTAACACTATGAAGAGTGCTGAGGTTCAAGTGCATTGAGCCCAACTGCAGATCTAAGGAAATGCTGGTTACTGCGAGGTGGAAGACTTCTGAACAGGGAAGAGAAAAGGACAGAAAGGACCAGGTGATCTAGTTCTGGACTTCGCCTTTGGTTTTATTATAAAGATGATACAATCTTGTGCACACACACAAGTTCAGTAGGCTTCGCCTCTGTGGCCTTGTTCTAGGAGTCAAGAATGAAGGTCCAGGCCATCATGGAGCTTTTGTGCTTCTGGAGGTGACAGAAATGTGGCAGATGGAGAAATACACTCCAGATAATAATGATAAGAGATGCAAAGCAACAAACAGGGCGCTATGATGGAGACTGTCTGGAGGGCAGACATCGTTAGAAAGGTTGGGTCAGGGACGTCTCATGGGAACTGAGTGCAATGTCAGCATGGAAAGAGCTGGGGGTTGGGGGGGGGCAGGGGAAACTGCAAGAGCAAAGGCCACAGGAGGGACCTGGCAGCTCGGTGTCCCAGGTACAGGAAGGCCAGCATGCTAGAGTATAGTGAGTGCGAGCCTGGACTGAAGTTAGGGCGCAGATGGGAGTCAGCTCCCAGGGGTATTTGTCATTTGCGGTAAAGGGATTGGGTTTTATTTAAGTGAAACAGGAAGGTATAGTTTATTTAAGTCCAGTATAAGGCACGTGTGTTCACCAGAGAGAGACAGATAGAGAAAGTGAGAAATCATTCCCCAGGAGATGGCCACACCACAATCCCTTCTCCTCGGTCTTCTCTCATGATTTTGGATATGCAAGTAAATGCGCCCTGTGTGATTTTTCAAGCCACCAGACCCAGGCTTGAACCATGCAGCCATCCATGTGAAGTCCAGTTGCCTTAATTACCATGCCCCCGGCTGGCCCCAAATGAGAAGGTTTTATGCAAGAAAATGACTTATTTGATTTACATTTGCAAAGATAACTCTGGTGGCTCCCCATTCCTGTATTTGGGTGGACACAATGCCTGCCACCACCTGGCTGGGTGACACAAGTCATACGATATGGTTGTCTCATGCTCTAGGAGCATTTCACAGAACATTTCACATATGAAGTCTCAGAGGACACACCACTTTTGAAAAGTCCTCCTGCATGTGCAGGAGGAAGGAGCAGAAGGTCCTCCTCAGTGCTTTGTTAGTGCCAATGGCTACAGTAGAGGAGGCCTCTGGTCAGAGGTAGAGCTCAGGGCCTGAATGAAGTGTGGCCACAGCCATGCCTTCCATTGAAGACACTTAGCCCCACTCAATTTCCCTCATGAGGGCTCTTTGAAATTAAGGGCTATGTTGGAGCCAGCAGGTGGTGTGATGGTTGGGGCTCTGGACTCTCATGTGGCCAACCACAGTTTGAGCCCCGGGCCTGGCAGCTTGAAACATGTCAGGTGCATGTGCATGCATACACAAAATCTGGAGAGGAGAATGGAGGAGAAGGGATTGCAGCATGGCCAATCCCCCGGGGGCTGATTTCTCACTTTCTGTCTCCCTATCTCTTTCTGTCTCTTTGGCAAATGTACGTGCCTTATAATAAAAATCTCTCAAAGAAAGAAAGAAAGAAATTAAGGACTATGTGTTACCCCATCCTGATTTCCCAAGACTTCCTCATCACACTGTGTTCACATTGTCTTGGAAAAAGAGGCCCCACTGAGGGAGAAAAAAAGACAGGAATATTCATATGGCACATAAAACTTGGACAAATAAATATAGGTGAGTGTCATGCTGGGAAGAACCATTCACCCAATCACATAGGTGTTTCTTGAACACTCAGAATGTACCAGGCACTATGTGAGAGTTTGAGAACTCATCCACTCCACAAACATTTATTTAGATCAAGTAGATGCACAATACCAACAAATTCAAATGAATGTGTCCTGAAGTAATAGCAGGTTTTTAATGCATGTTTGTTATATAGATGAGTAACTCAGTCGAGGGGTAAGAGCAGGGCAAGGACTGTTCATTTTACAAACTAACTCTGATGGCTCCCTTAAGTAAGACTTTCCTCCTAATGTATACAGATCCTACCCCGCTTTACAGAGTCAATTTGCTCATCCCTTTTCAGGACATAATTGAGTAAAGCCAGTTTACTAGAGCTGGCTTGCACTGGCTCTAGTTAAGTTTTCAGACATTTTGCATGCTAGTTACTAAACACCCTTATTACTAAAAGTCAAATTATACAAACTTACAATTAAGTACATCATATTTAAAACAGAGGTAATAAGAGACCAGCCAAGTAGCACACTGGTTAAGGTGACTGGATTCCACATGGGGGACGCAGTTTGAGTTCTGTACCTGGCAGCTTGAAAACCACACTAGGTGCGTATGCATGCGTGCCTAAAATCCCAAGAGAAGAATGGAGGAGAAGGGATTGCGGCATAACTATTCTCCCACTTCTGGTGTGTGCATGTGCCCTATAGCAGTTTAAAAGAAAAATCAGATAAAATGAAACAGATAATAAATGCTCAAACTCATTACTTCCTGATTATTTTACTACTGCCACTGTTCTTGAGGTTATTTATGCCTGTATTAACTATATATAGGAAAAGTATAGTGAGGAGCTCCTATTGTATCTCTTTCAACTACACATTCAGTGATGTCACATTGGTAGCTTCAGCTGGCCATAGTGGGAGTATTTACACAACAGAAATTGGCAGCTGCAAAACCCACAACTTTATTTTCTCCTGGAGGACTAGTTGTTAAGCATTGACCAGCACACTACTGGTACAAAGTCTTCTTATATTGACTGGTTAAGAAGTCTTAACCTGACTAGGTTAAGAAGTCTTAACTTGCCATTGATCCCTATGATCCTTATAGATATAATACATTCACACAAGTAAGCAATCTGCAGCCCAGGAGACCTTTTCACCATAAATAGCATGTCACAAGAGGACTATTTGAAAGAACAATACTATTATTCAACAAACCTTTATTTAATAATTACTGTGCGCAAAGCCATGTGCTGCAAGCTGGGGAAGACATTGGGTAAAGTCTGTGCTCTCAAGGACACCACTGCAGAGAAGGTGACACAGAGCTTATTGGTGACAGATTGTGATAAGTGGTAAAACAGAGAAACAGAAGCAGGGAGGAGAAGCTAACTCAGAGACCATCAAAAAGACTTTAAGGAGAACCTGGACTATAATCATCCATATCCATCCTATTTGTCACTGTGTCCCTAGCACCTAACACTGTGCATGGCATAGAGTTGGCACTTGATACTTAGTGCATGAATGAAGGAGGTAGCAATTACCTTGACTCTTAAGCAATTACCTTTGCCAGATGGATAATGGTGGGTAGATGAGGGCATTTCAGACAGAAGAAACAGTATGCACAGAGGCATGGAGGACAATGAAAACATTTGGGGAAAAAATGTTTAATGCAACATGAGAGGTGCAGGGTGGGAGACTAGGAAAGGTGAAAACATGGAAGAGGGGTAATCTGCCTCAAGTCTCTGGAGAGCTCTCAAAAAAACAAAAGGAATTGGCTTGTTCTGCATAGCCCTGGGGCAGAGCTAGGAGAACCCCAGGCAGTCAGAGAATCAGATTTCAGTTTAATATAAAGACCTTTCTAACAGAGCTGTCCAACCACAGAATGGGCTGGCTGGAAGGCAGTGAGCAGGTTCCCTATGAGAGAAGCATAGCAGATGCCAGACAAACTCTTGGGGCAACAAATTGCTATGGACAGATGGATTTTTTTTTTTTTCCTGACCACATTTTGGAAGAATTTATCAAGTCTCCTTTCATAGAGGATTTTAGATAACACATGGACACCTATCTTCAATAGTAATTCTACAGAAGACACCAAAATCTTCTTCAAGTGTTCGTTTCTTGCATCAACTATTGATTAAAGCTAAGGCCAAGATGGGGAACCAAGGCTCTCTGGTGAAAGAACACGTCTTTTCAAATCACTGAGGCCTTCACTCATTCAGGGAGCAGTCATTTATTCACAATCTGTATGTATCAGAGACTTGGCTCAGTGCTGGAAATGCAGAGATAAATGAAATAGAGGAACTGCTCCCAAAGTGCAGGGAGAAATGCAAATAAATATTTACATGTCAATAACAACACAAAGTGCTACAACGCAATAAGACCAAAAATTCACTAAGTCCGGGGAAATCAGAGAAGGCCTCTGGGGGAAAGTGACTCAGAGCTGACCTGTGACAAGTAAAAAGCTGGAGGAGGAGAAAGGTAGTCCAGGCAGAAAGAAATGCAGGTGTAAGAAAGCACAGCCGCATTCTGGAGGGAAGTAGAGAGTAAAAGTGTAGAGTGGGTGGCAATGGCGGGTAGGAGCCTAAGTGTCCATGGTCTTGAATCCAATGCTGAAAATGTGTCATTTTAACCAGCAGTTGACGGGAAGTCAATATGGATTTTTAAGTGGGAAAGTGATGTGATCTGATCTGTAAGCAAAAATAATCAGCATAACTCATTTAAAAAATTTTTTTAGGTTTTTGCCAGAGGGCATATGCACTCACAGGAGAGAAACAGAGAGAGAGAGGGAAAGTGAGAAATCACCCCCAGGAGGGGATGGACACGCCCAATCCCTTCCCCTCTCAGGATTTGGGGCATGCAAACGCAAGCACCTGCGTGATTATCTTCTCTTTTTCTTTTTTCTTTCTTTTCTGCCCCCACCCCAGAGGTTTTGCCGTAAGGGATGTGCACTTGCTAGAGAGAGAGAGGAGAGAGAGAGAGACAGAAAGGCATGAGGGAAAGTGAGAAATCACCTCTCCCCCACGCGGGGAGGATGACAATGCAGCAATCCCTTCTCCTTCATTCTCCTCCTGGGATCTTAGGCATGCATGTACATGCACCTGGCATGATTTTCAAGCCACAAGGTCCGGGACTCGAACCTCAGTTTGTCATGTGGGAGTACAGCAACGTAACCACTAAGCCACTTGCTGGCCCTGCACCTGCATGATTTTCAAGCCGCTAGGTCAGGGACTCAAACAGTGGTCGGCCATGTTAAGAGTCCAGCACCGTAACCTCCATACCACCTGCTGGCCCCAGTCAGCATAATTCTTAAGGCAGACGTGAGGAAAACAGATGCAGGGGCCTAGACTAGAAGCAGAGACCTGGTAGGTGGCTGCAGGGTAACTCTGAGTAATTGTGTAGCTGGAACTCTGGGGATAAGGAGGCTGGCGACAAAGGTTGAGAGTGCAGAGAGTTTTCTTAGAGTCGAATGGCCTTAGGGTCTTCATAGGGTCCTAACAGTAAATGCATGCACCAAGCATAGGTATGGAGCACCAATCCTGTGGGCTGGGAGGGGGTTAGTGCCTTGGCCTCCCAGGAGCATCCCACCTAGTGGAATGTAGGGGGCCAATCTAATCCACCTCCTGCATCTAAGACATAAATATACGTGCACAGCACACTTAAAGATTCAGGAAAGAAAAAGATCTGTGTCTCAGACCCTTCTAATGAGATGGTTTATGGCAATTGCTCATTTAATTGAACTCTGAGCTCCCTGAAAGCCAAGGTAAAAAGGGAATCGTGAACATAGTTCTCATTTTCAGTTATAATAATGAATACTCAAGGGAGAGAAAGAGACTGGCCAGACTAGAGGGAGAAAAGTTAAGCCTGAGGAGCCCTGCGGGGAGATGATGTTAGTCCCTGATTCTGAGAGTCTGGGGGAAGGACTGTTCCTGGGCTCAGTGCTTCCTCCTGATGTCTGTTCTGAGGAAGTGGAAGGGACCAGACAGGGTAAGTTACGGAGCAGTAGACTGGAATGGGAAGCCCAACGTTGGCCCAGGAAGATCTCTTTACAGACGGTCCTCAGACACGATTAAATGCAGCAATCTCATTCGGGAGCAGAGCGGGATGTGGCGCCAGGTCCCTTCTCCTTCTCACTCTTGCTGGTGCTCCTGCACCCCCGACACTCAGTGGACTCTCCACCAGCTCTGCAGAAGAGCTGCACAGGCGGGCAGGTCCACAGCAAGACGGAGTACTTGGGTGTACTTCAAGTGGCTGGGACTGAGCCAGGAAGGTGACTCTGCCTTGGGTATTTCTAGTCTGGACAGAGCCAGGTATTCTCTTTGAGGGTCCTGTTAGCTCACTCATTGAGCACAGGTATGGAGCCCCAACCCTGTGGGCTGGAGGGTGTTAGGGTCTGGGGCTGTGGGAGCTCACTTTCTGGTGGGACAGACAGCACTGATAACAGCTCTGGCTGAAGATGACTGATGGTGGCCATCACTGAGATGCAGGCCTCGCCTTGCCTTCCGCCTTCCGCCTTCCGCCTTCCGGGCAGGGGAGAGGTCCTGTTAGGGGAATGAGAGAGGGAAGCAAGGGAAGAAGTCCTGGGGAAAGGCGAAGATCACACTGGGCTGGCCGGCTTTCAATCTGGGGATAGCGCTTGCTGGGGGAGGGGGGGGATGAGAACTGGGGTTGGAGGGACAGTTGCATTCTAAGCACCTGGAATTGTGACCCCTTTCTCTTTGAGGCCAGTGTTTAAACGTTCGTTATCTCATTTGATCTTCTCAACCAGGCGGGAAGATACTAAAGCGATATAAATAAATAAATAAATAAATAAATAAATAAATAAATAAATAAATAAAAATAACAAATAACCATTTAGAGCTGAGGAATTACTCTGAGGTGTTCTGCCCAAGATGCAAACGGAATCAAGGCACAAGTGCCCTGATTCCATCCAGATGCCCAGCTCCGTGTCGCTCCGCCTGGCACCCCACCCTGGGCTTGCTCGACCCCGACATCTCCTCCCTCCCCACCTGGAAGTTTCACCTGAAGTCTAGCTGCGCTCCCCCAGCACTCGGCCTCGCGGGGAGTCAGGGGTTAAAGCCCGTGGCCCGGGTGGCCCCTTCCCCCTCCCCAGCCCCCTCGCCTCCACTCGGCGCCGCGCCTGGAGCATCCGTCCCGGACACCCGCACGAGAGGAGGGGAAAAAGTGGGCCTGTTTCTCGGGTGGCCAATCCACCGAGCCCGCGGTGCCCCAGAGGAGGCGCCAGCGCGAGGCCAGCGCCAGGCCGGGCTGCCTGCTTCCCGCGGCCCCCGCGCCCCGCGCAGCGCGGCGCCCTGCAGACCCGAGGCCTCGGCTCTCCTTCTCCCCCTCCTCGCCTTCTCACCTCCGGGGCAGTGATTGTCCCCCCGCCTGGCCGGACCTTCCCGCATCTCCCCATCTCTCTCCTTCTCCCTCTGCTCTCTGCCCACCTTTCTCATATGCCCACCTAGGGCTCCTCCCCAGCTCCTTCTCAGTCTTTCTCTGACTCTCCGCTAGCCGCAGCCCTCCTGGTCCGCGGGGCGATCAGTGCCCTGGTGCCTCAGTGTCCTCCTCTCACTTTCCCCAACTCCCCTCTGGCTCTGCTCAGGCGGCCTGGCCCCGGGGCAGGAAGGATGGTTCCCGAAGTGAGGGTCCTCTCCTGCTTGCTGGGACTCGCGCTGCTCTGGTTCCCCGTGGACTCCCAAGCTCGAGCCCGTAAGTAGAGGGAGAGGCTGGGCAGGCAGAGGAGGGATGCGAGTTCTGGGATGTGCGGGGGAACGTGCCAGGACCCTGGCCCCCCGAGCTGGTGTGACAGCCTGCCAGGCAGCACCTGTGCCTGGAGGGGTGGAGACTCCTCTGCGGACCAGTCTGGGCGTCTGAGGACGGCAGGGGAAACTTGGCAGGACTCAGAGCTAAGGACCTGAGGCGGGCGGGACCCAGGGCAACAGGGAGAGGGCGCTGCACTGGGCTCCAAGGAAGGGGCTCACTTCCGGAGACAGGGATGTTCGTGAGAGCAGGAAAGGGGCTGACGTGATGAAGAGAACAAGCCCTGGTGTTTGGGAAGAGCCATCGGGAAGGAATAAGAGCTAAGTAGTTTAACCCTCCCCTTCCTTTATCTCTCCTGATTCCCACAACACTCCAATGAGGTGAGGATTACCATTTACAATTTACCAAGGGAAAACTCCGGTAGAACCAAGAGAAGGAACTTGCCCAGGTTTGCAGAGCTAGTATGCCACCCAAAGCCCTAACACGCTAATCCAATGCCATCCTTTACCTGCATGCCCCCTAACCCCCCCCACCACCCCCTCCCCGTGTCTGCTTTGCAGTTAGAAT